>NC_138549.1:17673948-18261448 GCF_964273705.1 Natrix helvetica | reverse complement strand
GGCAACAATATGCATAATTCATTGTCCTATGATGGGGACCAGTTACATAGATTGATGCAACCTGAAGTACGTGATGGAATTTTGACTGGGAATTGAAAGCCTCCGTTTTGCAGTTTGCAAAATTGCAAATTTAATTGTGAATTGCAAAATTAACTGTGGGCTGCTGTTGAACAACTATCATTTTCTCTGCATCTCTTTCTCTCTCTTTCTTTCTTCACTGTGTCTTTGTATTTGGGATAAAACAAACAAACAACCCTCCCGCACCCATATTTCCATTTTGTAATTCATTCTTGAAGACCAGCATCAAAACAGAAAAAAAAAGTAGATAGCATTAAAAAAAAATATCAATCTAGCCTCCAACCTGAGAAAGAGATGAAATATGTCTAGAAAATGTATTTTCTATTTGTGCTTCTGGTTAAGTGTTGACTCCTGGTGACTACCTGGGGGAAAAAAAACTCTGCAGCTTTCTTGGGAAGATTGATTTGCCATTACTTGATTAGTAGGGCTGAGAAAGAGGGATGGCACAAGGTTCCCCCAGTTGCCTTTGTGCCTAAGGAGGGACTAGAACTCAGGGTCTGATGCCTGAAATACTACACCAAACTGATTCTTATGTCTAGAAAATATCTTTAGAAGTCTAGATTTTAATGTCCCAAATGTGCTTTTTCAAGAGGAAACTGGACTTTCTCTGCTTTTCCTTGAACACTTTTCGCTTCTTATCCAAGAAGAGTAAGGTTCTACATTTAGGCAACAAAAATGGAATGCACAGGTACAGTATAGGTGGTACCTTGCTCAGTAGTAGTAACTGTGAAAGGGATCTTGGAGTCCTAGTGGACAACCATTTAAATATGAGCCAGCAGTGTGCAGCAGCTGCCAAAAAAGCCAACACAGTTCTAGGCTGCATCAACAGAGGGATAGAATCAAGAGCACGTGAAGTGTTAATACCACTTTATAATGCCTTGGTAAGGCCACACTTGGAATACTGCATTCAGTTCTGGTCGCCATGATGTAGAAAAGATGTGGAGACTCTAGAAAGAGTGCAGAGAAGAGCAACAAAGATGATCAGGGGACTGGAGACTAAAACATATGAAGAACGGTTGCAGGAACTGGGTATGTTTAGCTTAAGAGAAAGAAGGACTAGGGGAGACATGATAGCAGTGTTCCAATATCTCAGAGGTTGCCACAAAGAAGAGGGAGTCAAACGATTCTCCAAGGCACCTGAGGGTAGAACAAGAAGCAATGGGTGGAAACTAATCAAGGAGAGAAGCAACTTAGAACTGAGGAGAAATTTCCTGACAGTTAGAACAATTAATCAGTGGAACAGCTTGCCTCCAGAAGTTGTGAATGCCCCAACACTGGAAGTCTTTAAGAAGATGTTAGATAGTCATTTGTCTGAAACGGTATAGGGTTTCCTGCCTAGGCAGGGGGTTGGACTAGAAGACCTCCAAGGTCCCTTCCAACTCTACTATTGTATTGTATTGTATTATTGTAAGAAGCTTCTGCAGTTCTGAAGAAGCCTCTTGGGTGACAAGAGAAAGATCTTCAAGGAAGAGCGAAGAAGGCCCAGTTGCCTCTTGAAAAAGCACCTTTGGAACAGCCATGACCTGGATGACTTCATAGACATCTAGAGTTGAATATAACTAATTGAGGGAGTGATGTGTGGGATGCATTTTGAACTACCCTGCAGGGCTGCCCTAACCATTTCCTTCCAATATGAATGATAAAGAAAATCAAATTCGTTTCTTATTGACTTTACTTCTGTTGAGCTGTTTAAAATGTGTTTCCCATTAAATAAGAATCCAAAGGTAGACAAGCTAATTGTTAATGTTCAGGGAGAATATGATAGATTGTGTCAGGTGATAGCAACCAGAACCACTTGCAAATAGTCTCAAACAGAAGCTTTAAGGCTAGTGGCCTGTTACAATAACCCCCGACAGATCGACTGCATTCCCTTGGGAATGATCAGATAAGGGTTCAAGGCTTCTTGAGGGAGGTCAGACCAGTGCTGTTTCTGCAGTGCAAAAACCCTACAATTGACTCCTCTCAACCCCTTCCTCCCATCTAGCTGGAGATTCCACCACAGACTTGATATGCTGGGGTGGAATCTACATTATAATCATTGGTTTCTCCATTGATTTCCATGGAGAATTCTCCTTGCTATCCCAGATCATTTTTAAAAGAGTAGTTTCTCAGTGACCTGATGGTTGTTTATTTTTAATCACACAGCAAGTGCTTTATCCAGACGTTTCTCTTTAATTTTAGTATATCTATTCCTTCTGCTTTCTTTCCCTATCATTCAGCTACAATTGGAAACCTTTGTTCAGTGGTATTTGGAGGTGGGGCTGCTTTGATCATACCTTTCTCATTAAGAGCCCTGTCACTGTGATTTTTGGCAAGCTCATCTTTCCTTTCCCTTCCTCGGTTTGATTCTCAATATACTTAACAATCAATACTGACCAGTCCTTCTTGAGCTATTATCCCCATATATATGTACCCTTATAAGTACCCCACATATAGGTAGCCCTTAGGTTTCACACAGAGGCTTTCTTATGCTTCTATAAACAGTGAGTTTTCTCAAGTCTTTTGATAGCAACTTCATAATAATTTATTCTCAGTCCTGAACTCTGCAAATGATTTACCTTGGATGGAAAAATAATGTAATTCAGTTTAGACTTACCAAGGAATATATTCCACTGAATTTGAGGTGTATAACCTGTTTCCTTGAAAATAAGACCTCCCCAGATAATAAGCCCAATCGGGCTTTTGAGCGCATGCGCTGAAATAAGCCCTCCCAAAAAATAAGCCCTCCCTGAAAATATTGCAACACAGCAGCAGCCATGAGGTCACTATGCTCACTGCCTCATGCACCTCAAAAATAATAAGACCTCCCCAAAAATAAGGCCAAGAGCTTATTTCGCAGATCAAAAGACCCATGAAGTGCTTATTTTGGGGAAACACGGTAGACCTATAAAATAGTGCTATGGGATATATTGATGTTTGCAGCTTTTTGGCTTTGAGTGTCCTGGTTTTAGAGAATCAGGATAATACTACCAAGGAACTCTAATTAGCATTTCTTGCTATAAAGTAAACAGTTACTATAGTTGCAGAATGAAGCACAATGACTAAATGACACCATGTGCATTTAACTAGTTCTTTAAACTACATTAACTAACTCCTGTCTGTTTTCTTCAATCATCTGTAGCAGGAAATCTAGATGGACCATATTTCTACTCAACATTTGATGGACAACACATTTTTTTACCAGAAAAGCAAGACAATATATTTGCTTCCAGTGTCAATCCTACTGCTCATAGAAATATGAGGCTATGCTAGTAAAGAATCAAATGTTCCTTTGAGGAGGACAAAATCAACATTTTATTTAGAAGTATTTTTCTGAGTGGTCCTTGGTGCTCCCTGAATTTGGTTGTTTTCTTGCAGACATTTCATTACCCAGACTAGATAACAGTTTGGGTAATGAAACATCTGCAAGAAAACAACCAAGCTCAGAGAGCACCATGGATTCCTCATTTAGAATAGAATGGAATAGAATGGAATAGAATGGAATAGAATGGAATAGAATGGAATAGAATGGAATAGAATGGAATAGAAGAATAGAATGGAATAGAATAGAATAGAAGAATAGAATAGAATAGAATAGAATAGAATAGAATTCTTTATTGGCCAAGTGTGATTGTACACACAAGGAATTTGTCTTTGGTACACATGCTCTCAATGTAGATGAAAGGGGAAAAAAGAAATATATATTCATCAGGAATTATAAGATACAACACTTAGTGATAGTTACAGGTTACTGATAAGCAATCAAATCGTACTGGGAAACAAACAGAACAATATAAATCACAAAAATACAAGCAATAAGGTATAATCATAAGTGGGAGGAGATAGGTAATAGGAAGAATGAGAAGAATAATAGTAATACAGTCTTAGTAAATAGTTTGACAGTATTGTGGGAATTAGTTGTTTAGCAGAGTGATGGCATTGGGGGGGGGGTGACTGTCCTTGTGTCTAGTTGTTCTGGTGTGCAGAGCCCTATAGCATCGTTTTGAGGGTAGAAGTTGAAACAATATATGTCCCGGATGTGAAGGATCTGTAGATATTTTCACGGCCCTTGTGAGGTCTACAGGTCCTCAATGGAAGGCAGGTTGGTAGCAATTTTTTTTCTGCAGTTCTAATTATCCTCTGAAGTCTGTGTGTGTTTGTTTGGTTGCAGAGCCAAACCAGACAGTTATAGAGGTGCAGATGACAGACTCAATAATTCCTTTGCAGAACTGAATCAGCAGCTCTTTGGACAGTTTGAGCTTTCTGAGTTGATGCAGACACAACCCTGAGCTACAAATAGTCTCCTTTATAAGTATTTTTATCTCCAGTTTTTATTTGGTTGTTGTTTCTTTTTTGACTCAATTTTTCTACTACATCTTTGATTTTGTACCATTGTTACATTTTATATAATAATTCTCAAGGATGATATTCTATGGGACAGTGTTTTTATCCTTCTTCTTGTTTATGCCAATACCCTAATCCTGAATATTAATACACACAGCATTTTATAAGTAGCAGCTCATTATTTTTTCTTAATGGTGAGAATAACTTTCCTTTATTCCACAAAGGACAGGTGAAGTCTTTCTTAGACTGATTTAGTGGCTTAGAACATACTCACATTCTTAAGGATAAATTTTCAAAAAAAAAAGCATTTAGAAATGCAGCTAGAAAACTACAGAGCCAAAATGCAATGCTTTGCTCAATGTTCTGTTTAGATGAAACATGCCATTAATCTTTGAGTTCTTCCTTCCCTATAGTTATTCTACACTCTGAGCAGGTGTTATTTCAAATTTAAATTTATTTAAATCACAGATGAGCAATCTGCAATCCAACTTTCACATTAGGTTCTCTAACTTTGTGTGTGTGTGTGTGTGAATCCCTGAAGCACCTCCAAATCACATCACAACCAGTTTGGTATAATTCAGGGGTGTCCAAACTTGAGAACTTTAAGACTTGTGGACTTCAACTACCAGAATTCCCCAGCCAGCATGGCTGGCTGGGGAATTCTGGTAGTTGAAGTCCACAAGTCTTAAAGTTCCCAAGTTTGGACACCCCTGGTATAATTGGTTAAGAAGCTGACCTAGAAACCAGGGGACTGTTCTAGTCCCTTCTTTGACATGAAAGCCAACTGGGTAACTTTGTGCTAGTCACTGACTTTCAGCCCAACTCACCTCACAGAGTTGCTGTCAAGGGGAAAATAGGAGAAGGAAGGACTATTAAGTATGTTCTCCATCTTGAGTTATTTATAAAAGCAATGAAGATGGGATAATTAATTAATTCAGTAAAACCCAAGCAATTCCTCATTCTCTACGAAAACCAAGCATTTCAGATGTGTTGCTGAAGTCACTGGGTAATTTTGTGTGGCAATCTAAGCTGTTTGTCTTCCATGCTGCTCCAGCTGTTCTTGTATCTTTCCCTAGTCCTGATGGTAATGATTTTACAGTGAGGTGTACTTTAACCATCACTGCCTTTGATTGGTTATTCACTTCCTTGAATGTTGTAGGGAAGGCAAACATCACTGGCTGCACTTCAGTCCAGTCACATTTACCATCTCCTACCTGTTCCTTTTAGAGATAGTTTCTTTTCTTTTCCCAGATGTTTACATGTCTGGATGCCTTCAAAGCCCCTTCTCACACTCTCAATTGACACTAATGCAGATTCTGGCTCTCCACCATTATGCTTTATTGTCTCCAGCTACCTTGATGTTGTAGTGATTAAAGTAAAAGGAACGTGGTCCCTCACTCAGTTCTACTCTGTAAAACATCATGGAAGCAAGAAAGCAATGGTTAACTTCATAAAATGTGAACTTTGGAGTTTCATTCTTATGTCTGTATACTGACACTTAGGTTAGTACAATTCATACAAGCAGGTAGAGATTGAAAGGGTGAATCCAGAGGGAACATGTGTGTACTCTGTTTCCCTAAAAAACAAGACCTCCCCAGATAATAAGCCCAACTGGGCTTTTTGAGTGCATGCGCTAAAAGAAGCCCTCCCCCCAAAATATTGCAATGCAGCAGCAGCCATGAGGTGACCACGCTTGCCATCTCCTGCACCTCAAAAATTATAAGACCTCACCAAAAATAAGGCTAAGTGTTTATTTTGGGGGTCAAAAGAAAATACAACCTTGTCTTATTTTCAAGAAATCATGGTACAAGCAGAAGAGGGAAGGCAAACATGGTGGCCAGGAAACCTGACTGGATTCTATGACCCTTATAAACTATTATTTATATCAACTGGGAAAAACTGACCAGATGAGAGTCTTCCTCAACATAACCAGCTAAGAACATAGCATCCTAGTAGCCCCAATGAATGCCATACATGGTAATGACCAACCATCATGGGAGTGGATATGTCACTTGCTGGGTCTAATTAGAGCTGGAGGGAACATTAATCTGGAATGAAGTATAGTAAACTAATCACTTGGAAGAATTTAACATAGTCCAGGATAGGAAGCAGACCCTTTGAAGCAGGACTTCAGAGCAGAGACAAGAGAAAACTTGATAGTGAGCTGGGATTGGGTAGAAGATTATGCCACCCATTGCTGCACTGGAAAAATAAAGAAGGGTAGGCCATACCAGTGATGGAACATGAGTAAAAGATGCAACTGATCTCTTGCCATTTTTGTCTCCTCTGCTTTCAGAAGATTAAAACAAACAAACAAACAAAAAAACGACCCTGAAATGCAGCCCTATGATTGCATTCCCAAAATAAATCATCACACCATCACGATTATGGGAATACAGTGGAATTTGGTTTCTTTTTTTTTCTCCTTTTGTCTTACAATAATGTGCAAGCATAAATGTGAATGTGCGAATTGGCTTGCCATTTCTTTCCTATAAACTATATTTTATTTTCAAAGACATAAAACAAATATGTTACTTTGACAGGCATCAGGCCTATGTCATCTTAGATATCGATGTTAGGTTCAGGATGTTATTTGGGAGAAAGTTGGATTGGGGACATTAATTGGGGGGGGGGGGGTGTCTAGCCTTTTGTGCTGAAAAGTATTTTACCTCCAATCCTCTATGAATGATTGTGTGAAGAGCAATTACCCCAGTTCAGCAGAAGAAAGTGACTTCCCCAATGTGGAGTAAGCCACATTTTCTACCATAAACTTTATGTATTTTAAGGCTAAACTAAATTATCTTGGAAATTGGAAGCAATGCATGACCAACTAGTTCTCAGTTTTTAGACTAGTGAGTTTACTTTATTGTCATTGCACCTTGTACAATGAAATTAAATGCCATCTTCAGTGTACATTATAACTATAAAAATATCTACCATATTTTACAGAGTATAAAACGCATCGGAGTATAAGATGCACCAAAGTTTTGAAGAGGCAAATTAAAAAAAAACATTTTTGCACTCTGCAGACCTCCCCCAAATTGCCCGTTTTTTTAAAAAAACAGGCCCATTTCTTTCAAAAGAAAAAAAGGCATGGGTAGCCTTTAGGGGGCTTGCAGAGTGCTCCGGGGGGGTGGGGGGCTGAGCAAAAAACGGCCCATTTTTTTGTGAAACGGGCCCGTTTTTTGTAAAAAAAAAAAAGAGGAAGCTTATAGAGTGCTCCTGGGGGCCATTTTTTGCTCATTTCTGCTCTCCCCAGCCCCCAGGAGCTCTCTAAAAGCTTCATAGAGGCTAGCCATGCCCTGTATGGCCATTTTAGTGAAGGGGGCAGGGTTTCAGGAGGCAAAAAATGCTGTATTCTGTGTCTAAGATGCACCCAGATTTTCAGCCTCTTTTTTGAGGGAAAAAGGTGCGTCTTATTGTCTGAAAAATATGGTATTTGTATAGAATCCTTTTCAGTCTATTGAATTGAAAACCCCTGATATTGTATTAATATTGCACTTTACAGTAGATGAGATGGATCTTTAAGAATGTTTTGAACTTTCTTAAGGCAGAGGAAGCTATAAAGCTCTTCCAAAGAGGGGAGAGGGCAACCAATGATCCTCTGGGCAATGACATTAACCTTCTGGAGTGCTGTCCTATCTGCCACTGGGCAACTGACAAACCATACACAGGTGCGGTACGTTAAAATACTCTATGATGCAGCGGTAGAAGGTCACCAGCAGTTTTTCATTCAGTTGTTGTTTCCTGAGAAGTCTCCGGTAGTATAATCTCTGCTGGGCCCTTTTGACCAGTGCTGCAATGTGAGCGTCCCAGGTCAGGTCCTCTTTTAGGATAATGCCCAGAACCTTAACACTGGCCACTTGCCACTAGACTAGACAGTGACTGTAATATTTTTTGTGGATTAGAAGGGCTATTTTTTCCCCAGTAGCTGATTTATGTATACTAAATTACGCTAAGTTTTTTTTTCCACCAAAGTTGAAGGAAAAACTAAAATGTGTTTAATTTATTGTACTTTTCAGACGCTGTTGGATTACCATGAAGCTCTGGATAATCGCATTAAGTTTAATGGGGGTTGCTTGTGATGTGCTATATTCTGAACTAGCACCATCGTCAAATGTTGGCTCTTGTGAAGACTTGTGTTTTTGTGAAGAAAAAGACAGCATCTTAATTATAAGCTGTGAAGAAAAAGGCATCAAGGAGATATCTCAAGTCCATGTTCCACCATCCCGGCCTTTCCAACTTAGTCTTTTAAACAATAGTTTGACTATGTTACAGGTCAATGATTTTGCTAGCTTTATCAATGCGATGACGTTGCATCTTGGATTTAACTACATTGTGGACATCGAACCAGGGGCATTTAATGGGCTAAGCCTCCTTAAACAACTCCATATCAACCACAATTATTTAGAAATACTTAAGGAAGACACCTTCCATGGACTGGAAAACCTGGAATTCCTTCAAGCAGACAACAATTTCATCACAATAATTGAATCAAGTGCCTTCAGCAAGCTCAACAGGCTTAAGGTGCTTATCTTAAATGACAATGCCATCGAATTTCTTCCTCCCAATGTATTTCGCTTTGTTCCATTAACTCACCTGGATCTTCGAGGGAACCAACTACAATCATTACCTTATGTTGGTTTTTTAGAACACATTGGCCGAATCCTAGACCTTCAACTAGAAGATAACAAATGGATCTGTAATTGTGACCTACTGGAGTTAAAGAGCTGGTTAGAAAACATGCCTCCTCAGTCCATAATAGGGGACGTTGTTTGCTACAGCCCTCCTATTTTGAGAGGTAGTATTTTAAGCAGATTAAAAACAGAGTCCCTCTGTCCAACTCCACCTCCAAATGACCTTGATTCTCCATCAGGGTCATTGCCTTTGGTGATTACAACATCAATAAGTGATAGTCATTTCTCAACGAAGGTGATCCCTATTTTTAAAACTCCCACCAAGGAATCCAGTTTAACACCTCATGTTACGAAACCAGCTACTCTTCTTCCCGGAGTATATTGCCCTATACCATGTCAGTGCACCAGCAATATCCTTTCAGGGATTTTGATGCAATGTCAGGAACAAAACATTGAAAGCTTGTCAGATTTAGGTTCTCCTCCCCCCAATCCTAAAAAGTTGATTCTTGCCGGAAATATAATTCAGACATTACTGAAATCAGATCTTGTGGGTTATGGCAGTCTAGAGATGCTCCATTTGGGAAACAATCGTATTGAGATGTTAGAAGCAGGATCCTTTATAAATCTCACTGAATTGCAAAAATTATATCTCAATGGCAACCATCTCACTAAACTAAGCCGTAATTTGTTTTTAGGCCTGCAGCGCCTTGAGTATTTGTACCTTGAATATAATGCCATCAAGGAGATTTTACCTGGTACTTTCAGTCCAATGCCAAAACTTAAGGTCCTGTACCTAAATAACAATCTCCTCCAAACTTTACCATCTCATATCTTTTCTGGAGTTCCACTAGCCAGGCTGAATTTGAAAACCAACCAGTTTTCCCATTTGCCCATAAAAAATGTCTTAGATGATCTAGACCTACTAGTACAAATCGAATTAGAAGACAACCCCTGGGATTGCACTTGTGATTTGGTCGGGCTACAACAATGGATACAAAAACTAAATAGGAATACAATGATGGGAGAAATTCTCTGTACCTCTCCAAGACAGCTGGCTAAAAAGGAACTGAAATCTCTGAACAATGATATGCTTTGTCCCACTTTGATGAACAGCCCAGCCCTCCCAACTCATCCTAGCTTCCTAATCATCACAACTTCACCAACTACCACCAGTACTGCGGACACTATTCTGAAATCACTAACTGATGTTATCCCTCTCTCTGTTTTAATTCTGGGGCTCTTGATTGTGTTTATAACAATGATTTTTTGTGCGGCTGGCATTGTTGTTCTTGTTCTACATCGACGGAGGCGGCACAAAAAGAAACAAACAGAAGAACAAGTGAGGGACAACAATCCAGTCCAGCTTCAATACAGTATGTATGGTCATAAAACAACGCACCATACTACTGAACGTCCAGCCTCAACTTTGTATGAACAACATATGATCAGCCCCATGGTTCAAGTTTATCAAAGCCCATCTTTCAACTCCAAATTTGCAGGTCATCAAGATGATTGGAATGATAAGGAGGGGAATGATTCCAAACACCTTCGGCGAAGTCTCTTAGAAAGGGAACACTCCTCTCCTCTCACTGGTGGTCCAAATGTCAAGTACAAAGCTACAGACCAACCCGCTGATTTTTTGTCCTTCCAGGACACAAGCTCACTCTATAGGAATATTCTTGAGAAGGAGCGAGAACTCCAACAATTGGGGATAACGGAATATCTTCGAAAAAGCATCTCTCAGCTACATCCTGAGATGGAAGTACATTATCCAAGAGCTCATGAAGAACTAAAGCTGATGGAGACACTTATGCTCTCGCGGCCGAGAAAAGTTTTACTAGAACAGACTAAAAATGAATATTTTGAGCTCAAGGCCAACCTGCATGCTGAACCTGACTACTTAGAGGTTTTGGAACAGCACACATGAAACGAAACATCATCTTTGAAGGCTTTGAATCAGAAACTCTTAGGTTTGTCGTACATTTGAGAACTTTGTAAATAAAAGTGCCTTATGATAATGTGTCACCAATCAGAACTTTAAGCACAGCAGTAATCTGAGTGAAAAGAAACTCTCAGGGATAACTGTGTGAAGCCATGGGAAAGTTTTCAGGCTGTGTATATCTTACTCCCATTTTAAAATGTGAACTTTGTATAACTGGATTCTGAGAAGAAATTCAGTTTGCTTGGCCATATTCCTCTAGGTGTGTATTGCAGTCCCTAATGTTTCTTTTTCTTTTTTTCAAATTGTTGATTTTGCTAAACAGACTTTTAAAACATTTGTTTCTTCAGTTCCCTTCTCATTTTTCCCATGTAGGCGATATTTAATTAAAAACCTACAAGGTTCTACTTAGCCAGCTGCTAGAAAGTAGGGAACATTAGTTATGGATGAGTCTATATATACGAACAAATTCTACATGGCAGTAGTACATCATCATTATAAAGGGAACTATATGTTTTTGTTTCAAAAGAACAAAAAAAATCATTTGTGAGCTTCCAAGGACTGCAGTATTTAGATACCTTTAATTTGGAACGTTGTTGATCCCCCCCCCCCCCAAAATGAGGTTGGAATGGGAAAGTGGTATATTATGCAGGAATTTAAAAGATATAATGGAAATTTTGTTACTTTCCCTCGATGGCATTTTTAATCACATTTTGGGACAATCTTCAGTATAATGCTGCTATATAGACTCCTGTGCGACATTGGATTGACACAGTTTGAAACGCTACTGAGAATTTAATGTAAATATATTAGTATATTGATGCACCCAATTTTTATTTTATTTTTTACTGTATTTATATGATTGGCTCCCGTGGTAATTTTTTTTATAACGTCACTTTGCTGTGGCCAGTAAATTTCAGATGGCAAGTCAGACAAGAAATAAGCCATCAGAACTTGTTTCTGGCTGTGAACACTCTGTCTTTGCCATAACGACATGGCAGAAGAGCATTTCTCAGCCCTCTCCCTCCCCCCCAAGAAAAAGGTCTGGTTTGAACATGGTAGGTGAGTAAAAGTCACAAACCTAGGAAGTTGCATTGAGATTAATTATTGTAATCTTATGGATACATGCTTAGATATGTGCTTTTGCAACATTTGTATGGGTAGGTTAATGTTCCATACATAGATGTCGGTGGCTAACCATGTAAGGGTTAGCAAGCCCCACAGAACTCCACAGCTTTGTGTGTATAGAATTGTGGCCAAGTTTAAAAACAATGATGTTCTTTGTCATACTTGATCTCACGTGTAGACACAGCTCACATTTAATACGGCCTAATCTACAATCCTAACTTTGCTTCTAAGAAGAAGAAAATTGTTCAATCCAATTCTGACTATTTCACAAGTCTGTCTCTGCATTTTTTAAACACAGATCTGCTGCACTCACAATTTAGATGTGTGTGTGTGTGTGTGAGAGAGAGAGAGAGAGAGAGACAGAGAGAGAGCAAGAGAGAGAGAACAATAAAGTGCAAGCAGCAAATCTGTAGAGATCAATTGGAACGTAGCACGAAAATAATATTTAGAATTAAGGAGACAAGGAGCAGGACAAATTTATTTTACTATAAAGTTTAGTTTAGAATTATTTGTATTATTTATTCTGTACAATTTGTATCTTTTAAGTTTGAAATTACAATTATTATTCTTGGGTGCCTTTCAAGCAAATCAAAGAACTTAATCATGATCAATAAAACTGACAATAAAGGGATCCCCCTTTTTTTAAAAAAAAACATGCTTCTTTGTATTAAGATGCCCTTTTTAATTCTCTCTCTGTCTCTCGTAAGCTCTGCATGCATGAGTTCAGATCCATTCTAAAATCAAATGGGAGTCTTCTGTCCGTTGCCATGCATACAGAAGTGTCTTGTTCTGGGGGGCAAGATGGCAGTTAAATACCAGTGTATGATTGAAAAAGTGCCAAAATGGTAATCTGACCTGCATTTCCCCTCCTGATTAAGTTACTCCTTTGTAGACCAGCCACCCTTTGATAAATATCTCCTTGCACAGCCCGTTGGGGCTGAAAAAAGTCAGAAAGAGCCTGGTAGCATCTTCTCTTCAAGATCCCAATAATTACAAGCAGGGAAATGTCTATATAAGTGATGACAGTGAGACTTATGAATGGCATCTACCATAAATAAATAATTTTAATAGTGTCCCTACTGATTGCTTACATAGTAACTTTGGCTTAGATGTAAAGTATTGATTTTTGTAGAGAAAGTTCATCCCTGGAAAGTAAAGAAGAAAGACATTAACATCAAATATTTCATTTATTTATCTGATGCAGTACTACAGAAAGCAAACTATATCTTCATATCTGCTTGGGTACTTATTTATGTTTGCACTGGATTTTTGTTAATATATTCCAAATCGATATTTTCCTGCTGATACCTCCAAGAATGTTGGACAACGACTCTCAGAATTATATGTGAGCAAAAGTTGGTCAAAGTATTAGACTCCAAACAATAAATATGGAGAAATGAAACAGTTTAAGAATGATCCCTTTATGGAGATGAAGCCTAATGCTCTGAAGCTAAGAGCCAAGGTGGCGCAGTGGTTAGAGCACAGTACTGCAGATTTCTTCTGCTGACTGCTAGCTGCAGTTCAGCAGTTCAAATCTCACCGGGCTCAAGGTTGACTCAGCCTTCCATCCTTTTGAGGTGGGTAAAATGAGGACCCAGACTGTTGGGGGCAATATGCTGACACTGTAAACCACTTAGAGAGGGCTGTAAAAGCACTGTGAAGCAGTATATAAGTCTAAGTGCTATTGCTATGCTGAAGTTAGAGGATTGTGTACTTTATTTAGAATCTTAATAGACTGAATGAATAGATTATATCTCTATCTCCATTTCTACCTGAATAAAGTATCAGCATCTGAGTTGGGTTCTAAATAAAAAGTAAAAGTTTTCCTGTGAGTCATATCCAACTCTAGGTGCTCATCTCTGTTTCTTGACCGAGGGAGCCAGTGTTGTCTGAAGACAATTTCCATGGCGATGTGGCCAACATGGTTGTATACGAAAGATGCACAAAATGCTGTTACTTTCCCACCAAAATGGTATCTATTAATCTACCTGCATTGGCATGCTTTTAGACTGCTAAGTGGGCAGGAGCTAGAGCAAGGAATGGTAGTTCACCCTGTTGCATGGAGCTCGGATCTCAAACTTGGGCTGCCAATTTTCTAGCTGTAAGGTCAACATTTTTAGCCACTGAATGTCTCCCTCCCCCTCTCTCTTTGTCTCTCTCTCTCTCTCTCTCTCTCTCTCTCTCACACACACACACACACACAGAAAGAGAGGGGGGGACTCTAACAGGAGACATTCTCATTATACTTTATCTCAATAAATCAAATGTGTATGCCACAAATGTTGAAACATGATCGCTGAGCCCTTTATAAGCGGAAGGTGGCAAGTCGAGAGCTTTGTTTAACTATGATTCATGATTAACCTTATTAATGATGATTCAGCAGATACCTTTAAGTGACCTTCAAAATATAGTATCTATCTTCTCACCCTTCACCACCCAATTTTACCAAAATGTAATTGTGAATTCTAATTTTCCAGTTGAATAAAGTGGATAACAAATAAATCAGCTGCCTTTAGAATTCAGTAGTCAACTAATTTGTTTTTCTTTAAAAAAAAAAAGGTAATTCCCAAAGTTTAGAATGTTAGCCTTATCCTTTCTAGAGCTATCACTGCTATCTAAAAGCAAAAACTTTGGATGAAGTCTGATTGAATTTAGTGACTTCTCTGGCTGTAGAGTTCCATTGCATGATCACATGACTGAATGGGCTGACAGAAAAGTGAGCGGTATTATAAACAAGTGAGCTTTCCAAAGCTCGCTAATGTTATAAGGTTGCAAATATATTGCGGATTATTATCAAAGGTATTGTTTCAAAGAAAAAGCAGTCACAGGTAGTTCTCAACTTACAACGGCGATTGAGCCCCAAATTTCCAGTGCTAAGCAAGACAGTTCTTAAGTGAGTCTTGTCCTCCTTTTACGACCTTTCTTGCCACAGTTGACAGGTGAATTACCACAGTTAAGTTAGTAACTTGGTTGTTCAGGGAATCTGGCTTCTCCTTTGACTTTGCTGGTCAGAAGATCATAAAAGGTGATCAAATGATCCCAGGACTCTTCAACTGTCATAAATACATGTCAGTTGCCAGTGCCTGACTTTTGATCATATGACCATGGGGATGCTACAATGGTTGTAAGTGTGAAAAACAGTCATCAGTCCACTGTTTTCGTGCTATTGTAATTTTGAAACAGGGTGGCTCAGTGGCTAAGATACTGAGCTTGTCAATCAGTTTGGCAGTTCAAATCCCTAGAACTGTGTATTGGAGTGAGCTCCTGTTACTTGTCCCAGCTTCTGTCAACCTAGCAGTTCAAAAGCATGTAAAAAAGTGAGTAGAAAAATAGGAACCACCTTTGGTGGGAAGGTAACAGTGTTCCATGCGCCTTCGGTGTTTAGTCATGCCGGCCACATGACCTTGGAGATGTCTTCGGACAGGGTTGGCTCTTCAGCTTTGAAAGGGAGATGAGAACTGCCCCCTAGAGTCGGGAACAACCAGCACATATGTGTGAGGGGAATCTTTACCTTTAAATGAATGGTTGTAAGTGAAGGATTACCTGTACTCATCCCTCATTGCACACTTATGTTCAGAGAGCCCCTGAAGGGAATTCTCTGGGCTATTTGCATTTTTATGGAATTTAAAACAAAAGATAACTTAAATCAGAATTGATGATACTCAAAATTATTTCTGAGGGCTTGTAAAGACAATGCAGTAAACTCGGAAATATTTTTGGGCTGCTGTTCTAATTTTTTATGTTCACATTGGATCTTGCCAACAACAATTTGCTAAATGACATTGCCATTTATATGTTTGACTCTAATCACCAAGAATCATTACCCATCAGTATCCCAAACTGGTGGGCTGTCGTGTATTTGACAGTTAAAAATAATGGATAACTCTGGCTAAATCAGACAATGAAATTCGATAAGACAACCAGAGACATGAAATGTTTAGATAAAGAGAAATAAGCTAAAAGTTACCGACCAGCTCTGCAAAAGAGACAAGATTATTTGTGTTAAATTTTTAAATGGAGCAATCTTTTGTTTGCAGCAAGAATAGATACCCAAAAATGTTTTCAAATTTTAAAGCTATTTTTCTTTAACGTTCTTGATTACTCTGCAGACGCAAAGACTTTTTCTGTAGTTTTCATGATGTAAAAATGAGCATAGTAAGAAAAAAATTTGGAATAAGAATAGTAGTGCCATTTTGTGTTCCTGAATCAGAGCATAATGCAGAAATTAGATATAGTAGATTTATGACTGAAAGCGACCAGATTTACACTGGTTCAGACAAGTGTGAAATGTAAAGAGATGGATGCAAATAGTTCCTTGCAATAATAAGAAAAGAATAAATTGTGAGACTTTCCCACCTGAATTTTAAGGCTCACATAAGTATGAGAACCACCCACATACCTACTCTGACTCTTGCCTCTTCCTTAAACCCCTTTTTTTTCCAAAAAAACAACCTTAGGTCAGTTAAAAGATGAAACAAAAAATGTATTCTGCATAGAGAAGTAAAATTTTTGTCCTTCTCATTCTTATGTTCATTAATAGAATTAGTTGATGAGAAGAATACAACTGCTCCAAAACTAATGCATCTCTAATTTTAGTGATAAAACTCTTGCCCAGTTATATTTCTTCTAGCAGATTCAATGAAACTATAAGATCTCTCCCTCTCTCTCATACAAATTCCATGTGACTTTCAAGAATAATCCATGCATCCTGATTTAATTCATAGTCTCAAATTCATTAGTATTAATCTTGATGAACAAAATAATTTAGATAGTGATCTTCTGGGAAAAAGTACAGACAAAATAGTCTGGAATTCGAAAAAAAGATAAAAACTTAATACAATTACAAATCATCTCCCTTATCATATTTTTTTTTTATTTTCTCTGTTGACACCATGTATCTCTACAAGGTTTGCACCCCTGTTGTAATTATTCTTATAATTAAAGGTGAAGGAACTATATGCAGGGGAAGTATGACATTACTCTATAATAGAATAACCACTATGTTCTATAGATTAGGAATAGCATTAATTTACCTTCCTCTTTTTTTTTTTGGTCCTGAATCACAACCTTATTGTGCGGCTGAAATTTGTAAAGCTGCAGATTGGTACATCAACAAGTCATAAACATATTTTGTTGTGCCTTTTTGTGATGTCACTCTGTCATTGAAAAAAGAAAGGCTTTCCTTGTTATGAAAAAGGTGCTTTTTCTAGGGGTTTTTCTTTGAAGACGTTTCGCTTCTTCTCATCCAAGAAGCTTATTCAGTTCTGATTGGATGGTGAGGAATGAAAGGATTTATACTCCTGGCAGACAACTGGCCATTTTCATTCTTTTACAGAGTCGTTGATGCCACTTGGAGATCTGTGTTCTCAGGGTCACCTGA
This sequence comes from Natrix helvetica, assembly GCF_964273705.1. Lineage (NCBI taxonomy): Eukaryota > Metazoa > Chordata > Lepidosauria > Squamata > Natricidae > Natrix > Natrix helvetica. The sequence goes on along the minus strand of NC_138549.1, from coordinate 18,243,963 downwards.
GTAGTGCAAAAAGGCTCCATACCCAGTTGCACTACTCAGGTGACTCTGAAGACACAGATAAACCTCCAAGTAGCCTTTATGACTCCCTAAAAGAATGCAAATGACCAGCTATTTGCAAGGAATATAAATCCTTCCATTCACTACCATCCAGTCAGAGCTGAAGAAGCTTCTTGGATGAAAGGTGAAACGTCTTCAAAGAAAGACCAGAAAATCCTGTTGCCTCTTGAAAAAGCACCTTTGAGATAACCATGACCTGGATGACTGAGAATCACCGTAGACATCTGTCCTTGTTATGTTATTTCAATCACTTAAAAAAGCTAAATATAGTTGATGATCTGAAATAGAATGGAAAAGAGTGTTTTCTCTTTTTCTCACTCTGTAGCACCTCTGAAACGCCTCCAAATTTTCTGAATCAGGAATTGTACTTGGGTTTGTATTGTATATAAAGAAGTTGATGACCTGATACTTACAACAAGAACATTCAGCAAACAGATGTGTACCACAAGTGGAATAGAATAGAACAGAGTGTGTGATTGGAGACATGAGGAATTTGTCTTTGGTGCATATGCTCTCAGTGTACATAAAGAAAATAAAATAAAATAAAATACATTCATCAAGAATCATAAGATACAACACTTAGTGATGGTCATAGGTTACTAATAAGCAATCAAATCATACTAGGAAACATATGAAACAATATAAACAAATCATAAATAAAATAAAACAATAAAATAAAAATAAAGAGAAATTTAATTTGTACTCTAGTGCAAACATAGCAAATACACACTACACAAATTAAAATGGAAACCAGTCTCCATTTTTTTCTATTTTTTAAAAAAATTCAGGTCCCAATTTAAAACAATGGGCACAAATAAAACCCCACATATTGTTGGGGAAAGTGCATTTTTCTGGACCAGGAACAGAGAAGTCCTGTTCTAAGCCTAACCTCAGTCATGGAATCTCAGTGGGTGATTTTGGACCACTACAACCTACTTCAAAGATGTCGGGAAAATTGGAAGATGGAATGATACATACACCATTTTGAGTTCCTGAAAAAGGTAGAGACTATAAATCTAACAGATTAATTAATTAAAATGATATGCCATAACTTCTTTGCATAAATGGTTTCAGCAGCACTTGCAAACTGAGATTTGATCACTTGACCCAAAACCTTAAATTAGAAATATGCCAAATTCTCCCACCCTTAATTACAGTACATAAAAATAATGTTCCTTGAAAGTCTACTTCCTTGCAGAAGAGAAGCATCTTGTTTTACCTCATTCTTGGAGGACTTCAAAATCATTTATTTGTACTTATTAAAGTTTTATTTGTTGTTCACAGGTTGCAGAATTTGGGAATTAAGTTGTTCTTTTTCTTGTTATGTGTCTCTTCTCCCTGATTGCTTCTGCTTCTGGAGATGAAAAAGCCATACAGAAGCATCTCATCCCAGTTGTTCTCCTGAGGAATAATAGAAAAATGTGGTATCAGAGATTCTCATTTTTCTATTACATCCTAAGGGACTACTGGCAAAATGATAGAAGAGTTAGACAGGAGATGTATTCTCATTCTTTAGTCATTTGATATCGGTGATAACTCTTCTTACCCTTTGAGGAGTTCATTTTAATTTTTTCTTCATGCTGAAAATATTTTTAAATATGATTCCTTCCGTGGAATGAAAAATATCATAATTGAAAGGGTCCCCCCCCCCTGGATTGTACTGATATCTATCTATCTATCTATCTATCTATCTATCTATCTATCTATCTATCTATCTATCTATCTATCATCTATCTATCATCTATCTATCATCTATCATCTATCATCTATCATCTATCATCAAGCAACAAATATGATTAGGGGACTGGAGGCTAAAACATATGAAGATGGTTGCAGGAACTGGGTATGTCTAGTTTAATGAAAAGAAGGACTAGAGGAGACATGATAGCAGTCTTCCAATATCTCAGGGATTGCCACAAAGAAGAGGGAGTCAAACTATTCCCCAAAGCATCTGAGGGTAGAACAAGAAGCAATGGGTGGAAACTAATCAAGGAGAGAAGCAATTTAGTACAAAGGAGAAGTTTCCTGACAGTTAGAACGATTAATCAGTGGAACAACTTGCCTCCAGAAGTTGTGAATGCTCCAACACTGGAAGTCTTTAAGAAGATGTTGGATAACCATTTGTCTGAAGTAGTGTAGGGTTTCCTGCCCAGGGAGGGGGTTAGACTAGAAGACCTCCCTTCCAACTCTTCTATTCTATTCTATTCTATTCTGTTCTGTTCTGTTCTGTTCTGTTCTGTTCTGTTCTGTTCTGTTCTATTCTATTCTATTCTATTCTATTCTATTCTATCTATGAATCCGTCTATCCAAATGTATTGCATTTTTTTTTTAATGTGTGAATAGGTTGAACAATACTCTGCAACATATAGTAAATTAATTGGATCAATGTCACTCAGAGAACACTGTAATTGAATGGTGTGTTTAAACTTTCTGTCAAGCAATCACTATTTTAGCCTCAGTAATTGGCAAAGTTTTCTATGTATGTTTTTAAGGAAAGGAAAAAAAAAACCCATCCATATCATTTCAAAGTTTAATTCATCCCATGAAATTGGAAAATGTTATGATGCAGATTGGAATCTCCTTTGCCATGGCTTTGTTGAGATCCAAGTATTCCATTTTCTAGATAAACAGCAGATATGATTGCAATTTAGAAGTGCTTATGCACTAAACAGTCAAATTCGCCAAATGGCAAAGATGGCTTAGAATTTGCAACAGTTTTCTGTTTCAAACAAAACAACACATGGAACAATAAAAGATAGAAACATATATTGGACTTCCTGCTTGGATAAAATGCATGAAAACGTCTGAAGAGAGTCTGCAGAGAAATTGGAGAACATTTAAGCAGAAAATAACCCACTTCAGCTTTAGAATTCTGCAATATTTGAGATTCCAAAAAGGTGCTCCAGGAGACATGGAATGTAAGTAAAACAACTTTTGTAACTATATTGTTCCACAATGTTCTCAAAATCCATGTTACTGCCCTAAGCAGTTGCTGCATGGTCCCAGAAGAGCTTTAAAGAGTTGCAAACAGGTGCTATATTTGCACTTTTATTTTCTAAATATCATTTTGAAATCAGATTGAAAATGTTCCATGGTTATATTCTGAAGGTTCTTACAAATATCATAAACCCTTCCTTGTGTCAATTATCCTCTTCTCTTTCACAAGTTTACTTTTTAATATTTTAAAATAGTAGCTCATGTAATGTAGCAGCGTTCACTGATGCAAATTGAGAGCAGGTAGATATAATGACTTTCCTACAAGGATTCCTTTTTCATGTGCTCAGATACCAAAGCTGAATCTGGTGGGCATACAGGCTACTAAAATGCCCCATTATATTATACCTGGCTTCTTGAACTTGCCAGCAAGATTAATCACCTAACACAATTAGACTTTGACTTAGAAGTTAAAATAACTTTATTGCCACTTTGAATGTGCACTAATTGGCATACATTAAAATGAAATTTCATTGCATACAGCTATCAAAGAGTCTCCCCCTCTAATATACACTACATAAACATGACAAAATAAACAAATACATAAATACAAAATTATGCATATACCCACATATATTATATGACATGGAGATACAACACAGTTTAATTTGGATGCACACATGTACAGTGGTGGTATTCAGCCAGTTCGGACTGGTTTGGGCAAACCGGTAGCTCCCGCCCCCCAGCTCTATGCTGTCCTATTTAGCCACATTTTATAAGCTACATGCATGTGTGCAAGCCGCTCACCTGCGCAGAAGGCCATGCATATGCATGGAAGGCGTGCGCTCACAATTTTGGTGCATGGCAAATCAGTGGTAAATCTATGTTAAATCCACCTCTGTCCATGTACATGATGAGAGAAACAAATCTTGCAAGTTTATCAGATGGATGGCATAGGGGAAAAAAAGCTCTTACAGAATCTGGTAGTCTTGCTAGAAATACTTTGAAACCTCCTCTCAGAGGGTAGCAACAGAAACAGACCATGAAGTGAGTTTGTAGGGTCTTTAAAGCATTTAATAAGCAGGATCCTGAATGACAGGAAGCGAGCTGCCTGAAATCTTCTCGGCTGTCCTTACCACTCTCTGTATGGACTTTCTATCGGAGGCACTCTGCCACCAAAGTGATGCAGTTTGTTAAAACACTCTCAGTTGTGCCTCTGTAAAAAGTGTCCAGGATAGAAGGAGAAAGATGTGCTCTCCTCATCTGATGCAGGAAATGCAGCCTTCAGTAAGGCTGACATGGGGAGAAACCAGTTCCAATTGTTAGTTATTGGCACCCCCAGATACTTAATACAATTGACCACCTCTACAGCAGCATCCTTGATAATGTGTGGAGTATGACCATGCCGGCTTTTTCTAAAATCAGTTGCAGATCAGTTACTACAACACCAATGTATTGAAACATTCATAATTTTTTAACAATAGAAATGGGTATCAGAAACCAGTGTGTTTGCTGTATAATGAGCTAAGTCTAGGACTCTGATTTCTATTTACTAATGTTGTAGTGTTCCTTACTCATCATACCCTATTGGTCTCCAACTAGGTTAACTCAGCTGCCTGCATGTCTTTTCGTGGTTGTTGTTCTGCAGTTTCTGCAGATTTTGATATCTCTAGGGCCATTCAGCTAATAAATCAATAAATATTTTAAAGGACAGGAAGTAACACCTGGGAAAATTAACATAATATAAAAATATTTGCTGTATCCACCTAACTTTTTTCAACATATCCAAAAGTCCTCCCCACAACAAACAAGTTGCCTTCCATCATATTGACAGAAGTGGATATCAACCATTCTTACTTCAGCATTTGACGTAAACGATTTCACTGCAGTTATATCCCCGGGATTTATATACCCAATGTTTGCATATTTCACTTGAAACATTTTTTCCCCATTTTATAATTGGGCAAAGCAGATTTTGCTACAATCAATGTTATTTGTCTTAAGCCATCTTTTTTCACTGATTACACAAGGTGGGATATATCTCAAAACTCATTTTTAGGGAAGCAAGGAAACAGTATCTTTCACATTGTTTGTGACAAGCCAAGTAAGACAGGGAGATCTTCTTTTCAGGTGGAGCTTAAATTAAGAATGTTTCCACATCAAAGATTTACTGAGAAACTGTTATGTTTTATTCTCTCCCTTAAGCCACATGATCCACAAGATGAGAACCTGAACATCAAGAAAAGCATGTCAATCACAATTCAGCATTCATTACGGTGCAGCCGTAATGCTGGGTTTCTTTTAAAAAACAAATTTTAAGTATTGCTAGTTTTTTTTATTTATTTAAAATAATGAAATAAATAAAAGGTAAAGGTTCCCCTCGCATATATGTGCTAGTCATTCCTGACTCTAGAAGGCGGTGCTCATCTCCATTCCAAAGCCAAAGAGCCAGTGCGTGTCTGAAGACGTCTCCATGGTCAAGTGGCCAGCATGACTAAACACCAAAGGCACATAGAACACTGTTACCTTCCCACCAGAGTGGTCCCTATTTTTCTACTTGCATTTTTACATGCTTTCAAACTGCTACTTTGGCAGAAACTGGGACAAGTAATGGGAGCTCATTCGGTTATGGAGTGCTAGGGATTTAAACCGCTGAACTGCTGACCTTTCTAATCAACAAGCTCAGTGTCTTTGCCACTGAGCCACTGTGCCCCTCTAAAATAAAATGAGAATAAGGTATATTGGGGGTGCAATGGTTCAGTGGTTAGAGACACTGAGCTTCTCAGCTGATAGCCCAGGTTCAAGACTCACATGCTGTATGTTGGAGTGAACTCCCATTACTTGCCACAACTCTTGCTCATCTAGCAGTATGAAAGCATGCAATGCAAGTAGATAAATAGGTACCACTTCAGTGGAAAGGTAGCAGTGTTCCATGAGACTTTGGCATATAGCCATGTTGCCCATGTGACCATGGAAGTGACTTTAAACAATGTTGGCTCTCTTGGTAAGAAAAGGAGATGAGTACCAGGCCCTAAATTTGGACAGGGATGCTGTAAATTATTATTTATTGTTTCATTGTGGATGAAAAGCACCAAAATCATGCTGAATATATGCATTATGTAATTTACACACACACACACACACACACACACACGTTATTACAGTGTTGAATGGCATTACAATAGTAATAGCATCACAGTCTTTTATAAGAGTTGTGGTGGAGCAGTGGTTAGAAAGCAGTACTGCAGGTTACTTCTGTTGACTGCAGTTCAGCGGTTTGATTCTCACCGGCTCAAGGTTGACTCAGCCTTCCATCCTTCTGAGGTCCTTTTGGGGGCACTATGCTGGTACTGTAAACTGCTTAGAGAGGGCTGTAAAAGCACTGTGAAGTGATCTATAAGTTTAAGAGCTATTGCTATTGCTGTTAGAAACTGACCTTAAGGACAGAACACTGACAATCTAGATTTCTATTAATAATGGAATCTCTCTAATAAGAACTGGCTGCAAAGTTTCTGCAGCCTCTCAAGTCCTCTTTGTGCATACAGTGTGGCAAACGCCTTTGTCAGCAGCACATCAGCAGCTTGCATCTGCTGATGTGATGAGACAAACAGATAACTGCTGACAACATTAGCAAAGAACTCATGGAGAAGAAAGCGAAGAGGAGGTTGATACAGTCCAAACCATTAAGAAGCAGAGCAAGATGGTACTAAGGGAGAAGATAAGGGAAAAGATGTGGGTTTATATTGTGTAGTGGGTTTCAGTAGGAAGTTTCAGACCAGCATAGCTGCAACAGCATTGATTGACTCAAAATTGGAACTGAGGAACTGCAGGCAAATCCCTGTGATTTATACTCCAGGCCTACAGCGCTTTAACAAATAATAGAACTAGAAAAAGCCAGGTCATCTAGAGGTTAGCTGCACTTTAGCACAGTTAACACAACTATAAACTAAGTTCATAACAGTTTGTATATTGTTCTACGTTGTTGCACTCATCTGATAATGAGAAGAATCTATAAATTATGATTGATTATGATGGGAGTCAAGCTATTCTCCCAAGCACCTGAGGGCAGGATAAGAAGCAATGGGTGGAAACTAATCAAGGAGAGAAGTAACTCTAGAACTAAGGAGAAATGTCCTGACAGAACAATTAATCAGTGGAACAACTTGCCTCCAGAAGTTGTGAATGCTCTAACACTGGAAGTTTTAAAGAAGAGATTGGATAACCATTTGTCTGAAATAGTGTAGGGTTTCCTGCCTAAGCAGGGGGTTGGACTAGAAGACCTCCAAGATCCCTTCCAACTCTGTTATTCTATTCTATGATGCCCACGTCTGGATCTTTTTTGGGAGAAGGCATTTGAGGAATGGAAAGCAATCAATGTATCAGAACTTTGTCCCCTGCCCTGCTACAACAAGTCATCATGAAATGTTGAATGACAGCAAATCATCAGTTTGAGTAGCACTGTGAATACAACAAGAAGTATCAATTTGGTTCAGGAAAAAACAAAAACAAAGCACGATTTCCTTGATGCATGAATGCAACTGAATGATTAAACCATTTCAGCTTGTTTCAAAGTTTCAATTGCTCCACTGCAACAGATTGATTCAGGTTGAGGATTTCATTGAGTTCCTTTAGAATCAAATCTCTGAATTAAAATGTTTGCAGATATGCGAATGAAGTACTTCCGAACGAAAGTATGTTTTACGGAAGTACATACAGTGACGTGCTTTAGCATAACTCAATGACTTTTGTTCCCCATTTTAGCCTCTGACTGACAGTGTGTCAAGCTATAATTCAACAGGATATTTACTGCCATTGAGCAAGCAAACTCCCCCATAGTCAGAACAGCTGGAAAGGAGGGTTTGAGGCAAAGAATCACTTCTGACCCCATGTCTCACTATGTGGCTCTATTCATTCAAGCATTAATCTTGCTGATGTTTATGGTATGTGGGCCAGAAAACTATTAAACCCCAGCAGTCTTTGCCTGCATATACATTAATCATACTGAGGCCAGACACTGTTGGGTATAGAAGACAGCTGGTATATCAATATACAGTTTACAAAAGGAATGGGTTACAAAAAACTTTTCCTTCCTCCTTCTCCTTTCTTTCCTCCATCTCCTATTCACCATCACTTCTTCCTTCTATTGCTCTGAAGCTCAAAAGTGTCTAAACACAGTCAGAGTGACTGTATTGGATATAAAGAGTATGTTGAATACAAGAAAGGATAGGACGTCCATTGAAGAGCATGGTGGCTCACAAAATTAGGATGCTGGGTTGATGATCAGCAAGGCTGCGTTTGAGACCTGAGTGCTGCTGTGTGGCGGGATGGGCTCCCATCACTTGCTCTTACTCCTGCTGAGCTAGCAATTCAAAAGCATGTAATCACAAGTAAATATATGGATACCCCTTTGATGGGCACAGTAATGAGGAAATGAAAGAGCCCTACAGCCGGGCATACCCCAGGCAGCAATAATGTCGCCAGCTGATTCTTTCAACCCATAAGCGCCTTAGGTGTCTCCAATATGAATGCAAGCACAAGGCCATCCATTCAAAAGACACCCTACATGTGCTTCTATTTTATGGCAAGTCTTCCTTTAGAGATACCATCAGCTCCTAAGATGCAAGTGTTCTATCTATGAGTGAAAATGATTTAATTAGCAAGATAATCCTGACCTTCATACATGCATAAATGTTATTTTTTTTCACACAGCTATCTTTTATGATCAGAAGTTGTATATTGAATGGAAACTATAATTTTCTCCCTTCTCAATAATACACCCAAATCAGATTTCAGCAGAAAAGAAGGTAGAAGGAGTGAGGTTATGAGTGTGGGCTGCCTTCCAGTGCCATTAAGAAGCACCATCCAGGCCTACTGGGCTGCCAATAGGAGGCTATGTTGAAAGGGATATTTCTAAAACAGAGGTGGGTTCTGGCAGGCACTACTGCCAGTTCATTCATGGGCGCACTCTTGATGCGTGCTGCAGGAGTGTGCACAGTGCAATAAAAATTGTTCTGTGCATGCGCAGAAGCGAAAAACAAGATGGCGATACCAACAGCGCCACTTGAAGAATCAGTTCAGGGGTGTGGCAGGTCTGGGTCCCTGCTGGTTCCAGTGACCCAGCCACCAAACCACTACCAGTTCAGCTAAACAGGTTTGAATCAGTACAAACCCACCACTGTTCCAAAGATGACAATACAAAAAAAAAACCAAAAAAAAACAGGACATACTACAGTTGCTATTATTGTGTGTGTGTGTGTGTGTGTGTGTGTATGTGTGTGTGTATGTATGTGTGTGTGTATGTCTATGTCTCTCTGTGTGTATGTACCTATGCATGCATGGGTTATATGTGCATATAAATTCAAGAATATAAAATATAATTGGAGTGGCAGGATTATTTCTTAAACTGAAGGTGAGAATGGGGAGGACATTTAGCAGTAATCTAGGATGATAATACAGATAGTGATTTATTGGTATGTGCCTTTGCATTAACCTTGACTCCTGGACATGATCCTAAATTTCCCTTGGCAAGTTTTCACAAGTGACATTCATTGCCTCCTTCCCAGGTTGAGAGAAAGTGACTGACCCAAGGTCACTCAGCTTTCTAAGGGAGGGTTAGAGCTCACAGTCATCTGGTTTCTAGCCTGATGCCTTAACAACTACCTCAAACTGGCTCTCAATTTGGAATGAAATCTCAGCTATATTTGTCAAGACTGGATGGAGACCAAGTTACTTTGTATGCAGATCTCTGTGTTGACTTGGCCTTAGGTTTGGTCAATGCTCCAGGTCCCTTCAACCAACAGTGTCATTATTTGGGATTTAGAAAGCTTGCCTTCTCTATTCTTCATTCCTGTTCTATGGAATGATGTTCCCTCTGAGATCTGGATGGCTTGAAAGTATTCTGGAAGGCTTTGAAGAAACAACTGTTCCCCTAATTCCTGGGATTGGAAAGATGGAACCTCTTGTTTTATACTGGGCATTAATTGCATTATTCTCAAATTACCATTTTATTTTTCTCCTTCATTTTATTTTATTTCTATTTATCTTATTCTATTTTGTTTTGTTTTAATATCATGAGCTGGTCAGAGACAATCTGGAGTCAGACACTGAAATTGAATCAAATCTATCATTAGAAAATAAATCTAAATTGGGTAACTGTGGATGTAGAAATGAGAAGAAGCGAGGTGAAGTCAATGATGGTTACATAAACAAAAAGAATACTTTAATCCTGGCAAGTAATAAAATCTTGAAAATCTTTTATTTATACCTTCCTAACACATTATAAAAGGATGTGGTGGCTCAGTGGCTAAGACGTTGAACTTGTCAATCAGAAAGTTCAGCAGTTCGGTGGTTCGAATCCCTAATGCCACATAACGGAGTGAGCTCCCGTGATTTGTTCCAACGTCTGCCAACCTAGCAGTTTGAAAACATGTAAAAATGCAAATAGAAAAACAGAGACCCCTTTGGTGGGAAGGTAACATTGTTCCCTGCGCCTTCAGTGTTTAGTCATGCCGGCCACATGACCATGGAGACATCTTCGGACAGCACTGGCTCTTCGGCTTTGAAATGAGCACCACCCCCAAGATTCGGGGATGACTAGCACAAATGTGTGAGGGGAACCTTTACCTTTTTAACTCATTATAATATAAGAAAGAAGAGTAAAACTCAGTTACTGTAGACTAATATTAATGAAATATAGTTCCAGCCAGATTTATGATGTTTGTCTTCTGATCTTAAAGGGCTGACAATGAACCTTGCCTGATCAAAAGGATTTAGAGTGTTGCGTGAATATGAACTGAAGATCTTGCATTAACTAAATAGGTCTACTAAGGTACAGATGTAGTGTACCAATTGCTTAAAAGCAAACAAAAGTTCGGTCAGAGTGTGATTGATTGCTTTAAAAGTGATAATGTTGAAATCCCCCTAGTGTGATCATGAAAACACAAACACAGAGAGAGAGACTGGTGTTTATGTCTATTGTTGGTTGGTTGGTTGCTGAGATATCTTTCTGATACCTTCTCATCCAAGTGAAGGTTTTTTTGCCTGGAGTTTGAAGCCAGGTCAGTTTATTGATTCTAGCAAAGATCAATGGTGTGATAGCTGGGTAGTATTGATTTATCAGATCTCACCTATTAGCCTGAGAACCTTGGGGAAGAAGTTGTCCAGGTCAATTGAAGTCTAAAAAATTATTTTATGCTCCTTCATCCCTCAAAATGGAATGAACTCCCTATGAAGTTTAGGTGGACTTCTCATAAAATATTCCTATCCTTTAAAAAGCAATTTAGGTGGACCTTTCCTAAATAGCTTATTAAGTCTGGTTGTATTGTTTCTATATTTCTGTAATCTTTACTTGTAAAACATCATCATTTAAACATTAGGAACTGCTTCAATATTTTCAGAATCTCTGAAGAGCAATATGTACATTGGATCAAACTTTGCTTTTATGCCTACCAACAGACCTGTTTTTCAACAGATAGCTTGCTAAGTGCCTCATTGTCAAATCTCTGCATATTCTGTTCCTTGCTATTAATCTTCTACCATTTACTTTTTCTTCTCTGCCTGACTCAGGAGAATTAGTCTTTTTTCAGATAGTGCAACTGGATAGAGGAAAGCAGTTAAGGATACTCAAAGAGATACATGGTGATGTTTTCCTATGGAGACAACCATGCTGCACTCTAAGCTGTTCATTCACTGCCTCGTAAAACATGTGGGCAGCCATCACTGCACAGGAAAGCCGATTAGACAAGTGTCTCTATCAATTCAGTGGAAGGAGAGCATAAGTATGCAAATTCCCAAATGGTACTGAGTCATTTTCTTCTCTCAAGATTGTTTTATTTTGTTTATGTGTCTGTGTGTGTGTATGCGTGTGTTACGTTCAGTTAGCTTTATTTAAAAGTTCCTTTCATTCATGTTTTGTTAACTGGCTCTACTAATATTTAATTGATGAAGAATTAAATTGCCTACTGTTTGTTCCCATGCAATTCTTTTTAGCAGTTGAACATAAGCCATAAAAGTAACTCTCTGAAGTTGTTAATAAAATAATGTTTGACACAGAACACATGTTCTTACCCTTAGGCTATTTCTGTGCAAGTAAATTAAAGGCACAAGAGCACCCAACCCTTGCACATTTTACAACATTGTTGTGGCAGTCTTATCAGATACTACAGACTAATACATTATTAAACACACTCTTGCCCCAAGTACCATGGAGTGGTTGTCTAAGGATAAATAAGGGGAGGCTCTCATTTCCACTCTCCTTGACCAAAAAGAAATTCTCATTTGTCTGAAGAGATCTTGCAAGTTCACTTCATGACTTCCTTAGCAGAAATGTTAAAGGTTAGAGGAATTGTCAAATGAAGAAGCAAATGAATGGCCCGATCAAACCAGTCATTTAAAAGAGGAACAGTTCAACTCATATCTTTGGGGATCTTTCTCTGTTTGTCTATTGGACATATAGTAGGAACTTTCTCAGTAGTGCTGCCATGATTTTCTGTTTATTTTAGAAAGTAATATTTTGTGGTCTAAAGAAAACCAGGATGTTGAGCCAATGCAATCCTAAATTGCATTAACAGAGGGGTACTATCAAGATTAAATGAGGTACTAATACCACTCTATAAAGCCCTAGTAAGATCACACCTAGAGTACTGCATCCAGTTTTGGTCACCACACTATAAAAAAAGATATTGAGATTATAGAAAGAGTGCAGAGAAGAGCAACCAGGATGATTAGGGGATTGGAGACTAAAATATATGAAGAACGGTTACAGGAACTGGGCATGGCCAATCTAGTGAAGAGAAGGACCAGGGGAAACATGATAGCAGTATTCCAATATTTGAGGGGCTGCCACAGAGAGGAGGAGATCAAGCTATATTCCAAAGTACCTGAAGGCCAGACAAGGAATAATGGATGGAAACTGACCAAGGAGAGATTCAATCTAGAAATAAGGAGGAACTTTCTGACAGTGAGAACAATCAACCAATGGAACAGCTTGCCTTCGGAAGTTGTGGAAGCTTCACCACTTGAGACTTTCAAGAAGAGATTGGACTGCCGTTTGTCAGAAATGGTGTAGGGTCTCCTGCTTAAGCTGCGGGTTGGACTAGATAACCTATAAGGTCCCGGAGTTTCGGTTCCGGCGGCGGCGGCGACGGGCAGCTCTTTGCCCGCTCCGGCTCCCCGGTGGGCTTCCCCACTCCTTGGGGGGCACAGGACACCCCGCAGAGGGGTCCTGCCGGAGGGGCGGCATCGCGGAGGACTCCTGCAGCGGCGGCGGCCGGCGGGAGGTCTCTCGCGCGCCCAAGGCACTGGGGAGCAAGCTCGGAGGGCGCTTCGCATTCCTACGCCTCGCGCCTTGCTATAAGCCGACTGGAGAATGCAACAATTGAAGGAAGCAGCTGCAGTGCGGTGAGGTTGCTTCTCTCTTCATCCCTTATTCTGCATGAAGATTTACTCAGCCTTTTAAAACTTTAAAATAACTTTCGGAGCATTTTGGAGGTGCGGCTGGAGGGAGGGGGGTTCCCCCCCCCCTTGGACAAGCGGCGAGGAACAATTTTGCTCTCAGCCCCCGGGGAAGGAGGAGGGGGGAGAGCCAACGAATGAAGCCTCACTTAGGCTGAGATGATTTTCTTTTCAATTTAATCCTACATATTACAATGATTTGAGGACTTTTGGAACTTTTTAAAACTTTGTTATGCCTCTGTGCCCAAAACTGGCAGGGCAAGATGGCACACTTCCGTTGTCTTTATGAACTCTGAAACCTGACTCCACCTTTAAAATTCAGGCTTCTGGTCTTTGTCTCCGTGTCTCCCAGAGGAATCTCTTGTGGATTGGTATTTTTTAAACCTTCTAGGGGAAATTTTCTACCTATTGCCAGACTTATTGGAGAGACTCTCTTCTGCCTGGTTCTTCTGCTCCCGGATTCACCTGGCTACCCTTCTTTTCTAACTGTTTACTTCATATTTGGACTGAACTTCTAACGTTATAAAGGATGGCATCCAAAAGACCCCCTCCTGGAAAACCTGGCTTTGCCACTTCTGCTCCAACATCCGCAACATCCAGTCCAGCCACACAGTCAAAGATAACAGAACTGATGCAACATAAGACTACAGAGATGGACTTTCAACAAATGCTTCAACAAATTTTACAGGGCCAGGAGGAAATCAAGAAACAGCTAAGGGAAATGAAAGATGAAATTAAAGAAAATCAAGCCCAAATATATAAGAACTCACAAAGACTGAATCTTGTGGGAGGGGGGGTGGAGGAGGTGAGGGGGGGGGGTAGAAGCTGTGCAGAAAGGGAACAAAGATCTTGACATCCAACAGATGAAAATAGAATTTGAGAGAATGTCCTATTACCTTAGATTTCAAAATGTTATAGAAGAAGATGGGGAAAACATAAGGGACATCATGATAAACATCCTGGCTGACTACACACATAAAGAAAAACAACAGATGGGGTGGGATATAGACCTGGTTTATAGAGTGAACTCAGCTTATGCTAGAACTCACAATGTACCCAGGGAGGTTCACATTAAATTTCTTAGAAAAAGCACAAGAGATGAAATTCTGGGTGTACAAAGGGGGCAAGCATTGACATACCATGATATGGAGATAACCATTCTGAAGCAGATCCCTAAGAAGATTAGAGAAAAAAGGAAGAATTATTCGCAATTAGCGAATAAATTATACCAGAAAGGGGTGTGGTTTAGATGGTTGATGCCTGAAGGTATGCTGATATTCTGGGAGGAGACAAGAATTAGAATCAATTCACCCATAGAGGCGCAGGCCTTTATGGAAAAAAACAGAACACTCCTAGAAAAAACACGAGACACTACAGCGGACACGCAGGACACGGGAGGGGCCAGTGGAGGGAGATGGGGCAATAGCAAGAAGACTCAGATCACAAAAATAAACAAGAAAATCATATTATTATAAACTGACCGAAAGTGATAATGGAATTATATCTGGATTTTATATTGTAATGTCTAATCTGATTGAATTTAGTAACAGAACTAATATGCTGATTGTAATCAATTATATACCAATGCATTATATATAAATGTATACTATGAGTATGGAGAGAGGGGCACCTGTCACACTTTGCAACTGCCATAATTTGTATACCTGTCCATTTACCCTTTTCCCTATAAATGTTGAAAAACCAATAAAAAATTTTGTTAAAAAAAAAAAAAGATAACCTATAAGGTCCCTTCCAACTCTGTTAATCTGTTAAATCTGTTAAATTAACAACATCTACTAGGTGAAAATATAAATCACCTGAAAGGGGGGGGGGAGAAAGAAAACCCCAAATTCTATTCCTGTTCCTCCAATGTCATCTTTCTATTACTGCCTGCTTCATGGTTTTCCTCAGTATGCAGCTTTCTTAGGATTCACCAAATAGTCTTGTCAGAAAGTTGTCTCATTCCTCTCTCTCATCCCCCTCTCTTTCATCCCCCCCTCTCCTCTTCCTGCCCTGTCACCCGTCCAGTCACATCCCTGCCACTGTTCCTTGGGGGCTGCATCTCTTTTCACCTTAACTTGAAACTTCCTTTCACTCTTGTCAGTTCAAGGTGACAGAACTGCTGTTGATTCAGCCAGCTCTGTCTTTAACCAAGAGAAGAAAGAAGTAGCATAGAAAGAGACATTTTCAGGGCTATCCATATCATCAGGTCCCTCCACCCTAATCACTGGGGCTACACCTAGCTGTCTTTGAGTGACAGGCTTGGAGTTGCACTCCAAACGGTAAGTAAAAGAAAGAAATGGGAGGGGTCATGACACATGCTAATTTTGATTGATTGTTTATGTGACTATTTAACAGTCAACATAATTGTACCCATATATTTGACAATATTTCCTTTCTGTCTCATTAAGCATTGACAGTTGGGTAATAACATTTCAGGGGGCCTTGGTGAAGAATGCCCAGCCTCTGCTTTATAAGATTGAATGCTAATGTTTAACCTGGTGAATGGTGAATACATATATTTTGGCAGAGCAAAACTCTTTTCTATTTCTAGTTATTAATTCTAGACCCCAAAAGTCATGGAGCAATGGAGCGACATAGCCACATGCTCTAATATAAAGACAGGAGAGAGAGGCTGTTGGTGAAGATGGTTATTATGACGGGCAAGTTGCTAATCAGATAGATGAAGAGATAATGCAAGATGCTGAAATTAACCATTTTTTTCCAGTGCCAGAGGATGTCTGCAGCATCCTTCTCATAAGCAGTACCAACGTCTATGCACAACACACATCTGGACAACATTTGAATGCTTTGACATAGCTCACAAATAAATATAAGGGAAGAAGGAGGTTAGCCAGGAACTATTTGTACACACTGTATATTTCAAAATCTTTTTGACATATTGTCTGGAAGAATCAAGCGGCTAAACTAAGGAAGGACACTTTCTAAGTGATTTTAACACAAACAGACAAGAATAGTTTCTTAATTTTAGAAGTTTACTTCAGCTTTCACTGGAAGAGCGCAACATCAAGCGCTCTTGGTCAGGTTGCAAAACACATATTCACAAAGCAATATAAACTGTAACTTTCTTTACAGATGCCCTATGTTCCTCTTTTTTTTTTATTTATGTCTTTCGAAATTGCAAGCAAATTGTAATTTAAATTGATTAATTTTGCCACTTAGTCGTTTTTCACTCCTAGGAACCGTATAGATTTTCTCCTTGATGATCTATCTGTAATCTCTTCTTTCCAGTTTGAAATGTCAATGTTTCAAATTTTAAAATTTACGACATAGTGAAGCCAATGACCTTGATAATATTTTCATGCTCAGACCTGCAACAAATATCTGCTCACCAAAATTTTCTGCAACTTGAAATGAAGCTCGTGCCTTTTATAATCAACCAATCAATAACGATAGAGACTAAAGGAAGATGCATCCTTAATATCATTGGTAACAAAGAAAGCAATCATTTACTTTATTTTGTTGGGAAGGGATTATGAAGGGAAATTCATTAGTACTGAATTAATAAAAGGCAATTAAAGCTTTATTTATTTTATTTGTAAAGGCAAGCCTAGATATTGAACTGAAGATGCTAAGTTTTCCTATAACTGCAATTACCACTGATCTATTTTTGGAAACAAAACAAACAATGCACAATCCAGTATGCATTATGAATGTTAGATAACATTGCTAATCTAATAGAGTGCATTATTGGGAGACACATATTTTGAATACATAAAAACAGTTATAGATATTGTTTATAAAGTAGCATTTGTAACACCTTTTATTTTCCATTGACTGTGTGTGTGCCTGTGTGTGTGTGTGTGTGTGTGTGTGTGTGTGTGAGAGAGAGAGAGAGAGAGAGAGAGAGAGAGAGAGAGAGAGAGAGAGACAGAGACAGAGAGAGAATATGATAAGACCAAAAGACAGTAATCACATTTCTTAGCACACCAACCATTTCTTTGAGTTGAGCTTGGTTTATAATCAAGTCGGCAATCAGCAACATTAGTAGGTGATCAAGGAGAATCAGACTGACATTAGCAGCATCTTATCATCATGAAACAAGGCCCTATACTCTTCTATATGAATTGTGATGGGCACATGGTGTTGTCCTCAAGAAATGAAATGTGACTTTCAATTTAAAAAGTTGCTCATCCACATTAAATTGTGTCATATTCATTTACATGTTCATCTATTTTTCTCCTGATTACGCTCTGCAGGGCATGCAACAGTATTACACTTAGAAGGGATACCCTTTATGGAAAATCAAAGAAGTTGGATTCAACATCTCTGAATAATTTCATTCCCTTTGTATGGTTACACACTTTAGGAAAAAAAAATCCACAAAGCCCTACAGTAATTTTTATCTTGTCTGAAATATGCCTTCCTACGGAGGTGGAGATTAAAATCTCTGATAACGCTTCTGAACCATCATAGAAATTTGCATAGTAATTCTTTTCCATCACTAAATCTCAATATTAGAAAGAGGGAAATGGGTGTGTGTCTAGAATTGGCATACATCCTCACTCCAGCTCTAGACTAGCCCTGTCCTTAGTTAAATTATTTCCTAATGATTTCATGGAATATGGTGCATTTAATAAATTTGCTACAGAGGCGAAGGAGAGACAAAAACAAAACAAATACACTGAAATGTTTTTTCCGCCTTGCTTCTGATTTTCTGGGCTCATGTTCTGTATTAAACCAGTCTGCAACATGAGTCCAGATGATTCAGCTGAATACCAAATTACTGTCACTCAGTCATACAGTGTTGTGGACAAGTATCCAATCCATACTGTGAAGTTTATCTTGTTTCTTGCTTTAATGTGAACCAGATTAAATCAGTTTACACACCGTCCTGAGGTCCTAGAGTAAATGAAGCAAACTCTGCAAATGCAAATTGAAAAAAAAAAGATACTTGTGTATAATTGCTGGCATCTGGTTATCCAGGTTTTTGAATCCCAAATCTGGTAACATTTCACCTAGTCCTCAATAAATCAAGAAAGCTGTGCAAAGTGATGATAGGGTTAGCTTCCTTACTTTAACTATTGCTCCTGTTAATCCATTTCTTTGCATGCTATTAATTAGAGAGATAGTCAAAGAAGGGTGGCTAAACTATATTGTTTTAGACCAGAGATAGAGAAAGAAGTGTGTGTGTGTGTGTGTGTGTGTGTGTGTGTGTGTGTGTTTGTGTGTGTGTGTTTGTGTGTGTGTGTGTGTGTGTGTGTGTGTGAGAGAGAGAGAGAGAGAGAGAGAGAGAGAAGCAGAGAGAAGCAGAGAGATACAAACAGAAAGAGAGAGACACCCAGAGACAAACACAGAGAGAGAAAGAGAGAAGAGAGAGAGAGACAGAGACAGAGAAAGAGAGATAAAGACAGAGAGAGATTGAAATATATATTAAAACTAGACACATCAAAATTATTTGTAACCTCATATTTTCCTAAATAATTTTTATTTTAGCAATATATTACTCTAATTCCCATTTACATTAAAACAACAAACAGTTTAAAAAAGAATAAAACTATTTAATTTTTACCTTATTGGTAAAGGAAAATGAAGATTTAGTTTATATTTCTTGTTAGATATTTGTTCTAACTACAGTGGTTTCCACCAAGGTCCTCTGTTCTGGCGGGAACAGAGGTTTAATCCTATTGGTCGAAGGGTCTGACAGCTCCCTATAAAAGTGCTGCTGTGAGACTCAACCTTCGCTGGATTGTTCTCACTTGTTGTCCTTAATAAAGAGCTGTTGTTACCATTAAGCCTGTGTGTGCCTATCCTTTACCCAATCTAACACTGGCAATGAGGATGGGATTGGAAGGCAACTAGGCGAACCAAAAAGAGCGTAGCAACCCAGCAAGTACATCCAGCCCAGAGCTCAGCACGCTTTGAGCAGCCATTTTTGAGCGGCAAACTCAAAACGCCCTCAGAACACAAAATGGCCATGCACGCCCCAATGACTCCATATGACCCAGTCACCAAGCACTGGGACTCATACATGTTACGATTTGACTGCTTCTTCTAGGCAAACGACCTCATGGGCCTTTCTGAAGGCCGCAAGAAGAACATGTTCCTTGGATACTGTGGCCGGGAAGTGTCGAGACAGCGAAAGACCTCTCTGAGCCGACACCGCTACAATCAGTCACCTGGTCTGTGCTCCAGCAGATGCTGAGGACCCACTATGCCCCCAAGCCGTCCAAGCACATTCACCGGCATGAGTTTAACATCAGGAACCAGAAAGAGGGCAAGTCGATTAATGAGTACATTGTGGCACTCCGCAAGGCCGCAGCGTACTGCGAATTCTGAGACCTGGACGAGCTGATTCTGGACAGCATAATTTGCGGCGGGCAGGACATTAACCTACATAGGAGGTTACTCGCTAAATCTAACCTCACCCTGCAGATCACCTTGGACGAAGTCAGGGCGTCCAAATCAGCCCTCAAATCTACTGAAACTCTGCAGCGCCAAAGTGCTCCACAAGACAAAAGAGTACACAGGTACACCGCCAGGCTGCAGAGCCCGAGAGCTCAGAAGGCAAAGAAGATGACAGCTGCAGCATGCATAGTAGCCGCGCCCAGCCGGCGCTCAAATTCAAACTGTGTCTCCCGCCTAGGGCTCTGTTAGTTATTGTGCAGTCCTTTACAGCCTCAGATTTTCTTTTCTTTCTGAATCCATTTAAAGATTTTCAGAAGTGGTTTGCCATTGTCTGCTTCTGAGGGCTGAGAGAGAGAGAGAGTGACTGGCCAAGGGCAGTCTTCAGCTCTACAGCTAGTCCTTTCCAAAAGTCCAATTTCTACATGGATAAATCCTTGGAAAAGAAGATCCACCGCTGGAGGAAAATGGAAACAGGATCTTAAACCCAACAGTCCTTTTCCTATCACCACCTCCTCCAAAAGTTTAAAACACATCACTTGGTCTATGCACTTTGTTTTGCAAAATATACAGAAGAAGGTTTTTCTACTCTGGCAAACTATATCCTTCGGGACTTCTATGATGTTAAAATTCTCCAACCAATACTCCAGACAATTTTTAGGGATGACTCCATAAGAAACGCCATAAGAAATTCATATACAAATATAAACATATTTTATTTCCACAGGAACAAAAATTCACTAGTTCAATAGGAAATGATGATGATGGTGATGATTATGTGTCTGACCCTTGGTGATTCTATGGGCCAGAACTCACAACATCTTTTGACCTTGCACTACTTCTTTGAGTTTACTTAATGCTCTGGCTGGTTTCAGCTTTGATGGTGCCCAGCCCAGTGGGTTCCTAACCAGTTGACTACTGGTTCGCTGAGAGCGGGCATTTTGTATGCACAGGTGTTTGCCCACCGTGCATTGCTGCACATGCACGGTATACAAGCGGAGAAACCACTATTGGTTCTGCCAAACCAGTCCAAACTGGTAGGAACCCAGCCACCGTGTTCTTTGGTGGCCTGATTTCCTTTTACCACTATTTCTCCTAAACATAACTTGTTTCTCCAGTGAATTTCCTCTCATGACATGGCCAAAATAAGTGAGACATTATTTTCTGTTTCATTATTTTTTTCTTTCCAATGACATATCTGCTCTTATGTGCTCCAATAATTGCTTGTTGATCATCTTTGATGTCCAAGGAATATGCAGGAGCCTTCACCAGCACCACAGCTCAAACAAATCCATTTTATTGCTGTCTTGTTTTTCTAAGGTCCATCAGCAGGGTTTATTTCTAGACAAATAGTTGCAGAATCTAGACTGGAAAAAAAATAGGTTGTGGAACATTTGTCACACAAAAACGAATATAGAACAAAACCAGACACTTTCCACACCATGAAGCACAGATTGTTATGGTCTTTTTTGGCTATAGAATGCATTTTGCTTTTTCAACTTCCTCTGATCATAAATCTGAAAATTGCAGTTCCCATGGTTTCCAATTAGCAATAACAATAGCATTTATACTTATATACCACCTCATAGAGCTTGGCAACACTCTCTGGGAGGCTTACAATATAAGCATTATTTGCAAAATTCCCCCACATTCTGGGTCCTCATTTACTGACCTTGGAATGATTGAAGGCTGAGTCAATTTTGAACAATCCCACACCCCCAGGATTGAACTCCAGACTGTGGGCAGAGTTAGCCTGCAATGCTGCATTTTAACTACTGCACCATCAGGGCTCTTCTTCATTTACAAATAAAACTTGAATTAAATTGGGGTGAATGTTTGAAAATCATAGGCTCATGGAGGGGGTGGAAAAAGGAAATCAATTGGGTATGTTTACTTCTTAACTGGCATGGAATTTGTTACATTTTAATATTAAATGTATTTTCTGGTGAAGAAATGGATCATACCTTTTATTCATCCCAAGAAACAAATTGTCATAGAAACAGAATAATCTAGCAAAGTTAAGCATCTCTACATCCTCTCAGTTCTTAATAGGATTACAAGTGAGTGAACCCTAAGACCTTAATTTCCAGTTAAAATAAACTCCAGTTAAAATGTGGTGTCAGAAAAGACCTAAGCATTATCTTACAAAAAACACTTTCTCCCCTTCTTCCTGGCTGAATAAAAGTATGGACTGAAGCTTGTTAAGGGTTTGTTACAGGAAAGGCAAACATTTGTGCATGGAATGGGCTCATCTTTAAACCTTAGTCACAGCCTTGGCATTTCTCTGCAAACTGTAGAAGATATTATATTAAATTTGGGAACTGGAATATAATAGAGTCATTTTTGAGTGGCAATTCAGCATTGCCTGTAATTTGTTTGGATTTAATATACAAGGACCAAGGCAGAAAATTATGGTCTTGCAGTATTAATTGCTAAAATTACTCCCTTATGTCTATAATTTTAGAAATTGGACTATTGCTTTGCTGCTATTGTAATTCTCTTTATTGTGCTCACTGCTAAAATACCTGTGTTAAACTAAATATAATCTTTTGTACGACAATAAGAATGTTCTCATATCCAAATATAGCAGTGAGGAAGAGACTTATCTATTTAATTTACCATATAGAAAGACTGGGCGAAAAATCGATGCAACAGTTATTTCTATTGAGAGAAAATAAATTAGGAGCAAATCTGAGATTGCTTAAGGTTGCAAAGATATACTGCAGTTATATTAAATCATGAAATAGGTCTCTGGAGAAGCTGATGCATTTTATATTAAAATTAGAAATGTTTCTCACTATCCTAAGCTGGTCTGGCTCAGGTGCCCTCCTCCAAGACTGGACTTTAATTCTTATTCATTCAAATGTATTGATGCCCTGTTTATATCCTCTGTGATTGCAAGACCATGATGTCCTGTGACCCAAAGTGATAATAGTAAGGAAAAACATTTGAGACCTTGAAATTACAGTAAATAATTTATAAGGAACCAAAGAAATGGAAGCGCAAGTGGAAAAATATGCCATTTTACTTAGAGCAAGAATTACAAAATGATTTTTTTCCTGGACACCTTAAATCCAGGGGTGAAATCCACTTACCTTTGCTACCGGTTCGGTAGCAATGTGAGTGTGCAAGCGCAGTACCTCCCCTGCATGCACAGAGCGTCAAAAAGGTAAGGTAAGCAAACAATGAGGGGGGGAATCCGCTATGTCACACAATTTATATTAGCTAGAAAGCAGGAAATCCTGATTTCTAGTTAATATAAATCATGTGCCACAGCTGATCGTTAGAAAAAACAGTTCATCCAAACCAGTTTCATTTATTTTACTACTGGTTCAGGGTGAATCAGTAGCATTTTTACTACCGGTTTGGACGAACTGGTCCGAACCGGTAATATTTCACCCCTGCTTAAATTTTACATTGCCCAGGAATGCAAAATAAATAAATACAGAAATAAATAAATAGTCGCCAAAATTCCCTATGGGCTAGTTTTGTGGCCCGGGTCTTGTTTTCTGTTGGTAAATTCACAGAGTACTGATAATATCAATGTTTATAATAAACTACAGTGTCGTGAGAATGACAAGGTACTTACAATGTCATCATACAAATTATGTCCTTGCATCAAAACAGCCCATTGTGGGATAGCTGTGAATACTTATGGTGGGGGATTTACCAAGCATGCAATGTGTTTATACAATACAATACAATAGTAGAGTTGGAAGGGACCTTGGAGGTCTTCTAGTCCAACCCCCTGCCTAGGCAGGAAACCCTATACCGTTTCAGACAAATAGCTATCCAACATCTTCTTAAAGACTTCCAGTGTTGGGGTATTCACAACTTCTGGAGGCAAGCTGTTCCACTGATTAATTGTTCTCACTGTCAGGAAATTTCCCCTCAGTTCTAAGTTGCTTCTCTCCTTGATTATTTTCCACCCATTGCTTCTTGTTCTACCCTAAGGTGCCTTGGAGAATAGTTTGACTCCCTCTTCTTTGTGGCAACCCCTGAGATATTGGAACAATGCTATCATGTCTCCCTTAGTCCTTCTTTCTCTTAAGCTAAACATACCCAGTTCCTGCAACCGTTCTTCATATGTTTTAGTCTCCAGTCCCCTAATCATCTTTGTTGCTCTTCTCTGCACTCTTTCTAGAGTCTCCACATCTCTTTTACATCATGGCGACCAGAACTGACGACCAGTGTTTAAATCGTATGGTTATTCCAGGAAGCACTGCAACAAATGGAATATTTCAGAAGGTTGCATGCTCCATCGTGTGATCCTGATATTGTCAAATATTAAACTTTTTTTTCAATATTAAAAAATATGTCCTATGAAAATGTGTTACCCATAAAACTTTCTCCATGAAAGTAAGCAATAGAAAAACTTGGGGGGAGGTGTGGATTGATGCATCTCAACACATAATTAGTAAAAAGGTCATGATTAAGCTTGACTTTGATATACAGTATAAATATAGTACAGGAAAGAAGAATTTAAGTTGAAGATAGCTCATATAGTAACAGAAGTATCTAGTATAGGACATATCACATTTTTCTGAACCTTTGTTGATATTATTGATATTCTGTGGGTCTTTCAGTTAGATATGCCTATTGAACACATACACATAAGTACAATTGGCAAAGGCTTCCTGGATTGAGTGAAAATAGATAGATGAATAATGGTTGTAGTACATCAGTTAATAAATACTTAGTATGCACGTACTAATACACACACACACACACACACACACACACACACACACACTACTAGTATAGACATACTAATACACATACACTATCTAACCTGTAACAATTAATTATTTGTACTGTTTAATGTTTTCTTGGCATTTATGTATGTGTGTGTGTTATGCATGATAAATAATTAGATAGACAGTCAAATAGAAATATGGATGGATGGATGGATGGATGGATGGATGGATGGATGTAGATATTAGACAGATGCCAGGCTATCATTCATGGCAAATTTGTCTTCTAATTGTGATGAAAGAAATGCAGAAATCCACAACTTTTGTTTTGGTTACCCTGGACTGATCTCTCAGACATTCTTTTGGTTAAGATCAAGGACAACTCATTTTTTTGTGCGCACCCACACATCCCCACACACACCAATTATAAAATTATATGTTCTGGAGTAAAATACTGAAATGAAATCCCAAATGCGCTATCAATTATTGTTGTGTATCAACTGTTGTTGTTTTAAACAAAGAAACGTTGCAACGGCAGCCAATAATTAGTACAAGAGTCTGTTAAGAGTAGATAGACGGGAACATTTTGGGGCTACTGTTCTGAGGAAAATGCATCAATGAAAGCTAATGGTTTCCTGAGAGTTCCATTGTTGTTTTAAGAACCATTCTCCATCACTTTGTTGGATAGCCAGAGGGAAGCATGAGTTATCCATGGATAAATAGAGAGGTAGGGGGGAAAAAAATCTAATACTTAACTGCAAAAGTCTGGATAGAATCATTTTCAGAGGGGTCATGTTCTCTTTTTTGCTCCCACTTTATTGCTGTCTCTTTCATTTTACAAACCACCTTCTAAGGAAATCTTAGGATGGGAAGAGAGAGTGAAAAAAATGGAGCTTAAAACTGAGAATGCATCTGGTCATTTTTGAGAATAAAATTAATGTTACACATTAATCTATGCATGAAGTAAAAAATAATCATGCTGAATATATAAAAATATAAGAATATATAAAATATATATAATGTTCATGTTAAACTCAAAGTAATAAGCTAATATAGCTTAATTTAGCAAGCTGTTTTACGCATGCTAAACCAATGGTCAAGGTCCCACAGCTTGTTTAGCCACAAATTATCCTAGCCTACACCGCTGTATAATGTGATGGCAGCCAATACATCCTAGTTTCACTAATAAGAGGACAACATGTTAAAAGTTAATTAGCTTAGCTTTACAAGTATTTAATGTATAACAAAATGCTTGCTTCCCTCATCAGGTTTGTTGACCTCACTTTGCTCTCCTGAAGCAACTGTATGGAATAGCCTTGTGGGGAAAGTTTTGCTTTTCGTGTATTGATCTGAAGCAATTAGCTGATGCCTTGTGGTTTGCTAGCTTAATGACACTTGGTTCAGTCAGAACATTCTTTATTTCTTGGGAAAACAATGTTCTTTGCTCGTTCTTTCATACCAAATAAAATAACTCCTAACAGTGAGAACAAATAACCAGTGGAACAGCATGCCTTCAGAAGTTGTAGGGGCTTCAACAGTGGAGGTTTTTAAGACAAAAACTGGACAACCACCTACCTGAAATGGTATATGGTTTCCTACTTGAGCAGGGGGTTGGACTAGAAGACCTCCAAGGTATCTTCCAGCTCTATTCTGATTGAACTCTTTATTAAGTTTCAAAGGAAAGGCAAAGGAGCTCACCTCTTATCACATAGGAAATAGCAGTTTGAAAGCATGCCAATGTGAGTAGATAAACAGGTACCACTTTATAGTAAGCTAACAGCATTCTGTGTACCTCAATGTATATAGTCGTGCTGGCCACATGACCACAGAAGTGTCTTCAGACAATGTTGGCTCCCTCGGCTAAGAAACAGAGATGAACACTGCCCCCTAGTGTCAGACACCTTAACCTTACAGCAGGGGTATCAAACTCACAGCATCACATTGTCATGTGATGTATCACAACTTTTCTCCCTTCGCTAAACCCGGGATGGGCATGGCCCGCACGTGACACATCTGGCTTGCGGGTTGTGAATTTGACACTCCTACCTTACGGTATCCCAGCAATGGCCTTATTTATTACAGCTTTCTTGTAAGAATAGTCAGGTGGGAAGACAATATTGTAGGATTGCCTGACCAACGTCAGCATTACATAGACCATATTTTTCGGAGTATAAGATGCACCTTTTCTTCCCCTAAGAGAGCATGGAAATGTTGGTGATTGTTATACACCAAATACAGCCCTTTTTGGCCTCCCAAAGCCCTGCCCCCACATCCAATTTTTGTAAAAAAATGGGCCATTTTTTGCAAACACGGAGGTGTTTTTCCCTTCCTCCAGCCCCCAGAAGCACTCTTCAAGCTTCAGCAGGGCTGGGGGAAGGGGAAAATGCCCCTGTGTTTGCAAAAAATGGCACATTTTCCACCCGTTTTTTGCAAAAATAGGGACATTTTTGCCTTCCCCCAGTCCTGCTGAAGCCTGCAGAATGCTCCTGGGGGCTGGGGAGGACAAAAACTTTTTTTCTTATTTACCTCTCCAAAATCTTGATGTGTCTTATACACTGGTTCATATTACAGTCCGAAAAATACGGTAATCAGCAGAGTGTAATGTAACAAGCACCATGCAATTACCTGCTCATCCCAAGAAGGCACCTGTCAGAGTTCCAAGTAACATCCCAGATGAAATCAAAACTCCAAGGCCAGAGGCTTCCTCAAAGTATAGATTTATCAGGCACGTCATAGTGGCACAGCTGGTGAAAAGCCGACTCTGAAGCTCCCTGGGGTTCCCCCACCCAATTCAAAGTCCAAATTTCTTTCCCCACTACACACAACAATCACATGCCCTAATCAGGTCACCCTCCCACTCCTGGGTGAATCCTATCCAGGCCCTCCAGGCGGTGGTGAAAGTGTCCTTGGTTACCAGAAGAATGTTAATTTGGCTACATATTCCCCTAGCTATCTCTACTTTTTATTTTATTTTTATTTTATTTGTCAACAAGTGCAAGGAAACAAGTATGAAAAACACATGAAAAAATGGCACAAATAAATGGATAAAAATAAGCAAAACATAGCCATAAACACATAAAAAGAGTGCATATAAATGAGGAGAGTAGGACAGGGATGGTAGGCACGCTGGTGCGCGTATGCACATCCCCCTGAGGGACCTCTTAAGAAATGCGTAAGGTCCACGGTAGACTGCTTAAGGTAAAAGCTATGGGGGCTAGAGGAACTAACAACAGGATCGGGTAGGGTGTTGCACACATTTACTACTCTATTGCTGAAATCACTTTTCCTGCAACCAAGATTAGAATGGATTACTTTTAGTTTGTATCTATTGATAGCCCTTGTGTTATTGCAGTTGAAGTAAAAGTAGTCATTAACAGGTAGGACGTTATGGCAGATTATCTTGTGCACTAAGCTCAAGTCGGGATTTAAATGGCGTACTTCAAGGTTATCCAGGTCTAAAATTTCAAGTCTGGTGTTATATGGAATTTTATTACAAGCAGAGGAGTTGAGGACTCTTCTTGTAAAATATCTCTGGACCCTCTCTAATGTTTTGATGTCCGAAATGCATTGTGGGTTCCAGGCAGGTGAGCAGTATTCAAGGATAGGTCTGGCAAATGTTTTGTATGCCCTAGTTAGCAGCATAGCATTACCAGAGAGAAAACTATATAAAATCAGGTTGACTACACTGAATGCCTTTTTGGCAATGTTGTTACAGTGTTGTTACTCCCCCAATCCCTTTCCCACAGCTTTATCCAGCTTGGCAACCCTGAAGACATTCAAAGATGGCTCCAGGATTGACAGCACTTTTTTTTCTGATCAAGCAATGATCAGGTATTACAGAATACTTAATGATCACCTGACTGATATTTCATGTTGACATAATTATTATTGTGCCATTAATCATTCCAAGAAGGAAAGAATTCCAGTGATGTCAGAGAGCATGTGGAATACTGAATACAGAGCACACTTGGAATAATGCATTCAGTTTTGGTCACCATGATGTAAAAAAAGATGTTGAGACTCTAGAAAGAGTGCAGAGAAGAACAATAAAGATGATGAGGGGACTGGAAGCTAAAACATATGGAGAACGGTTGCATGAACTGAGTATGTCTAGTTTAATGAAAAGAAGGACTAGGGGAGACATGATAGCAGTGTTCCAATATCTCAGGGGTTGCCACAAAGAAGAGGGAGTCAAGCTATTCTCCAAAGCACCTGAGGGTAGAACAAGAAGCAATGGGTGGAAACTAATCAAGGAGAGAAGCAACTTAGAACTAAGGAGAAATTTCCTGACAGTTAGAACAATTAATCAGTGGAACAACTTGCCTCCAGAAGTTGTGAATGCTCCAACACTGGAAGTCCTTAAGAAGATGTTGGATAGCTATTTGTCTGAAATGGTATAGGGTTTCCTGTCTAGGCAGGGGGTGAACTAGGAGACCTCCAAGGTCCCTTCCAAATCTGTTATTCTATTCTATTCTAAGATGTGCAGAATTGTTTACATTAAAAAGGCAAACAGACCCACTTTCCCAGACACTAACACATAATGGGGGAACCTTTAGGATTCCATGGTGAAAATTTTGAGTCTTTTTTTTTAAACAGTCAGTTCTTGTTCATCTACCTTTTAATTAATCCCCATTAAAAGAGGGAAGCTGGGAGCAGACACGACATTATGAATGTCGAGGGAAAAGTGGTCTGTGAATATTTTAGCTTTATGTTTGCTGGTAGGCAAAGATATAAAGAAGTTGTAGATTGGAAAATCTGTCAGAAAATAAAATGGCATACTTACTACAAAGGTAGCATTTGCATAAGATCAATTTCCTTTTTCCCCTGGGGTAATAATAAAGCAGCCTTTTAAAAAATCTGTGTATGGAATACCGTTTTGATTGAAAGCAGCAGACATTATGACTGTCTCCGATACTAAATTTTCTTCCTCTTTTTTTCCCATAAGAAACGTTTTAAACTATTTGATTAAAAGTAAGCCAAAAATGGACTTTGAGTAAACTCAGTATAACTAATGTTATTTCTCACCATCAGAAATTGTAACTGGGACTGACAACCCTCCCTTTAATGGTTAACAAATGAAATGGCAAGAAGGTCTGAAGGTGTATTCATTCAACTGAACATTTCAGAGTACATATTTTCTTTCTGTCAGAAGTATAAGGTATACATGAGTATAAACTCTGAATGGTTGGAAGAATATTAAACATTGGCGCAGATAGTGGTAAAATAAAGGATAGGTATTGCCTCTTTATGAACTTCCCTCAACATGTTGGTTACAATAGAGGCAAGAAAATCAAAGGTATTTTTTTAAAGTAGAAACTAGAATAACCACATGTACACTCCCAAATTTCTTAATTTTACAGAGGAAAAGAAACCAGTGATCATTTCTTAAACTTACTCCATGCTTTGTCCCCCTCCCCAAATATCACCTGCCCTGAAGATGAGTGGCAACAAATACCTATTGATTAACCAGCTTGTGTGTGTATGTGTGTGGGGGAATTAAAAGGTATTAAAATTTGGGTAAGGTAGAAATTTCCAGCTATGGAACTCCTCTCTCCCTCCTACACACACACACACACACACACACACACACACACACAAATATTAACAACACCAATAAGAAGAAAAATAATGAAATATGATTTACAAATGGAAGTTGAGCCATTGTGGAGAAAGAAATCAATAGTTGTTCCAATAGTAATAGGAACCCTTGGGGTAATATCTGAATATTCTGACTTTGCAAAAAAAAAAAAAAAATCCACCATACTCAGATCTGCCTATATACTTAGACATTACCTTAATAGCTCTTAGGTCCTTGGTTAGGACCTGAACTGTTAATTTTTTTTTACCAGTTCCAGACTGTAAATCAAACTGAAGATTAAATAATAATCTAGGACTGATCCTTTGTACCCGTTTTGGTTATTCATGATTGGAAGCTTGGCTTTTTAAATGAAGAGGATGATGTGGAAGAAAGATAGAAAATTGATCTGAGGGCTAAAATGGAAACCCCTTATGCTTATATTATTCTCTCAAAATCATGGCCTTTGAAAAACATCAGGTAACCACATTTTGTTTTGTTCAAAAAAAAAAACCTATTTCAGCTGCTGAGTAGTTGGAACTTCTGTCAAGAGTATGAGGAAATAATTATTACAATTTTCCCTCAGGAATATCCAGATAGACTACACAAAATTTGACTGGAAATTTCACCTGCTGTGTATGTGAAGCTGTGGGGGAAAAAAGGAAGCAATCTTTCATGCTGGTTACTATGGAAGTCACGGAGATAGAAAGACAAGTTTCAATGATGTTAAGAATGTTCTGCAATGTTCTTTCTTTCTCCTTTCCCACAAAAATGTATCTGGTCACAGTTGAGTCTTCCAGACCTGCTGAGAAAGCTTTGAGGGGCATATCAAAAATTCATAGCTTGTTTTGGAGCATGAAGGCTCAGACAGGAGAAAAACTTCAAACTTTTGAAACAATATCAGCAATTCATAACACTCAGTTGCTTTCAGTTACAAATCTCAACAGATATGGGGAAGCAGTTGTACAGTACATCCACAATGAAGGCTAAAGAGCATTGGATGATGACATGAACAGGAAGAATAAATTTCATTAATGGGTTACTTTGATAGGTATATAAAAAAAGTGCATCTGTATTCATCTTTGTTTGAACTAGAAACATCTCTACACTCAGAACAGAACTCAGAATGTTAAAGTGCATATTTTTTTTTAAAGCCAAACATAGGAGATTATTTTGTACAGAGTGGTTAACACATGATATGGATGATCTTGTCACATCATTATATAATCATAATAAAAAGCAGTGGAAATGAAAACAGCCTACTAGTACTCATCTCCACATTGTTGAATATATTGAAAAAGATAATCATAAGCTTTGTGAGTTCCTGAATGAAGGTTTGCTTCCAAGGATAGATAGATAGATAGATAGATAGATAGATAGATAGATAGATAGATAGATAGATAGATAGATAGATAGATAGACAGACAGATAAATGATTGATAGATAGATAGATAGATAGATAGATAGATAGATAGATAGATAGACAGACAGACAGACAGACAGACAGACAGACAGATAAATGATAGATAGATAGATAGATAGATAGATAGATAGATAGATAGATAGATAGATAGATAGATAGATAGATAGACAGACAGACAGACAGTCCCTTTGGGGAGAGGGGGCGGTATAAAAGTCCAAATAAAGTAAGTAAGTAAAGTAAGATACATACAGACAGACAGAGAGACAGACAGACAGAATGAAAGGAAATAATGCACTTGAAGGAACTTCACTATAAAAGTTATAGTTGTTTGAGTCTTTCTTTCTTTCTTTCTTTCTTTCTTTCTTTCTTTCTTTCTTTCTTTCTTTCTTCTTGTTTCATCTCAAAAAATGTACTTTAAAAAAAAGAAACAAAGATGAGAAATGGTGCCCTTTAGATGTGGCTAAAATGAAAAATCCCACCAACCTCAACCACATAACCAATGGGAAAATATGTTAGCATCAAGGAGAAATTTCCTGACTGTGAGAACAATTAATCAGTGAAATGGCTTGTCTCCAAAACTTGTGAGTGCTTCATTGCTGAAAGTTTTCAAGAAGAGATTGGACAACCATTTGTCCAGAATGATATAAAATCTCCATTGTCCCTTCCAACTCTGTTATTCCATATTCTATGTTTGATGCTGAATTACAGTTCAGCATTCCTTAGCTTATCAAAGTCCTCCCAGTTATGTGACTTATAGTATTGCTACTTCCTCTTAAGATGATAGTTGAAGCTTCAAATGAAGATCTTACATGGATTTCAGGAATCCTGTGAGCATGAATGAATCCTGTGAGCATGAATGGTTCTAATTCCTCCCATTAGCAAACTGCCTTTCATCAAAAAGCAGGAAGAGTTTACATGCTGCACATTAGGGATGTGTTAAATACTCCAGGCACTGAGTTGAAGGGATAGAACAGCTAGTGGGTGGTCTACATCAATACCAAAATACATATGTTTGGTCTGGAGACAGGACTGAAACATGAATGTTCAGTCTAGACAGGGGAAACACACATGCCTGGATCAGAGTTGTTTTAGCGGAGTGGGAGAAAGCCAAGCACATTGATGAAAACTGTCTGTCTAACCCCCATAAGTCAAACTACTTGTTTCCCTGGTTCTTCTTAGTTACCTTTGAGGTCTTCAGCTTCAAGGAGAGGAAGCAGTGGGGCAGGTGGTCTGATTAGATATGCTATATAAGAAGCTTAGGAGAGCAATGGTGGCTCAAGGGAGGTACAGAAAAGAAACAACTGGGAAGAGGAGTTAGTCTTTCCCTACTAATTCATAACAACCCTCAGAAGTCTTCTGGTTTATTTTTTTCTCCCCAACTATACTAGCAGTTCAACACAGAACTGGGACAGAATGTGTTTGATTTGGATTCCAAACAAAACATATTTTCCATGTCTATGTAGTGGAGAAAATCTGAGCAGTCTCAAACTCCTGTTGCTGTAGCTGGAAACAGCTTTCCTATGTAGTATATATTAATTAAACTAAGAATGAACTATAAACAGAGATGAACTAGAAAAAAAAAAGTAATAAAGGCTATACACGCTGTGAAAATGAAATGTTTCAGGCCATGCATGATTACAACCAGAGTAATTCTCCTCTACTCATTAAAGCATCTGCAGAAAGAGTCATATTAATGTGGCAATTCATTCAAACAGGTACATTTTTCCACTGCTGTTATTAATAGTAGAGAGGTGCTGTGTTTGTGTGAAGCCTGGAGCACTACTTCAAATCATTTTCAAAATGTCCTTAGACCTAATGATCAATGAACAAGAATCCAAAATAAAATTGCTAAAAGTAAAAAAAAAATGTAATAATTGATCTGAACTCTGAGGGGGAAAAAAAGTATTTCTTTCTTTCTCCCTAACCTTGTTTTATAAAATCAAGCAACCAGAAAACAACACAAAATTAAATAGGGGAATGAAATACCCACTGTCCCAGGATAATTTGTTCAATAGGACAAAACAACCTCTGTCACCTCTCCTAAAGCAAGCTTCTGTAGGAGGTACAAGGTGTGACAAAGGTTGTCTCCACCTCATTACCCTACCACATGATTGTTTGTTTGTTTGTTCTCCATACAAGTATGTAGAAAAGTGAGGATATATGTAAAAAATGTGAGATATGTGGATTGGGCACTATTCCAACAAGGATAAATAATAATAATAATAATAATAATAATAATAATAATAATAATAATAATAATAATAATAATAATAATAATAATGATGATGATGATGAAGATGATGATGAATAGAAAAGGGATCCTTTCCCATTTCCTCCTTCCAGAAAGCATTGTTGTTGATAGTCACAAAGTCATGTCTGACCCATCACAACCCCATAGACAATGTTCCTCCAGGCCTTCCTGTACCATCCTCTGGAGTCCATTTAAGCTCACGCCGACTGCTTCGGTGACTCCATCCAGCCACCTCATTCTCTGTCATCCCATTCTTCTTTTGCCCTCAATCTTTCCCAGCATGAGGCTCTTCTCCAGTGAGTCATTCCTTCTCATTAGGTGGCCAAAGTATTTGAGTTTTCCTTTCAGGTTCTTGCCTTCTAGAGAGCAGTCAGGGTTGATCTCCTCTAGGACCGACCGGTTTGATCACCTTGCAGTCTAAGGGATTCACAGGAGTCTTTTCCAGCACCATAGTTCAAAGGCTTCAATTCTTTGGCGCTTAGCCTTTCTTATGGTCCATAAAGCATGGAGAAACATAATTACTACAAAGGTACAACTCTTTGGGGATTGATCAGTTATAGAAAGAAGCAAGAATGTTCAAAGTTCCAAAGTAAATTGTTTTGAGGATAATCAAGAAATATTCAGCTCACCTATACATTTTTCTCTTGCTTCAGGGCCTTTTCTCCTCTGGAAGTTGCCTTGCTTCCAGTTTGGCATAAAACGAGATTGCACTTACCATACAGCAAAGAGACTTCTGACCACTGCTGGGTATCAGGTTTATTTGTGTAAATGTTGATGCAAACAGTATGGAGCAGAAGCAACATTGTTAGCAATTTAACCACAGCTAAATAGACGTGTTTGCCTAACTATTTTCCATTTGACATACTTTTTAAAAAAAAAAGAAAAACAAGTTTTCATCATGAATATTTAGTATGAAGATTATTCGAAACTGCTTTATTGGAGATTAGGTCCCACCGAAGAGAGGAGAGAATTTGTATGTGTACGTCGATTTGTCCCAACCCAAAGGCTGGGTTCATATAATCAGGGATGGGCTCCCGGGGGTTCGCATGGGTTTGGACGATCCTCTACCAAAGATTCTGTATGCTTCGGTGAGCCCCCAAATCCCACTCCTGGCTGGCTCCGCCCACCCCATCCTGCCCCTCCCAGGAGTCTCCCAGGACTTCATCATGCCAGGTAAGTACAGGGCCCACGTAGGAGGCTTGGGCAGGGGGGGGAAATAGACCTACTGGAGGTTCCAGAAGTCCTGTTTCTGCCCTCCGAAGGGCCTCCGGAGCCTGGGGGAAGCAGTTTTCTTGGGGAGGGTGAACCGCCCCCCATGGTGCAGGAGACCGTCTAGGCCATGCCCAACATGGCCACACTCACCCAGCAACGGGGCAGCAAACCTATTACTGCAATTTTTGAAGCCCACCCCTGCATATAATGCACATTTGTGTAAGTTACAAACCAAAAAGATTCGTATGTTTCCTCGTGGACCGTTATTCCAGGATCGTTCTTCCATTCCTCGATTCAGACAATCATCATGTATGAAAGGGGGTGTTTAGGCTTTACCTGTTGCTCAGGGCAGGAATCTAATTTAAGAAATCACATGAAAGAGTTGAGGGGTCCTTGGTGCTTTCTGACCTTGGTTGTTTTCTTGCAGATTTCATTTCTTTTAAAAAAATAATAATTTTTATTGAATGTTTTAATCTTTAAAAACAGTAAAAAAGACACAACAAGGGAAAAAAACCACAATAAAACAAAACAAAACACGGAACATACATAACAATATAGAGTAATTTTACAGCTTTCAATATCGGCTTTCCTGCCTAGCTTTTATAATTCTCCCTTCTGCATTGCCTTTCTATTACTATAACCTTTTCCTATGATGTAACAAGCATAATATAAACACGTATAGTAATATTCATTATTTGTATCTCCTTATATTTGTATTCTCTATTTCCTGTTTTGGCTTCTGATTTCTAGCCACTTGTATATTTTATTCCATGCTTTATAGAAGTCTGATTCTTCTCTTTCTTTTAGTTCTATTGTCATTTTGTCCATTTTTGCACATTCAACTATTTTCCTGATTGTAGTTTCATCTGAGGGTATATTATTTTTTCCCCAATTTTGTGCGAAGGCAATCCTGGCTGCAGTGAGTATATGAATGATTATGTATTGAGATTGTTTGTCCATTTTTTGATCCAGTAGTCCTAATAAGGATGCTTCTGGTTTGAGTTCTAGTTTTCGCTCAGTAGTTTCTTCTAACCACTTTCGGATTTTGCACCAGTACTTCCTTGCGATGGGGCACGTCCACCGCATGTGATAAAATGTTCCAGGCTTGTGATTGCATCTCCAACAATTAGGGGATAAATTTGGGTACATTTTGGCCAATCTCGCTGGAGGCATTGCATTTCCCAAACTAGGTAAAAGCTTCAGTGCTCAGTAGAAGAAAACAACCGTGCTCAAAAAGCACCAAGGAAACCCTCGTTTCAATCCTGAGCTACCAATATTTTCCTTTTTCAGTATAAAGAGTTGATTATCCCATTTATGGTTAATAACACAGAGCCTGCTAAGTCTGTAAGTAACTGATTCCAGTGTTGTACTACTATTACTATTACAGAGTTTTTCTTAATAGTTAGCTGGAATCCATAATCACTATCCCCTCCCCCCCCCCCAAAAAAAAAAAGAGAGAGAAAAGCTTAACTTTTTATTCAATTTCTGCACTGTGGCTTCTAGAGAAGAAGATTGCTTCTAATTCTTTGAACTAGTTAAATTTCTATCATATGCTTCCTCAGTTACCATACCTAGATTCTAAGAGTAGTTTTTATTTTTAAATAGCCTTTCCTAGAATTACAGTGAAAAAGGAGGAAGGGAGCAGAACAATTGCTTTAGGACAGTACTCTCATTTATTATTTGTATGCATAGGCCACTTGAAAAACTGCTTCTTTTTGTCTAACTTTATAGTTAGAATAGAATATACCATATTTTTAAAAAGTACAATAGAACCTTAAAAATATAGAGGAGAAAGGGAAGGTCACATAATCACCAAGCCATTCTGATTAAATAAAAAGAGGAAATTGTAAAACATCTAAGTTTGAGCCTCCCTGAATTAGGGACATTTTCATTGTTGGTCTCGGATGAGGTAGCACATCTCCATACAAAACTAATGCAGAACTTGAGGAGTTTCCTTGACTTGCAACTATTGCTCGACAAGCAGGTGACAACTCTGGCCAGAAGAGCATTTGCATAGGTTCATCTTGTGTGCCAGTTGCATCTTTTCCTTAACTGGAAGGTCCTTTAGTTGGTCACTCAAACCAAATAATCAACCAGATTAATGCAATGTGCTCTACCTGGGGTTATCCTTGAAGATCACCTGGAAGCTACAGTGAGTTCAAAATAAAGTGGTATAGCAATAGCAACAGCACTTAGACTTATATACTGCTTCATGGTGCTTTACAGCCTACTCTAAGCAGTTTACAGAGTCAGCATATTGCCCCTGCTCCCAACTATTTGGCTCCTCATTTTAAAGATCTCAGAAGGATGGAAGGCTGAGTCAACCTTGAGCTGGTGAGACTTGAACTGCCAAACTGCTGGCAGTCAGCAGTCAGTGGAATTAGCCTGCAATACTGCATTCTAACCACTACACCCCACCACTGTATGTGCAGTAGAGAGCATTTCCTATTATGCCATTGTATCATAGCTGCTTTCCAATACACATTGCTTACCAATTGGTTTTCAGGTGCAATTCAAGGTTTTGGTTTTTACCTATAAAGTCCCCAAAACATAGAGCCTGGGTACCCATACTACTTGTCTCCAGTCACCCTAAGCAGTAAATTTGGGCAGAGTGGAGGTGGCCTGGGTCCCTTCGATTAAGACAAAGCTTTATTTCTACAATCTTTGAATATTTACAGCCATAGGATCTCTCAGAGGAACTGGTTACCACTGTAATATTCTTCAATATCTCCACTCTGTATAAACTGAGTGTATAAGCTTATTTATTTATTTAAGTTGAAATTGCTCTATTTTTAAGGCTTTGAACTAATTCTAAACTTCTGACATGGAATGACAGCCAATGGAACTGAAATCCAAGTACGTGCACAAAGGACTATAGCCCTAATAAATAGCAGATGGCAGGCTGAATGGCACATTAAAATGCCAAATGTGAGATCCTACTGTTTGATTTGTTAAAAGGCATCGGGCTGTTTTATTTTAACAGATTTTCCCAGAATTCTAAAAAATGTCCTTGTTTACATGTCCTTTGTTAATAGACATGTTCACTGGAAAACATATATCGCACAGCATATGGATGACTTTCAGTGCAATA
Source organism: Natrix helvetica (assembly GCF_964273705.1). Taxonomy (NCBI): domain Eukaryota; kingdom Metazoa; phylum Chordata; class Lepidosauria; order Squamata; family Natricidae; genus Natrix; species Natrix helvetica. Next base: position 18,205,908 of record NC_138549.1, on the reverse strand, counting down.
TGATTGCTATAAACTTTGGTAGTAAAGCATCCATGTTAAACAGAATCCACATAGATTTTTGGAAAGTGTTTATAATATAATTTAATGTGCATAATTACCTATATAAGAACCAAGTCCCTTCTGCTCAATTCCAAAACATTTAATCTAATTATCAAGAAGTCTTGTAAAGATATGAGTGAAACTCTTGACTATAAAATTACTTTAATAAATGATTTTTGAAATTCACTTGTGCTCTTTGATTTTTATTACCAGACCTTGCAGATAATATGTATGGTTATTGTTGTTATTGTTTTCCTTCCGTTTCAAAACCAATCTTATCCAGAATCCTGAAATCAAATTTAAGAATAAATCAGAAAAAAATAAATAAAGGAATTTGAGACTGAGATTGAAAAAAAAGTACAAAGTGAATTAAAAGAAGGAAACTGTTGTAGTTTTGAAGGCCAGATTATTAGCAGAATATATATGTTTGTGTGTGAGAGTGTGTGTATGCACACACATACACATATTACTTTTAGATAATATATAGTTTACAATATACTGTAATATATCACACATCTTTTTTCTCCCAGTGTGTGTTTTTTGCAAGGTTCTACTCATGAGAAAAGGGCTCAGTGACTAAGACACTTACCTTGTCAATCAGAAAGGTCAGCAGTTTGGTGGTTCGAATCCCTAGCACTGCATAATGGAGTGAGCTCCCATTACTTGTCCCAGCTTCTGCCAACCTAGCTGTTCAAAAGCACATTAAAATGCAAGTAGAAAAATAGGAACTCCCTTTGCTGGGAAAGTAACAGTGTTCCATGTGCCTTCGGCATTTAGTCATGCCGGCCACATGACCACGGAGATGTCTTTGGACAGCGCTGGCTCTTCAGCTTTGAAATGGAGATGAGCGTCGCCCCCTAGGAACAACTAGCACACATGTTTACTTTACTTTATATACACACACACACACACACACACATATACACATACACAAATACATATGCAGACATACATGTACAGGATTAATGAAGTCCCCTTCTTTGCTATCAAAAAAAATCTGCCGTCAAACATATATGCGCAAGAGGAACCTTTACCTTTACCTTACTCATGAGAAGATTGCATTTTTTTGGTCCAGCAGATATAGGTTTTCCTTCTAAGAAACCAAATATCAATTGGTAAAATGGTTTCTGTGCTTTTCAGACTTGTATGATTACGGGAAGAAATTGATTGTAAGCCATCAGTCAAACATCTGGAATGTGCAGCATAGGTACATACTGAGGTTGTGATTCTTCATCTTGGGATCACAGCCATATTTCTTTTTCTATCAGAATCCACACCCTTCAGTTGTTTTCCAAACACTATCCCTCTTCAATGTTGTTTATTATGAACTCCTTTAAATCCTATTGTGAACCAGAATGTTGGATATGTTCGCTTGAGGGGAAAAAAGCAGAACAAAACTTGTCTTTATCTTGATAATACACCATGTCATGCGATTGCCATGTCAGAAGCATTTCATCACCAGACAAGAAGCAAAAAATCTGATAGCAAAACAACAGATGAATGTCTTGCAGTCTTGTCTTAAAAGCCAGACTTCCTGAAGCAATACCCCTACTGGGATTAAAAAAAAAAAAAAACCAACAACATGTGTTAAGAGTATAACTTAATTGCATCCTATAAGAAGTGAAAACTGAATCTGATGGATTGAATTCCAATATATTAAAAAAAATGAGGCTATAAATCTCATCTGAGAGACAAATTGGCTTCTGAAACAGTGCTTATCTTCCAGCATGTCATGGGATGGGCCAATACATTAAGGCCGGTGTGATCAGTATCAAGTGACAAAGTTGTGAGAATCTGAGGAGTTAAGGTGGCATTAACTTTTGTGAGGTTCTTTGCTTCACAGTTTGAGAAGCAAGGGCTAATTTAGTGATGCTAATCATTTTGTGTGCTGCATGCCAAGCAAATCTAAATGCAGATAAAATTAGGTAGGTGGGAAAATTGACTCTGCTGAACTTGTCAATAAACCACAGCAGGAAGCCAATGTCCTCTGCACTGTCAAAGTTGTATTTCACTACATATGTAAAAATCAAGCTGGATGTTACGTTAAAAGCAGAAAAGAAATAGGTTCTCTTTATTATTTTAAAGTAATGGGCAATCTAGAACTATAATCACCCCCCTCCCTCCCCTCCTCCCTTTATAAAGTAATGGACAATCTTCTAGAACTATAATCACTCCCCTTCCTTCCTTCCTTCCTTCCTTCCTTCCTTCCTTCCTCCCTCCCTCCCTCCCTCCCTCCCTCCCTCCCTCCCTCCTTCCTCTTTCAGCAGTATGACCAAATGTCAATGAAAACAGTAGCATAAGCCTTAAAATGGATTTTTTATTTTAATTATGGCCTATCCAAATTTGTAATATGGCCCAGCTTATCTTGTATCACTGTCAGCTGCTCTATTGCTGCTGCTCCATTAAAAAAAATGCTGTTCTACAAAATATTCTCTTACACTGATGTTATAAAATAACCATGCATCTACAATTTAAATTTACTATTAGTTTTGAATTCTAGTCCTTCCTATATATACAGGATGTGTAAAACAACCAGAAAACCTCATTTTAAATTTAGAAAAATCAAAAAGCCTGTAATATGTTATTTACCTGCTAGATCAGGGATGTCAAACTCAATTTTATTGAGAGCTGCATCAAGGTTGTACTTGACCTCAGGGGGCCAGGGTGGGCATGGCGCCAGCTTGACATCACTCTGGCCAAGGGTACCTCTGCTGCCCCGAGTGCTCTGCCAGCGAAAATGAGCTCCCAAGCTCCATTTTTGGCTGCAATGGCCTCCTGCAACCCTCTGCCAGTGAAAACAGAGATCGGGGGGGGGGGGGGGGCGCCAGCAGCCACTGAAAGTCAGTCCTTCAGTGGCACTGTGGGTCAGACCTTCATCTTTCCAGGGTCAGATCTAAGAACCCTGCAGGCCGTATCCGGCCCCCAGGCCTTGGGCTTGACACTCCTGTGTTAGATTTATATCTCAGAAGCTGAGATTGGTGCGTGCAGCCTTTTTCTATCAAAACAACCTTAAGTATGTTGCACTGAGAAATAATTGGCTGGCACAAAGAGCTCTAAAAACCTCTACGATGGGAGATAGACATTCATCTTTATCTCCTGTATCAATCAATCAATCAATTAATATATCCATCCATCCATTATTACGGTCTTTGGGCCAGAAAACAAACCAATGTATACAGTTTCCTAATGAAACACTTCAACTACTACTTTATAGTGGTTGATTTATCAGACAAGAATTACCCAAAATAAAGGCCTACTTTGAAAATAGAAGTCACATATTTCTTCTTTGGTTTTCCAGATGCATCATCCAGAATCTCCTCTTTCCATTTCCTTATATTGCTTATATTGTACTCTTTCTAGATCCAAGAGCTGAATACTGCAAGGAACCCATCTCTCTTTAAAATCAGTTCAAATCTCTGTTATATTTACATTCAGGTTTATATTTTCAGTGCTTTGAGCCTTGGATACTGCCATCTGGCATTTCCTAGCATTTATACTAAATCTATATGTTCTCTTCTGATTCAGTAAATTATACATTAACTCTCTGGCAAAATCACCTGTAATATGCTTTTATTCTGAATAATTTTATTCTGCTTCTATTTTTTCCTACCATATTCTTGGAAAACTTTATATTTTTTTATGTCCAGAATGTCTTTTTGTTGTGATGATTATATTTTATCATTGCAAAATGGCAAAATAAGTTCTGTTATCTAGATCTCTCTGTTATTATGTGGACTCCCTGCTTTCTCCAATTTTCATTTTAAATTAAAAAGATCCTTTGGAAGTTTTCATATACAACAGCATCTCATTCACTGACTTTTAATTCCTCCTTTTTTACAAATTTTAGGGGAAATAATTAATTTATATTTCATCCAGTTAAGAGAAATGGTTTATAAAAAAAATCTTGCAGATGAAACATTGAGCATTGCTAAAACATGTGTTATTCACAGTTGCAGTGATTTACAGGCAAATATAATGAAAACTTTGAAATACCATGCTAGAAATTATGATTTCACATTGTTCAGTTTATCATCTAATGTGATCACTTTAATACTAAAATGTTGGACTAGAAGTTGAGGCATTTGGCTATAGATCTGAATCCCCATTAAGTCATAAAGCTCAATGAAGAATGGCAGTCATGGAGAAGAATCCATATGGTGATTTAAAAGCATCACTGACAGTATATCTCACGCAAAAAAGCTTATCCATATTATAAAGCACCAGCTAGGATGGTTTTCATGGAACTTTCCTAAGAATGGTGAGAAAACAGAGCACAATTATTTAATCACAAAGCCTAGTAACCATGCTTAGTCTAAGCATGGTTAGTCTAATCACAAAGTAAGCAACTATGCTTAGAAAATAACCCAGGGAAAAATCACCAGGGATTATGTGGAAGGCTAATGAGATACTGATGTAGCCTCTTCTAGGTAAACACTTAAAAGTTGTCTCACTTTAGTTACGTCTGCTTTCAAGTCACACAAATAAAGCAGAAAGTTATAAAAATAAGAAGTGGGGGTCACAGGAAATAGAGCATGCCATATTTGTATTACTGCAGCCCCAGATGGGTTTTAATGTTGGTAAGATCATTATTCCTTTATTGGCATGGAATTAACTTGTCTTTGTAGGCTTAGAATTCATAAATTGGTATGTGCTATCAAGGCTTGTACACTAGCTGTGCTTTTGAATGGGTTTTAGCAACCCCATCCCTCTAAAAAATAAGTACAACCAACAGTAAACCTCACACAAAACTTTCTGCATTTGATGCAGTTGTCAGCTGTGTGACTTCCCCACAGGATAGCCTGTTCCTTAATAATCACCTTAAAAAGATGGGGATTAAGAAGTGGGGTATTGTCAGTCCTTTTAAGCTGACATTGCTGTTCATAATGAAGCATCCTGTGTACTTACACTTCATCAGTTTGATTTGGTTTCTGTCACCCAGACCGAAGATGCTTGATGCATTGTAGATTGCTTTCCTGTTTTCCTGTTTGTTTGTTTGTTTCTTTATCTATCGAATGGCCACAGACGAAAATAAGCAGAGATTATAATAATTGAAAGGAGAGATGCGCAAGGAGCAGAGTTTTGCAGCTCACATACTGTATACCTTGTAGATCAAACATAGACTGAGTGAAATCCATATGGGGACTGTCATGGCTGGCAAACTCATATACAGAGATTAATAGAAGGAAGAACATATTCAAGGGATATAATAATAAACAGAAAGGCAGCATCTTGGTCTTAGCTTCATGTATAGCTTTAGAAAGTTGTCCTTATTTTCAACTTCTGGAATCAAAGTCATCCCTCAAAGTAGTTGAGATTGAAGGGCAAAAATGAAACCAAGAGATCTGGATATTAAAAACACATGTATCACGCACACAGGGTGGGAAAACATGTATTCTGTTTACACCATATCATGTGTACATTAAATTCCCAAGAGCAGCAAGGATGATTAGAGGGCTGGAGACTTAAAACATATGAAGAATGGTTGCAGGAATTGAGTATGTCTAGTCTAGTGAAAAGAAGGACTAAGGGAGACGTGATAGCAGTGTTCTAATGTTTAAGAGGCTGCCACAAAGAAGAGGAAGTCAACCTATTTTCCAAAGCACCAAGAGGCAAGACAAGAAACAATGGATGGAAATGAATTAAACAGAGAAGCAACCTAGAACTAAGGAGAAATTTCCTAACAGTGAGAACAAATTAGCCAGTGGAAAGGCTTGGTTTCAGATGCTGTGAGTGCCTTGCCTTCAGATGCCCCATCACCAGAAGCTTTCAAGAAGAGACTGGACAACCATCTGTTTGGAATGGTATAGTGTCTCCTTTTCAAGCAGGGGGTCGGACTAGATGACCAGACACAATTGAGACCCTCTTTAAATTAGTTTTAGGCTAATTGCATTTACCAGTTTTTGTGTCATAACCATTTTGGGGGGAATTAATACCATCCTAGAAAATAATCCCAAGTGGTTGGTAATATGGGCAGATCTGTCCTGTTTCTATTTTGCAGGACTTAGAATTAATCTTAGACTTTATACATTCTATGATGAAAGCAAAATAATCCTCTGCGAGGTTAGGAAGAAAGGGGAAAAGGGGATGTGATTAATCACATCCATTTAGAAGAATATTTAAGAATGGCTGGAGAAAAAGCCACGCTATATGAAATGTAGAGTGAAAATGCCTAAAGCATAAATTCAATGAAGTGTGATGGGAAGAATGGGCAAAAGAGGGAGAAAAGTAGATATCTGGAAATATATAGCCAAAAAAATCTCACAGAAGATTTGAGGAATGGATTTTATTTTAAGCTATCAAAAAGCACATAAAATGTGTTTTAAAGAGAAAGAGACGCAAAGGTTTCCTTTGATATCATTACAAACCACACATCAAAAACATGGCTCTTAATGTGATGATTAAATGGAAAGTTTAGAGACGTGAATTGCTTTTTTAAAAGGGTCATTTATTTATAGGAAATGTGACTGATTCATTATTTGATGCAGGACCCATTGTTTGATGGTTTGCTAAATCTAAAGAGCCAGGCAGTGGTGGTGGGTTGGGAAGCGGGAGAGGAGAGAAAGAAGTGATCATGTAATAGAATAATTACATGATTATTCAAATTGTGAATAATTTGAGCTTCTTCAAACCAGAAGGCATTTTGGTATTGAAAGATAGCTGAAAACCATTATTTATTTTCATGTGTTAGCCATGCCCTTAGATGTCTTTAAGGAATACAATATTCAGCCATAAATTGGATTCAAGTACTGTACATACATGTTTGTAGGGTATTATTTGTAGTCTTTCCTAGCTGCTCTGGATGCATGCATGCATGCATGGATGGGGCGGTAGGTGAAAAGAGAGGGAGAGGGAGAGGGAGAGGGAGAGAAAGCTCACATTTGGTGCTAATTTTGAGAGAACTAATAATTTACTCCCCCCCCCCGCTTGCTGTGGTCTTGAAGGCAATCTCTGAACTGATCAATACCTTTATTAAGATAGCTAATGTTTTACAAAATAGTTGCAAACCTTTTAGTGCCAAGAATTATTTATCAAGAAAGTTGATTGAAAACCAATAATAGAACGTGAAAAGCAGAGCAGGCTTTAGGACAAATAAGCAGTGGGGGTAAGTTCAAAAGCTTAAGGCCCTCCATTGCCAACACTTCTTCCAAATCATTCTAAAAATGCAAATGTTGACAACAATGGGAGGTGGCACTCTCAGTCAATGTAGCCTAGGTATGCTATATACCAGGGTTGTCAAACTCGCGGCCCACAGGCTGGATGTGTCACATGCTGGCTACGCCCACTCCCGGCTTAGCGAAGGGGGAAAAGGTCTCAATATGTCACGTGATGACATCATGACACCCCTGCTATATACACTTGAACTGGCAATGGAAAGAAAGAGTGACCAATATTAGAGTCACATATGTACCAGAGGGAGAAAGCTTTCAAATAAACAAATGTAGTTTTATCACATAAAAAAGTATGTTTAAGACTGCCCTGGGAAATTCTTTTGAAACATCCTCTATTTCAGATATGTGAGTTCTAATTGTTGAAACAAAATTGTTTCTGTGCTAAGAGAGATACACAGAACCTTTAGCTGGTGGAAACCAGGGGCAAAATCAGCAAGGCTGTCTTTCCATTTATAAACTTGGAGATAATTTAAAGTCTTTTAGTAGGCAATAAAGGCAGTTAAATCCAAATTAGGTAACATTAATAAAAGAAGAGAACCACTTTTAGCCAACAGGAACTTAGTAAGGTAATGCAAAATTGCTCTTGGTGCTGATTGGCTATATTTGGTATATTTTATGTTCCCCAACAAGCAGTGTTATATACCTAAGAAGAGCACTATTTTCCTTGACTCATTATTTTACAAAAAATATTGAACTGCATTAATAATCTGTCAAACAAAGAACACAGAAATATAACAACTAGACAATGAAATAACCATGCCCATATACAGTGTTCAAACTTCACACTTCTGTTATAGCAAGGATTTAAAAAGAGATCATATGGTTAATGGTTAATAGCTACATTTATTTTATCAAAGGGATATGAATGGACAAGCCATGATACCACTGGAATAGGCAGAGTCAACATTTTGTTCTTTGGAGAATAGATGCTTTGGGTGCTTCAGAAACAAAATTGGTTTCTATTTTAAATGTCCCAGTTTAAGCCAAAAGCAATATGATTTGGGAGAGGATGAAATGGGGAATCTTAAGCATTTACATATATGTAATGTACAGTGGTAGGATTCAGCCAGTTTGCACCATTTTGGGAGAACCAGTTGTTAACTTTCTGAGCAGTTTGGTGAACTGGTTGTTGGAAGAAATAATTAGGGCAGAGAACTGGTTGTTAAATTATTTGAATCCCACCATTGGTAATATAAGAAAATGTCACTTTGAATTGATCTTGACTCCTGAAATTTCTTGAATACAACCACATTTGGGAAAAGGTGCTTGTGTTGTCATTGAATTCTGCTATGTGTCAACCCTGAAGCTGACCTGGCCGAAGCCATCTTGGCGCTTCAGTACTGCCACACCAGAGCTGAGGGATAGGGAGGAGGGATTAGAGATAGCTGTGATTCTGTAGTCAAAATAAAATACTTTCTCTTGGGATCCAAGGACATTCTCACACCTGGTTGGAGGAAGGAGGAGTGATGCCATTGGAACATCAGACAGCACCTTGATTGGCCCATATGACTGAATGTTTGGGGTTGAGAGAAAAACTTTTACTTTTAATTAGGTGAAAAATGTGGGACTTTTCACTTGCCAATATGGTACTTCCAATAAATCTATCCTTTGAGGAATCTAATTGCCTTGGGCTGTTGTTTGAAATGGATTTATTACTTGGAACCCTGACGCTATGATTCCTTACCTCAAAAAAGAAACTCCAGAAAAGAATAATTAAAAAAACACTGTACCTATCTACATCAAGGAAGCAAATGTGTACAAAAAGAGGGATGGGCACCACAATCCTACAAATCCTGACCTCTCAACTGCATCTTCAAATAAATAAATTATAATGTAATTGTTATTTTTTCATGCCTAAGCAGGGGGTTGGATTAGAAGACCACCAAGGTCTCTTCCAACTCTATTATTCTGAAGAGGGGGTCAACTTATTTTCCAAAGCACCTGAGGGTAGACAAGAAGCAATGGGTGCAAACTAATCAAGGAGAGAAGCAACTTAGAACTAAGGAGAAATTTCCTGACAGTTAGAACAATTAATCAGTGGAACAACTTGCCTCCAGAAATTGTGAATGCTCCAACACTGGAAGCTTTAAAGAAGATGTTGGATAACCATTTGTCTGGAGTGGTGTAGGGTTTCCTGCCTAAGCAGGGGATTGGACTAGAAGACCTCCAAGGTCCCTTCCAACTCTGCTATTGTATTATTCTGTTATCAGCAAATTATATGTACTTATACACATTCATAAACACACAAATGTGCACACGTGCACACACAAATCACCATAATATGGCACGATAGAATTGCAATAGGATAGATGTTATAATTCAATATCTAAGGAGCCATCTAATTGCTTCTGTGGTGGCTGCAGTGAGATCATCCCAGGTCATACATAGCTAAATGATTCTTTATTCTTAGTAAAGAAAAAGTATTCTTGGAATTAAGACATAACACATCCATGCAGTGCTTTTGACAATAGGATGGAGAAAGTTTGCATTGCTTTCTTATATAATATTTTTCAACTTCCCAATCTAGCCTACAGCTTACCTAGTTTCCCAATTTAAGCAAGATTGACCAAGGCAAGGTTATTGCAAAGATTATTTAAAAGCACATACATTCATATATAAGGAGATTAAAAAAAAGACTTGCATTGAATTGATCTTTATAATTAGGATAATTGTAATATATAAATGTTTTTCAGTCTTACAACAAATTAAGGCTTGACCACATAGGTACATATGTATCACATTTCTCAGGATATCAATAGAAAATGTGTTCATATGTAGAAAGTAAAAACACAGTTTCCACTCAGGTATACTAGAGTTTTTTCCATCAGATTAAAACTATTTTAGGTGTTGTTCAACCCCAATAAATTCAAAATTCTTAATGCTTTGATTGAATTTTCTTTTCCAAGCATCCTATTTACAATCTTGATATTAACTCAAATCCATGTATACACAGAGTTAATTTGTAACATATATATCAGAATATACTTTTCTAATCTACATGGGTCAAAACATAATCTTTACATACTCAAGGATAGCTCAAAGGATGAAAAATATCATTTTGTGGAATTAGTCTCATCTTTATGTTGTGTGATATTACATTAACATTCCTTAAACCCTTAGCACATTGATTTGTTAAATGTGGATATTCTAACTCATTCCTAACTCGATCTTAACATAACATTTCAACTAGAAAGAGAAACTAATTGTAGATTAGCAACTTCAAACTCATTAAGCACAAATTATATAGTTCAACTGGGTTTCATTGTATGCATTGCTGTTATTCTGCCCAAATAAGTGACAGTAAATGGAATCATTGCTAAGCAGTGTAAGCAAACTCAGGTTTGGTTAGCAGTGAATAGGAAAAATAATCTAGTATTAGGGTAGAGTGGGAAAATGGAAAAAAAAGAAATGCAGAAGAAGGTAGTAGCAACATTCTTCCACATCTTAGTAGGAAAATTGCATGATGTTAGAAGTGAAGCGCAATTTGGAGAGATATGATTTTATTAACTATGAAATAGCCTAAGCAACAAACTGGATTTTGAATGCCAAACTATAAGATGTTAATAAACTCCTTAGTGATACCAGCCCTGAATGACTCTAGCATTATTATTAATTCATTCATTCTATCCCACCTTTTATTGTTTTTTTATAAATAACTCAAGGTGATGAACATACCTAATATTCCTTCTTCCTCCTATTTTCCCCACAGCCACAACCCTGTGAGATTGTTTGAGAGAGTGTGAGTGACTGGCCCAAAGTCACCCAGCTAGCCTAAAATGAGACTAGAACTCACAGCCTCACAGGCAGTGGTGGGATCCTCCCAGTTTAACAACTGGTTCGGTGAATGCACAATTTCTCTGCGGGTGAGCTTTGCATCCGTGCGCAGTTTGAAGAAGTCTTCACTTCAGGGCTTGTTTGGAGAAGTAACACAGCTGATTCGTGCTGCAATTGCTCTGCTGCGCGAATCAGCTGAGAAGATAAAGATAGGAAAATAGCGCGGGTGGGCCCATCTGATCGCCGTGGCAAACTGGTTCTCTCCCAGCTGATCATTGGAGCTATTGGTTCACCCGAACCAGTAGAATCCCACTCCTCCTCCCAGGTCTCTTTAGCAAGATAATCCAAAATCAACATGCTAGGGTTAATGCAGTCACACACATAGATTTTATGTGCTTAAACATAAAGCTCAAAAATATGAATGTTATTTTTTAAATCATTATATAAAGATAAAATGCTGAGACATACAAGCAGTACAAAGTTTTATTTTTCTTCTTCCTTATAATTATAGTTATCAACAGTTGACAAAATAGCCAATTGTAAGTAAGAAGCCTTTCATCCATCTGATTCTACAGTTCTGGTTTGACAAGCAAGACTCAGGAAATATTCTTGTGCCATATCTTCCAAATTCTCTAAGGCTATTCCTTGCATATTGTCTGAGAAGAAAAAAGAGCCTCTCTGCCAGGCATAATTAACCCGTACCCCTCCTACTTTCCCAGGGACATTTAGAAGAGAAGTCGTTTTGCTGACAATAGCAAGTGCTATATTTTGAAGAAAACATGTTGAAAACATTGCGATTAGATCAATTACTGAATGGCTTCAGTTCTAAGACTTCATTCACGTAGTATCCTGTTGCTCTGTATGGGGATCCCACAGAAGACAAACTCAAGCCCCCTTAGATTGCCGTGAGACCGAAGCAGCCCCTGATCAACCCCATGAACTCTGCCTCTGTTTTCAGACTATCAGAGTCTGGGAGACTACGAGAATAAAGGCAAAGCACAGGTTATTGCATTCTCACTGTTCTTTGAAACAAGGATTATGCAGGCAAGCATAATGAGATGGAATTCTGGCTTATATTAACTTTTTTGGCCTACAGCGATTTAGTCCTTTTTTCTTTAAAAAATATATGATTCCTATAAATATGTAATTTTCTTTTCATTACAGTATCACCCCTTTCTGATGAACTGGCATCTACTATTTTCAGTTATGGCTGAAGCATATTTGATCTACAGCATCTATCTTCCCATCACGTTGGGAACTGGAGAATAATTTAATTTAAGTTTTCCATCACAGAGGTAAAAGAACCAAGCAAAGATTTTACTATTTAAAAAGACACTTTACATAAATGCTCATGGTCAAACGTTAGAGTACAACATTCCATGGAAAAGTATGGAAAAACACAGTTATCTAGTCAAACACACACCCTCATATTCCTTAAAGGAGAAATTGTGATTCAAATTTATTGTTTCTAACTGTAGTCTACTTAATAAACTTAAACCATTGGGTGTTGTGGCCCACCAGCGGCCAGAGGAGCTGGCAGCAGATTTGAACAGTGAGGAGGTTGAGGAGGAACATGGCCCAGTTCTGGAGTCTGGGGAAGGCTCTGATGAGGGCTCTGTGTCAGAGGCAGAGAGGGGGACAGAGCCATATGCTAGTTATCAACTGCCTTCAGAGTCAGACATCAGTGAGGCAGACAAACAGCTGCAGCCTGTTCCAAGTGTGAGCATGCGCAGAGTTGCCAGATGAAAGGAACAGCTAAAGAACAGGGGTTGACTTGGGAGTTAGGCCAAAGGTGGATGATGAATGGTCCCCCCCAGAGGAAAATAAAAGAGGAGTGAAAGTGGAGTGGAGTGTGCAGGAGACAATTAGTTCAATTAATTGGTTTGTGACTCTCCAAGACTCCTTGCCAAGTTTTGCAGATATCGGCCTGTCATCTCCCCAAGCCAGATGAGGTCTGTGACTGTAAATCCTCTCTGGAAATCCTCCCTTGCTGTATGTGAATGAGCAGAATTCACAATAAATTAATAACAGGTGTTTTTGTCAGAACATTGGGAAGAATGCCACCCTAATGGACAGCCGTGACATAATGTGTCCTATATGTAATTTTGCAATTTAAAATTGGGTCATGTATTTTGTGATTGGACACACTCACAAGGATATATTTTTATAAAATTTAAAATCCTACCCTTGGTGGCCCTGTGCACATGCCATGCTCTCCAATTTCAAAATGAGTATAGTTAAGTCAATGGTATGGGGATACTTAGGAACTTGAGAATTGTTTCCAAAAGCCACATCAAAAAACAGAAGCTCTTATTCAATGATTGAAACATCTCTGCATCATGTGCTGCTGGTGGTCCTTATTTTATACATTAAAATAATTGTCTGACTAATATTGTTTGTACACCTGGATAAACATGCAAATATGTACCCAAACTGGGTTGGATATCTGTGTGTTCTGACCCCCCTTCCTCCTTCGCCCACACAGAACATGCTCCGGAACAATACGGATTAACAGGGTTTATTTCACAGACAGACAGAAAGTTCCGTGGCAGTAAACCGCCATGACAAAGCTCACAAACACAAGACACGAAAGTAGCTATCCAGCTTGCTACGTTTTCAAGACCAAAACATTTTGCAGGAGTTCTTTGTTGACTGCTGCAAAGGGCATATGCACAGTCAACCCTTTTATAACCTGAAGAGGAGTCTTCTAATCAGCAACTGAGAGCCCTTACCGCCAATAATTGCGCCCTCGCTCCTTGCGTCTATGAGCACGGCGATAACGGGCGTCCAAGAACTCCTTGCTGATCTCTGATTCACTGTCTCGTGACTCCTCCCCACTGCTCCAAAGCATGGCATCAGGAGGCCCCCTCCTCTGGCTCTCACTGCTGGTCCATGCCTCAGGCGCCTCCTGGTGGCCGACCAGACTCTCCGATCCCTGCTCAGAGTCGGAACCCTGTCCAGGGTCCTCCACATCCTCCTGAGCCGACTCATAGGGACCCTCACTCTCGAAGTCTGTTGGCAGCTGCAACAGCTCCTGCTGGGCCACAACATCTGTGTATACATTGCAGTACAGGCACTAAGAAGTCACCCATCTATCTATATTTAATTGGGGGTTACATTTGTGTACTGTATTTTGCTTAAAATGTAGGCTCATAGGGCTGGAAGGGACTTTGGATGTCATCTAGTCCAACTCCCTGCTCAAGGCAGGAGAACTTATAGCATTTCAGTCAAATGATTCTCCTGTCTATTCTTGCAAATCTCCAGTGATGCAGCACACCACTGCTATTCCATTCATTATTCCAAGATTACAGGAAACATTTGGGTCTAGTGGTTAAGGCACCCGGCTAGAAAGCAGGAGACAACGATTCTTTTGCTGCCTTAGCCATGAAAACTGGCTGGATGACTTTGGCCCAGTCATTCTCTTTCTCTCCACCCAACTCACTTCACAGGGATGTTGTTATGGGGAAACTAAGAGAAGCGAGGTATATTGGATATGTTCTTTGCCTTGAATTAAAGGTGGGATACGAATTAAATGAATAAATAAACCTAAATAGGACTAGTAAATACTGTGCCAAGATTAGTAAATACTGTATAAAATCCACAACTTCTTTCCTGTTTTCCCGAGATATATAGAATAGATACATGATGGGTAGGTAGGTAGGTAGGTAGGTAGGTAGGTAGGTAGGTAGGTAGGTAGGTAGGTAGGGATAGACAGACAGAGACAGACAGGTAGATAGATAGATAGATATAAATAAATTCTACATGCAGTTTAAAAATTATGAATATTTTTCCTGGAAACTTACATAAATAGTTATATAACCTGCACTGTATGTGTAAATGTGTCTGTCTGTGTTATCATAATCAGAAGAGTAAACTAGTTGATAAAAATGAATTCATTGTGGGTAGGCAAAAACCTTCTCAGCCTAAGACATAGCACAAAATGTAGTACTGGTAATCACCAATGATTTGGATGCTAGTGAAAAGGAAATTGTGCAAATTATTAGGGGATGCAACCATCAACGTTTATGGCATTCTTTTCAATGCAAGTTGCTTGGAACGAAATGAGTAGAAAAGTTTTATTGGCCCCACAAAGTTTTCCCGAACTTAGTCCATCCAATTATGTTGGACTATAGGAAGCAAAGGCAAAATGATGTTGACCGAGGTACATTGACTTTATTTTGTTCCACATCTGGATGGCACCAAATTGGAGAAATTTATGTGCACCCTAGACTCAGCTGGTTAGCCATTGTGGGAACAGAATGATGAACTGTCAAATATTTAAGTCTGAACTACCTTAGTTCTTCCTCTGTCCTTGTTTTCAAGGTCAAGTGCTGTTTACAATTAAAATATATCTTCGGCCCATTTATGCATTTTTAAAATTATTCAGCTGTCCACCTCCTCTTATTATTAAATGTCTTGGGAGCAGATCTCCCTTTCCCATTTCTCTCTATACAATTTAAAATATGTTAAATTATTGGCAGCATTCCACAAATATCAATATGCTTTTTTCTGGTTCACATTGTTTATTTACACAAACTCTTCCTGCACCAAATGTGTTTTCTGCTGCAACAACTTAATCTATATTAAAACTGAAATTCCATATGACAAGCCAGTTGAATTCTATAGCTTTAAAAAACACTAGGATATAGAAATAAAATAAACATGCATGGCACATCCGTTTAACTTTACTAACATTTACTATGTTTGTATCCTGCCCTTCTTTTCAAGATTTAATTGGCTTCCATGCTAATAGGTTGTCCCAATTTTCTTTGCAACTGTCCTTCGAGGTACATTAGGCTAAGTATAAATTGCTTGGTTCTCAAAAACTGTTTACATGATAACTGAATGGGGATTTGACTATGGATGGCTAACATCCCTGTTCAATGTCTATTAGCTTTGTCTGCTAGTCTACTCCACACTTGCCTGGAAAATTGGAGAATAATTCAAAGAAGAATCTATGAACCTAAGCAGTTTCTGACCAAAACTTTATGGGCACGAGTTGAACAAAAGAAGTTTAATCTTACATTAATCACAGCCTTGATTTATGACCATTTGAAATCATGACAATGTTGAAAAAAGTGAATTCAACCAGTCCTTGCATTTATAATGGTCACATGATCAAAATTGTGGATGCTTGGAAAACAAGCAGTGGTTTAGGATAGTGGAAATTGTGACCTCCCCAGGTAGCTTCCAACAAACAAAGTTAATGGGAAAAGCCAGATTTGCTTAATAATTTCAGTGATTCACTTAACAAGGATGGCAAAAAGGGTAATAAAAGCAGGCATGACACACTTAATGAGACATCACTTCATGATAGAAGTTTCTGTCCTACTTGTAGTAAGTCGAGGACTATCTATTACATGAATAGGGATAGAAGCTGAAATCACACATGAAGCTCTTTGATTTGACATTAGTATGTTGTGTGAAACCAATGTTATGGTTTACTGAGCTATGATTTCTACTTTAGCATAGAATTCAAACCTGAGGAGGCTTATATATTAACAAACTCTGACTAGACTATGATTTAGTGAAATTGTAGAAGATGCAGTATGTCATAAATGACAACTCTGTCTAACTGGTTGATGTTCTTTCCTCTTCTCTATGTTTAGAAAGTGTCTATGTAGACTCTCACTGATCCAAGTCATGGTTGTCCCAAAGGTGCTTTTCCAACAGGCAACTGGACTTTCCGTTTTTTTTCTTTGAAGATGTTTCACTTCTCATTCAAGAAGCTTCTTCAGCTCTGACTAGATGGTGCGGAATGGAAGGATTTGCAAGGAATATAAAACCTTCCATTCCCCATCATTTGTGGAAACTCAAGCCTCTGAGACTTCTTTCGTTGGGGGTGTTACTTGGAACCCAGGCAAACTTTTATTTTCATCTCAAAATCTTCTGACTTCTCTAGAATGTAAAGAATCCAACCCCAGGGCTAATAAATCTGCATAAGCTATTTCCTGAAGAATATAACAAAAACCTGCACAGTTTTTGTTCAAACAGCATTGTAACAGTGAACTTAAATGATTATTATAGCTTGTTTAATGGAAAACCAAACTGTAATATCAGTTTTGACCCCCATTATGTCAGTATATGTGTAAATTTTGGACTAAAGTGGCTTCCCACATTTCTCTCACCTCTGCTCTACTTGTGGTTAGTCAGCAGACTTTAGAATGATGGCCTTCTAGTGCTAAGAGAAAAACAAACAATTATAAATGTAGGCCTCATTATCATTTGTGAGATGTGTCAGGTACATTTGTAGATGGTGCCATGTGATCTGAAGGAGAGAAAAATAAATATTCTAATCTTGCAAGGATCAGCAAATCTCAATATCTATTCTTATCCATTTTGAACAACTCCATGATTGTTCACTCCTCTGAAATATTAATTAAGAATAACCAGGTAAAGGTAAAGGTTCCACTCACACATATGTGCTAGTTGTTCCTGATTCTAAGGGGCAATGCTCATCTCCAGTTCAAAGCCAAAGAGCCAGTGCTTTCTGAAAATATCTCTGTGGTCATTTGGCCTACATGACAAAAGGCACATGGAACACTGCTATCTTTCCACCAAAGGTGGTCCCTATTCTTTTACTTGCATTTTTATATGCTTTTGAACTGCTAGATTGGCTGGGACAAGTAATGAGAGCTCACTCCATTACGCTGCGTTAGGATCTGAACCACCAAACTGCCAACCTTTCTGATCCACAAGCTCAGGGTCTTAGCCACAGAGCCACTGCGTCCCTAAATAACCAGATATAACGTAGCAAATAGTTTCAGATACTCAAAGGGCTGACATACTTTTTGATGGCTGTGTTTATCTGATTATTTTGAAGTGGTATGTAAGAAACTCAATAAAATACAAAGTTTCAAATACTTCTTACATAAAATCTGCCCTCAAGCTTGAAAATAAGTGACTGTAAGATAGCATTTCATGTATTCTAAGCCATTTCAATTCTCCCTGAAATTCCATGAATAAATAAACTAAGAATAAGAATATAAAATGGGTTTTAAATAAATACGTTTACAATCATTAAAGATTGAATAAATCATTAACAGCTGCAATAATGAACGCAAGCTTATATCTAGTGTCATAAAAGAGTATGTGTGCGCTGTGCATTTGCAATATAATTTATTTCTAATTTTAAGGTAAATGAATAATGTTGAAAATGTTAATGTTTATATTTTGTCTTTCTTCTCTTCTCCGCTATTAAATGGGACATGTGTCTGTAATCATAAGAGATCTTCTTTATTTTGGGGATTGTTGTTGTTGTTTGTTGCGAAGTTGTGTCTGACCCTTCAGGACCCCATGGACAACACTCCTCTAGGCCTTCCTGTCCTCTACCATCCTCTGGAGTCCATTTAAGCTCACGCCTACTGCTTTGGTGACTCCATCCAGCACTATAGTTCAAAGGCATGAATTCTTTGGTGCTCAGCCTTTCTTATGGTCCAACTTTCACAGACATACCTTGCAACTGGGAAAACCATAGCCTTGACTATACACACTTTAGTTGGCAGGGTGATGTCTCTGATTTTTAGTGTGCTGTCTAGATTTGCCAAGGCTTTCCTGCCCAGGAGCATGCAACTTTTAATTTCTTTTAATTTAATTAATTGTTGTGATATTATCAGGAAAACCATTTTTTTCATGTAGAGTCAATTCATCTTACATGTTACATAAAGCATGTGAGAGATAATGTTAAAAATGAACACAAATCCCATTCCTCATTAGCACTAATTTGAGTAATGAAATGTCTGCAAGAAAACAGCCAAACTCAGAGAGCAAAAAGAACCCCATATTTTAACCCTCAGCTACAAATATTCTCCTTTATTGTGATACATCTGTTGGGAGAAAAACACCCATTTTTGCACTTTACAGTGCTCACGTTGAAATACCCTCACTTCATTGTTATCTATAAAGACAAAATATGTGTTATCTTCATAACAAAGAGATACCCTTGAGGTATACTGGGGCATATCACTCTTAAGGCATGTCAGTTAATGGGGAAATATGTTGCAGTGGTGGTTGGGGAATCACATCTTATCAAAGTTGAGTTATTTGGCATGATGTGGATGTTGGATGATGTGGATCTGGAAATGTCACAATATATTAAACGTGCTATTTGATGTGCCATCCTAACTCGTTTATGTCCTAACTTGCACATTATGTTATTCCCTGAGCATGCTTATCTCAAAGGCAGCCCTTTTATTTCTTTGAGAGTTGTTAAAAGAAAGAACAACAAAATAGCTCTCCGCCTGTGGTGACAGGTAATAAGTCTGAATCCCATTGTACAAATCGAAAGAGATCTATGAAACCTTCATGTAATTTGGTGTAACAAATTATAGCTTTTGATCAAGACATAACAATCAAAAGAACAGAAGCTACTTGACAAATGGTTTAACTCATTGTGTTATTAAAAAAGAAGAAGGAAGGAAGGAAAAGATCTTAGTACAAAGATCTGCAGGGGTGAATTTTAAACATGCCGAAAAATATCTCTGACATGATGTTTTTTTTCCCCCCATTAGCAGTTGGCAGTCACTTTACATTGAATACACACACACACACACACACACACACACACACACAATATAACAGAAGTGAGTACACCCCCTCACATTTTCTAAATATTTAAGTAGAACTTTTCAGCTGACAACACTGAAGAAATGACACTTGGCTACAATGTAAAGTAGTGAGAATACAGCTTGTATGACGGTGTAAATGTGTTGTCCCCTCAAAATAATGCAACACACAACCATTAATGTCTAAATGGCTGGCAACAAATGTGAGTACACCACTAAGCAGTGGTGGGATGCAACCAGTTTAAAAACTGGTTCGGTGAGTGCGTCCATGTGCATGCACACAGCATTCAAAAACCACCCATTTTAAGATTAAAAACTTAGCTTCTATGTCAGCGCCGGTGAGTAAAACAGCTGACATGCAGCAATCTGCTGTGCCTTGCGAATCAGCTGAGCTAAAAACCAGGGAAATATTGGGCAGGAAATGGGAGGGGGTAGGTATGGCAACTGCTCACTGTAACTACCGGTTTGCCTGAACTGGCTGAATACTACCCCTGCCCCTGAGTGATAATGTCTAAATGGGGCCTAAGTTGCTGTTTTCCCTGTTTTTACTCCCTGGTATCATTGCACATTACACAGGCATTCTGTACATTTTGTCATAATTTAGCATAAAGCTTATATTTTTTTTCCCTCATCAAAATGTCATAGCAAAATTCTACAGTTAGGCAGAGCAGCTACCTTAAAGTCTGGAAATTATGATGTTTTTAGCTATTTTAGTTTATTATGACTGCATTGTTACTTCCAAGGATAAGATAAAATATCTAATAACTGCTGGCATTAGACCAAAATGTGATTCCTGGTTAATAATGTGATTTCCAACTTTCCTTTAGATAATTTGAACCAGAGCTCTCAGAGGTTCAAATATCAAACCTACTATTTTTTTAAAGAATTTTTTTAGTTAATGAAGATTTTTCAAAATCCCATTTTGCTCCAAGGAGCACCAAACTACACTCATTGTAGCCTTAATTTATATTCATGGCAAACTTGCAAAATAAATATACTTTGAAAGCTTATCCAATATTTGAGTTCAACAACCACATTGGAAATCATTCACTGTCATCCCAAATTATATCCAGTCTTTCCAATGACTCACTTAGGGGCTGTCTCAGTTCTTCTATTAATAAATGGTAGGAACTATTGACATATTACAAGATATTTTAAAAAAACTAATAAAACAAGCTTCTTATTGTTAGTATTGATAAATACATTAAAAAAAGTTCTTATGCAGATATCTCCCTTTGACAATATGGTGAAGGAAAATGGAATAAGATAATGTTGTGAAAATCAGGTTACACTTAATTGTATAGTGTCTACTTTGCATGGTTAAAGGTCTCATCTTCTGGCCCATGGAATTTGCAAGTAGGTCTGGGAACAACCCCACTTGAACCTTTTAAATCTGCTCCCAGTTATTGAATGACAAGGGCCAGTTTTCATCTGACCTTTAATTCATCCCAACAATCAATTTATACTTAAATATTCCTGACAAAAAAGCAACTGACATAAGTTTTATTCTATTTGTCTTTCTTTTTTTCTTGGATGGATTTAAAAAATAGTTTTAGAATGCTTGAACCAACTTGCTTTGAAGTAGATGGCCTCCTTCTCCAAGGGCCTCTGTCTCTAAGAAATCTATTCCAGCTGTATTGGATAATGAGAATCAAACTGTACATCACTTTAAAGATAGAGCAAAATCTTAATTGTTTTCTTATTTAATCTATGTATTGTTACTGTTATTCAAAAAAAGTAGAAGAGTTGTATAACACTTAATAAACATGATAACATTTTTCCAATATTTGAGGGGCTGCCACGAAGAAGAAGAGGTCAACCTATTTTCCAAAGCACCATAAGGCAAGATAAGAAGTAACTAATCAAGGAGAGAAGCAATGTAGAACTAAGCAGAAATTTCACAACAGTGAGAACAATTAACTAGTGGAACGAATTTCCTTCAGAAGTTGTGGGTGCTCCATCTCTGGGGGTTTTTAAGAAGGGACTAGACAGCCACTTTTTCTGAAATGATATAGGGTCTCCTGCTCTAGCAGGGGATTAAACTAGAAGACCTCCAAGGTACCTTTCAACTCTGTTATTCTGTTATTAACACCTTGGTGCCAGTATCAATCTGCATCTATTCCCCGTCCCATTGCACCTAAAAAATATGATATCCTAAAGGTCACAAGGAAAAAAAAAATCTGCAAAAGGGTCTTCTTTTTCAATAATAATTTGCATTCATTCACTGCATTTAATCAAACTCTACATTTTTTTGTGACAATAAAAAAGATTTAAAATGTAAGCTTCTGAAATGAACTTTCAGAAGATTTACATTACTGGATAATTTTAATTTAATCAAAGGACATCACCATTTTTATAACAATTTTATGAAATAAAGGGGCAAAAGAAATAATTTGGCATACCAGAATTTATAAATAATTTCATGATAATATACATAAAGATTAGATATTTGATCATAAGATAAAGGTTCCCCTGGCACATATGAGCTACTCATTGCTGACTCTAGGGGACTGTGCTCATCTCCATTTCAAAGCCGAAGAGCCAGCGCTGCCCAAAGATGTCTCCATGATCACGTGGCCGGCATGACTAACTGCCAAAGGCGCATGGAACGCTGTTACCTTCCCACCAAAGGTGGTCCCTATTTTTCTACTTGCATTTTTACATGCTTTCGATTGGCAGAAGCTGGGACAAGTAATGGGAGCTCACTCCATTATGCGGCACTAGGGATTCGAACCGCCAACCTTTCTGATAAACAAGCTCAGTGTTTTAGCCACTGAGCCACTGAGCCTTTAGATATTTGATCATATCTAACAAGAAAACCTTCATGTGTAGAATATTTTTTTATGTATTTTTATACACCTTCTTGGATCAATTTAAGGTGAACCTCCATGTGTGATAAAAAATAAATGTGGTTATAGTATTGGTTTGTTTTGTGCATTGTGATAAAAAAAATCAATCAATTAGGAATTCCTTGGGCTGTTTTATACAACCATAAAACATACATACTTACATTGAAAGGTATTTAGTCATCTCCATTTTTGGACTTTAAAAGATATTGAAGTTTTAAGAAACTTGAACCAATAAAGAATGACATTTATGTCCAAAATTTGACAATGTTTCTTTCATCTCTGTTTCTCCTGGGGTGTTTCCCATCTATAAAATATTTTTGGCAATTTGATTCATAGCTGCAATCATTTCATGTACCCTTTCTGCAACAGTCTGTGCAGCACAGGCAGCATATATATCAGTTCCTCAATGGAAAATGATATGAAAGTACTCCATGGATTGTGACACTTTTATTCCTAATAATGTAATCTGAACTGCAGTAAGATATCACCAGGTAAAAAGCTATCTGTGTCTGCTGATACTTTCCCCCACTTTTCTCCATCCATTTTCCCCCTAAAATGGATATTCTAAGTTGTTTAAAACTTCAGTAGCTGCACAATAACTTAGGATCATCTGTGATGCATGTCAGCAGAACACTGTACTATCTCTAATGCAGAAGAAATGCATGTTCTTGGGATGTTTTATGGGATTCAATTCTTTGCCTTCAAAAGTTAAAAATCAAGATTTAACATCAAATTCTGCCTGGCAGTGTCAAGAATTCAGCATTGCTTGATGTGTCTTATATTCTGGATATGATCATATACTGTATGTGAAATATTTTATATCTTTTGCAAATCATAGTAGTATACAGAAGACCCTTCCTTCCTTCCTTCCTTCCTTCCTTCCTTCCTTCCTTCCTTCCTTCCTCCCTTCTTCCCTCCACCCCTCCTTTCTCTTTGTGTGAAGATGGGGTGGGGTATTTCTGTACTTCTGTTCCTCAAAGATCCTGATTATTTTCGCACTTTCAACATTTCTAAGCTGGCAGATATGAAGCTGATTATGATTCATTTTTCAAGCTGCATTTGAGGGTTTGTATGTTGCAGAAGCACTATAATTTTCTTTCTGGGTTGATTATTGTAAATATGCCAGAATAAAATCAAAGTGGAATAATATTTTTGTGCTGGAAAATTATCACATTTAATTCCCATATTATTTTTAACGGCAGATTCTTCTCACAAGTATTACTGCAGAGGCTACATATTATTTATTTATAATTTAATGTTCATGTTTTTAATAAATAAAATTAGTAAAGAAAGATAGAATATAATTATAATAATCATTAGTTTCTAAAGGTTTCTGTTTGGTCAGCAGATACCTATTTTCGGGATACCTATTTTCAGCATCTAATTCAAACAATGGTCGATTCCAAAATTATTTACGTAAAATAGTTTTGGAATTGATGGAAATGTAATGCAAATGGAATTGATGTTGAGACTCTAGAAAGAGTGCAGAGAAGAGCAACAAAGATGATTAGGTGACTCAAGGATAAAGCATATGAAGAATGATTGCAGGAACTGGGTATGTCTAGTTTAATAAAAAGAAGGACTAGGGGAGAGACATGACAGCAGTGTTCCAATATCTCAGGGGCTGCCACAAAGAAGAGGGAGTCAAACTATTCTCCAAAGCACCTAAGGGCAGAACAAGAAGCAATGGGTGGAAATTAATCAAGGAGAGAAGCAACTTAGAACTGAGAAGAAATTTCCTGACAGATAGAACAATTAATCAGTGGAACAACTTACTTCCAGAAATTGTGAATGCTCCAAAGTTTTAAAGATTTTTTTTAAAAAAACTGGAAGTTTTTAAGATGTTGGATAACCATTTGTCTGAAGTGGTGTAGGGTTTCCTGCCTAAGCAGTGGGTTGGAGTAGAAGATCTCCAAGGTCCCTTCCAACTCTGTTATTCTATTCTATTCTATTTCATCAGGTAGACACTTTTCAATGTAGTGCTCTACACTATTATAGTATTGCTTCATACCATCAGAAGTTGTGGGTGCTTCATCACTGGAAGCTTTCAGAAAGAGAGTAGACAACCATTTCTCTGAAATGGTATAGGGTCTCTTGCTCGAGCAGGGGGTTGGACTAGCAAACTTATAAGGTCCCTTCAAACTATATTATTCTATGTTCTATACTGTGCCAGTAAAGTCACACTTGGAATACTGCATCCAGTTCTGGTCGCTGTGATACAGAAAGGACGTAAGGTCCTAGAAAGAGTGCAGAGCAGAGCAACAAATATGATAAGAGGTGTGGAAGCTAAACTGTACGATGACATGTTAAGGGAACTATGCATATCTAGAATAACAGAGAGAAGGTTTAGGAGTGACATGATAGTTGTCTTCCAGTACTTGATGGGCTGTGATAGGGAAGAGGGGATTGACTTATTCTCCAAAGCATCTGAGGCCAAGACAAGAAATAATGGGTGTCAGCTCATTAAAGAAAGATCCTATCTGGAACTAAGGAGAAATTTCCTGGCATTAAGAACAATTAATCAATGGAATAGCTTGTCTACTGGAGTTGTTGGTGCTCCATCACTGGAGGTCTTCAAGAAAAGATTGGACAACCATTGTCTAGCTGTCCATTAAGGACTCCTGCCTCTCTGCAGGAGAGTAGAAATCCTCTAAGGTCCCTTTGAGCCCTATAATTGTATAATTCCATGTGTCTTCAGAAGCTCAAGTTCATTGATTAAATATGGGCATTATGGTGGGAACAATGAGGTAATACAGATTAATGGAATCTCATAGCGGTACTTAAGATAGTGAACAAATACATATAAAATTCCATGAAGACCACTTTTTCTTTGATTCACAGTAGAATGCCACTAAAAGTTAGGCTGAGCTGGGAAAAAATGACTAGCCCAAAGTCTTCAGATCAGTTTTTATAGAACAAGGGTACATTTTTCTTCCAATCCAACATTTTAACCACTACATCAGAGTGGTTTTTCCACATTAATTGTGTTTGGCTACTGTAGATACTTTCAAATCCACAAAGATGTAAAACATATATATGCATCTTCTTTGGCTTTATGGTCAATTTAAAATAACATTTGTGATGCTTATTTCAAGACCAGCCTTTTATGCAAGTATAGCAAGAAAGTAAAGCTCCTGTGGTATTTCAGATTTATATATTTGGCCTGATTAATTACAGAATGACTTCTATATATATGATTGGATTAGATTCCAGAAGAGTTGAATGTCTGTCAATGATTATAGAAATAAATCATGTCCTCCATGCATGTCTTAAAATAAATACAGTTAACATAACTTACAATGTTGGCTTAGTATTTATGATAATTGATGAACTCCACAAAACATGCTTAAAGAAATGCATTGCCTACACTTAAACAGGATTTTATCCAGTAGGTAAAAGTGTTCCCTAAAGACTAATGGATATTGCACAATTGCATTTTATTCAATGCGAACATTTCCTTTTCTAATTCACAGTTCCCATCTGTATTTATTAGGCTACAAGAAAGTTTCATGCAGAATTCTGTATACCAGTTCACCATTAAAGCTGACAAAAATCAATGCATAGAGCAACTCAAAAGAAGTAAGGCAAGATCAGAAGATGTGGAGACATCTGGCCCATAGAATCGCCAAGAGTCAAACACAACTGAGTGGATGATATCATCATCATCATCATCATCATCATCATCATCTATCTGTTAATGTATTAAGATATTATGTTCACCACAGTAAGGAAAAAAAAAACCTAGCACAATTTTAGGCAAGTGATGTATTGCCTATAAAACCGGACTTGGAGATTAAAATTGTAGAATATGCTAAAACTGACAATGCATCATATAACCACAATAGAAGCTTTACTAATTCAAGTAAGAATGACTCTCTTATAGAGTCAGGCATTGGTATATGTTTGAAACTAACAACAATTACTTAAAAAAAAACTTACAGTAACTATAACAATGCAATAAAATTCAACACATACATATAAAGGTTAAAAAGACACACAAGAAAAACAGTTCATTGAACCACGTATTATTAATCCCTCAAGAGTCCTTCTACACATCAATAATTAATAAACATCTGGCACAAAAATATCACAGTTCTCTGGTTAATATATGATATAAAATTAGGCTGAGTTGAGAAAGGTTTAAGTTCAGCTTGACCAAAATTCAGGTCAAGAAAGAAAATCAATTTTTCTCTGATGGCAAAATGCCAACTGTAATTTAATATTTTCAGTGTTTAGCTATGGACATTCTGGTTAGAGGTGATATTCAGCAGGTTCTGACCAGTTCTGGAGAACCGGTAGCGGAAATTTTGAGTAGTATGGAGAACTGGTAAATACCACATCTCACTGCCCCCCCCCCTCTATTCTCTGCCTCCCAAGTCCCAGCTGATAAGGAGGGAATGGGGATTTTACAGTACCCTTCCCCTGCCACGCCCACCAAACCACGCCCACAGAACTAGTAGTAAAAAAAAAAATTTTGAATCCCATCACTGATTCTGGTGGCAATCAACAAAAACACCATTAATTCTTCAGAGTAGATATTTGTGTAAAAGTAAAAAAAAAGTATTCAGGAAAGCCAGTTGTGACCTCATATTAATTATCTGATTCACAGGCTTCTTTGTTTCTGCATGTTAATTTATGAGGAGTCATGTACCATCTAGGGAATAGTTTAAGAAATATTTACGTAATCTGCACTGACAATGATGAAACAGGTTTTTATTTCCATATTTTATTCCAATCTTGATTCTTAATTTATGGTTGGGAATCTTTTCCTCAGGCTATTTTCAAAGCAGTTAGAGGTTTGGTTTGTTTGTTCTGTTTGCTGTATATTTTTGTTTTGTGATGATGAAAACTGGCTGGGTGACTCGGGGCCTCTTCACTCACGTTCAGCCCATCTCACTTCACAGGGCTGCTTTTCTGAGGAAAATAGGAGGAGAAAGGAGTATTAGTAATGTTTTCTACCTTGGATTATTTATAAAGAAAATAACAATAAAGATGGAATATAAATAAATACATATAATTTACAATACAAAAGCAGAGTTGGAAGGGACCTTGGAGGTCTTCTAGTCCAACCCCCTGCCTAGGCAGGAAACCCTATACCATTTCAGACAAATGGCTATCCAACATCTTCTTAAAGACTTCCAGTGTTGGGGCATTCACAACTTCTGGAGGCAAGCTGTTCCACTGATTAATTGTTCTAACTGTCAGGAAATTTCTTCTCAGTTCTAAGTTACTTCCTGCAACTGTTCCTCATATGTTTTAGTCTCCAGTCCCCTAATTATCTTTGTTGCTCCTCTCTGCACTCTTTCTAGAGTCTCCACATCTTTTTTACATCATGGTGACCAAAACTGAATGCAGTATTCCAAGTGTGGCCTATATTTAGATATAATTCCTTTAGATGAATCTGACAGAACCAATACCGCTACTTGATCCTTTGTCAAGTGAAGCTCTTTGTTTAGCTTTTATTTCTAAACTAAGAAGAAAGGGTCTATAGTAAATTTTAATTAAAATGTGATTCCAGGGATTTATTCTATGTTTATTTAGGAATTGAATGAATCCACTTCCCACTTGAAGATGTTCCACCACTACAATCAAGTAGGGCCATTGCAGTTGGTTGAAGGCCTTAATATATCTAAGCTAAGAATAGTTAAAGAAATATATCAAGTCCATTGTGTTTTAGTGTTTGGTGTGCTTCCCTGAACCAATTAATGCCGAGTACTGAGGTACTGCTGTACTTCACAGTTACAAGAAATACTTTCGATTATGGGAGAAGAATGTTTAAAGTTCATTGTACAAAAATCACTGCACATATTAGCAGCAATTTCATTTATGTAAACTGGGTGAGAATGCATGCTTATGAAAGAAGGAAGGTAAGAACAAAAGGAAATGTTGCATACTGTGTTCAAACATGTATTAAATTACTCTCCATGATGTGTAGAAAGATAATTTTCCAGTATTCTGATCACTGGAGGCTCACTAAGCATTAAATTGACTAAAAAGAATGGGGTGAATTCAACCATTAAAGCAGGTTGCCTAAAGGAATCTAATATATTGGAATTCTGTACCTGGGATTCTTTGGAATAGCATAAAATTGACCAACAATAATAATCTGGACGGAAGGAGGAACAAAACACAGGCAATCCAGGGATTAAAATATACAGAACAAACAAAAGATTTATGTCCTAAAGTACTATAAGAGAAACGTGCCACCATTTTAGCCCTGTGAAAATACAAAGTGACACACTCCCTATCAGCTTGCCTTTGCTGTCAGAGATTATGTGCCAGATAGGATGCCAAACCACTAAAACACGTATGTGGTTTGGCATTGCCAACTTTTTTATGAGAAAGACTCAGATTAGATTTAACACAAGTAGCTGCAGCAAAATAACAACGTTAGTGATAATCATTATAGCTTAATGTCTCCCAGTTACAATCTCATGTTACATCTAGCCAGAAAACCCAAACCTTACCCACTTGGCATAATGGCATCTGCATTACGCAGCTGTTGGAAGCACCAGAATAAAACAAGTTGGCAGACCTATGCAATTAATTAATTGCATTTTCTTACTAATGTAGATGGACATCTATTACACGTGTACCATTGATGACTAAAGTGCAGTTTTCTGTCTCTATGGTTACTAGGAGCCAAGGAGGATTTGAAAAAGAATTAATTTTACTTCGCTAGCACCAAGCAAACTTCCTAATATCAGTTGATAAAGTATATAAGTGAAAGGCCACCCATTGTCATTATATTTCTTGTGGAAGGAAGCAGGATGCTGGTTTACACACCAGGGTCCTTTTTTTCTGTTTTTAATTATTGTTTCATCAGTTTACAATTTACAATCATAATTTTAAGATGATGCGGGCCAGTGCAGAACATTTAAGGCACAAGACGTTGTATAACTATAGCACTCCTGCCAAAGTGGTTTAGTTTAATAATTTCTTCCATTAATCTTCAAAATCTAGAGCAAGCAAAATGCTGAGTAGTTGTTTTTTTTTTTTTGTGGCCAAATCCAGAAAGTCATTTGTTTACTATGATAGAATGTAATAGCTCATCTGTATGACATAGCTTTTTATAATTATCCAAGTACATATTTTGGTTGCCTTGAGGCTTGCAGTTCTTATAAACGGTCAAATAAGTTGTATTATGCCTCAATTTGTTCCTTAAACTAGCTGATCATTCTCTGGCTAAAAACCGCAGTTATGCCACCATCTGCCAAAGGGCAATGTTCCTTTCCAGCCACTGTTCAAATCACAAATTGTCCTTCACAGAATGCAGTCAACCTAACACACAAGGTGACTTCACTTTTGCGGCAAATGACCCAAATAATTTCTTCCACTAGGAAAGTTGCAGATGCTAAAGGGAACAGGGCTTTCATTGTACCTGTCAGAATGTATTTCAAGATAATTTCCAATTAAAATAAATTACAATTTTTAGGGAAAATAACTGTTGGGGATGCATAAATATTCCTACTTCTTTCCCACTTTTATTATAAGCTTGCCTCTTTCTTGCATTCTCTCTCTCTCTCTCTCTCCTTTCTAAGATCTCATTGCTGAGACTTATAACTTATTTCAATACCTATCTTTGACCTTGAGAAATCCTTTTCCTTTTCAGAAATTTTATCTCTGCATTTGACAATTAAAATGCCTTTCTGTTGATGGCTTTGAAAAAGCGCTGATTTTTAGGATAAAAAAGTTAGTATTTTGATATTCTACAGTTAAAATGTTAGTTCACAGTAGAGCCTATTCCATGCATATTCTTTCCCTATGCATATTAGAAACGAAAGGAAAATCCTTTGTGTCTCTTTTGTGTCATCTCAAAATTCAATGTAGTCCAAATCATTGTTTCCATCAAGGCTAAGGAGAAATCTGGATAAGCCACGGAGAAAATAGAGAGCCAATATATAGCAGCAGCTAAGATATTCGACTTGCAGTAGAAAAAACATGGATTCAACCATTAAGCTCTCTGGTTAATATGGGACAGTTGTTTTCAATCTACATCATAAGGTTGTTGCTTTGGGGTTTAAAATTAGGGAAAAGCTACTGTGTGTTGCACTTCGTACTTCCAGAGGAAAGACAGGATAAGCATGCAATAAATATTGACCCTCGCTGTTATTTCCTAGCCCTTACTAGCCTTGCAGATATTAAACAGAAAGATGGTATATTGTCCCATATATAGACACTGACTTTCCATTGCATTTTTATAATAAGATATAGTATGAGTGTACTGAGTAATGGGGTGCATGAATACGATGGATTCATTGTTTTGGCTCCCACAAGGAAAATCTCAAGATACTCAACCCACAATATTTGTAAATCTTCCCTTCTAATTAGCAGTGGGGTGGTGATTTTTGATTGTTTCTGAGCACTATCTGGATTGACAGATTATGTCTGATAAAACAGTGGTCCCCAAAAGCTTGCAGCTTGGTGACCCAGCTGTGTCAGAAGGAGAGGGGAACTGGACCACACACATGATGGGTCAGTGAGCATGCAGATGCCATGCAGCTCGACTGCCAGCCCGCCGTTCGCTGCACACATGTGTGTGCATGCTGGCCCACTTCTTGCATGGCTCTGTTCCGAATATGCCATGGCCCAGTAGTGGGTTGCAGGCTTGCAGCACTGGTGTTGGGGACCCCTCTAATAAAACATCACAGTTATGTTCTTGTTTAACTCTTCCATTTCTGAAACTTTGGGGCATCTCCTCGTTTATTATATTCTGAAAGACAGGAACAAAACCAGCATATTTTTCTGCAAAATTTTCAGGATCATTTATCATCGTGATGGCACGTGTGCTGTGGTGGCATGCAGAGCCCTCTCTGCTGCAGGGGTGGGTTCCTGCCACTTCTAATCTCTTCTATAGAAGAGGTTCCACAAATCTACAGTGCCGTTTAGAACCGGTTCCAGCTGCCTCCCCCCGCCCATCCGCACATCATCAAGATGAAGAGCGAGAGAAGGAATTCTGGGAGTTGAAGTCCACAAGTCTTAAAGCTGTCAATTTTGAACACCCCTGGGTTTTTTGTTTTTTTTAAAGGTTAGGGTTGCAAGGGTCTTGTAAATTGACAGCTTTAAGGCTTGCAACTTCAATGCCAGAGTTCCTGAGCCAACATGACTGGAGGAGGAATTCTGGGAGTTGAAGTCCACAAGTCTTAAAGCTGTCAAGTTTGAATACTCCTGGAGTTTTTTTCTAAAGGGTTAGGGGTGCAAGGGTCTTGTAACTTGACAGCTTTAAGACTTGCGTGCTTCAAATGCCAGAGTTTCTGAGCCAACATTTTGGTTGCTAAGCAAGAGCGTTGTTAAGTGAGTTTCACCACATTTTACAAGTTGGCCACACCCACCCAGTCACATGACTGCCAAGCCACTCCCACCCAGTCACATGGCTGGCAAGCCACTCCCACAAAGCAGGCCACACCTACACAAGAGGTTCTAAAAAAAATTGAAACCCACCACGGCTCTGCTGGCATGTGCACCATTGCCCGTGGTCAGATCTCTGTGGCGTTTCTTTCGTGAGCTTCTGTTTCCCTGCAAATGATGAAACAGAAGCTCACAAAAGAAAAAAGATCTTACCTCTGGATGCACTGCCAGTGTTGGGATGCCCTCCCTCCCGCCAGCTAGCTGGTCTTCGGGTGTCTGATGTGCATGTGCGCATGTCCATACATGTGTATGTGCATGTCCAAACATGCATGTCCACACATGCATGTCCATGTATCCACATGTCCATGCATGTGTGCACCTTTCAGTTTGGACATGCAAGTGAACAGTTTGCGCACTCCATGTCTAAAAGCTTCACTGTCACTGATCTATGAGATTACTGATAGGAAAAAACAACAACACTAGAAACTGAAAGTCCTTTTGTATTATCCTTCCCTCTAAATTGCAATAATTTGTATTCAATTGCAAAAAGCATATTTAAGTTCTCCTGAGTCCAAAGTAAAACTTTGCTTTAAAACTCAGAGAAAAGTGAAGACTGAAGAATTAGCATCCAGCCTGATTTTCAGCGGCTATATATAGTATTTAAAATATGCCTGAAGCCTCAATCGTTATTTAATTCTTGTAATTATATCAATATGAGAAAAGAAGCTGAGGTTAAGGAATGGCATGAATTCAAGATAAAGCTTTGGGATTTACAGATTTCCTGCTTCAAGCTCCATCTTCAGAGTCTTAAAACTAATCTCCTGAGGTTTCAGAAGACCTTCAAAATACTTTTTAGATCGTTTATAAAGCTAGAAGGACTTTTATTTTCAGGGGCAATATGAAATATTGGTTCAAGTTACAGCAGTGATAGCATTCAATTTTTAATAAACACTTTATATACATTTACTATATAAATCGTTTACAATCAGTGGTGGGATTCAAATTTTTTTACTACCGTTTCTGTGGCCGTGGCTTTGTGGGCATGGTGTGGCTTTGTGGGTGTGGCTTTGTGAGTGTACCAGGGGAAGGATACTGCAAAATCCTCATTCCCTCCCCACCCCACTAACCTGCTTTCCAGCTCCATTCTCCTGTTCAGGGCAACAAAAGAAGATCAGATGGGAGGCTGCGGGGTGGGGCCAGCCTATTTGCTGGTTCTTCGAACTATTCAAAATTTCCACTACTGGTTCTCCAGAACCTGTCAGAACTGGCTGAATACCACTTCTGTTTACAATGCACTGCAAGTTTTGTTTCTCTGGAACTTATTTTTGGTAGAACAAACACACTAATGTTACATTAACATATCAGGGAGGGATCCTATGCTTAGTTTTCCAAGCCTCTCTTGTACTTTGGCATACCTCTTTGTTCCCAATTGCCTGGCCTCCATCTTTGTTTTCATTCATCAAGAATTGCTAAACAAATGTTCATCTTCCCATGCTATAGTTTGAAAAGGTCTTTGATGAAGCTTTATTTTTAAATTGATTACTAATTTATGTTATCATGTAAACTTATTGCTGCATTTAAATACAAAATACAAAAAACCTTCCATGTTTTGCTAACTCAGTGCGGGGGAAATAAATTTGCCTTAATAGTATGCTTTTGCATCTGTTTTTAAATAAGTGAGAGTGACTTGACATAATGTACACACAGGAACAAACAAGGACTCATGCTGATAAAGCTAACGATTATGTTGTCAACACAAAATTAACCTATTATTCTTGCTGTGGTGGATTTATAGCAAGCCCACATCAAAATACTATGATAATGACTCTGTAATTACTGATTAAACATTTTAAACTATTATGAACTTCTCCAATGTAATGAATTAATGGAGACTTTCCTTTCACAACCCGTTTTTGGGCTTACAGAATAAATTCTTGGAGAAAAAGAAATATCGCTACATTCCCTTGAATGAATTCCTTATATTTTCTCCCCTTTTATAGGTCACATATATCAAATGAGAGAAATTAATATATTTCCATTTTATCCAGGGCATACTATAAATAAATTCTCTTATTTGCAGAGAATCTGACTCTGAACAACCAATGTAGAAAGTGGAGCAAGAATACCTCCTTTAGACATTGCTTATATTTTGAAGCAATGACTGCAGGCATATTAGCTACAGGTAGTCCTCATCCTACAACCACAATTGAGCCAAAATATGTGTGGCTAAGCAAGTTAAGTGAATTTTGCTCTATTGTGCAACTTTTCTTGTCACAGTTCTTAAATGAATCATTGCCGTTGTTAAGTTAGTAACATGGTGGTTAAGTGAATTTGGCTTCCCCATTGATTTTGCTTGTCAGAAGGTCGCAAAAGGTGATCATAGAACCCTGGGACACTACAACTGTCATAAATACCTGCCAGTTGCCAAGCATCCAAATTTTGATCACATGACCATGTGGCAAGAAACATTGTAAAATAGGGCAACATTCATGTCAGGGTTCCAAGTAATAAATCCATATCAAGCAAAACTCCAAAGCCAATAGATTCCTCAAAGAATAGCTTGATTGGAAATATCATATTGGCACAGATCTGGTGAAAACTGACTCTGAATACTCCCATGGTTTTCACCTAATTAAAAGTAAAAGTGTTTCTACTTTCTCAAAACAATCAGTCATGCAATCACTGTATGATCTGGCAACCAGGTGGCATCACTCCGCTTTCTTCCAACCAGGTGTGAGAATGTTCTTGGCTCCCAAGGAAAAGTATTTTGTTTTGGCTACAGAACCCCCTTTATCTCAAATCCCCCCTCGCTATCCCTCAGCTCCAATGTGGCAACACTGAAGTGGCCAAAATGGCTTCAGTCAGGTCAGCTTCACAGTTGACAATTCACTTAACAAATGCTTCACTTAACAACAGAAATTTGGGCCCAATTGTGGTTGTTAATTGAGGACTACCTGTATGCAAATGACAGCCTGATTGATACCCAACCTCTTTATCTTGATTGAGGATTAGTCCACTCTCCCTGGGGTTGAAACCTACTTAGAATGTGTTATTAAAATGTCTGCATGCAAAGAATTGAAACAGTTCTATTGGATTATCAGGATAGCGATAAAACGTGTTTGACAAACCTTTCCCTAATGAATGTATGTGCAGTAATAGGAAAAAAAATAAGCATGGTAAATTAAAGATATTCCCAAGAGTTACAACCAACATACATTTGCCATACAAATGCCATACAAACATTGGATTGTTTTGGCGAAGTTTCATAATTGGAGCAAGGAGATGTAGGTTGATGTAAGAGGAAAACAATTTTTCTCATACCCATTTCTGGTATTCTGAATCAAACCCCATCTATTTGAAATTTGTGTTTCAAGTAAGGGTGGGTCATCTATTTGTTATTCTGGAGAACAAAACCAATCTAGACTTGATGCAACATGCTCTGAAACCAGCTCCATAATTCAGATATTATCCTGCAGCATCTTGTCCACCAATTTAGTATACATTATACAAAGAACTTACAATGCCCAACAAGCTGATTGGATGGCAGATTGATTCACTGTTTTTTTTAAACACCTCTTCCAAATAAAAGGGCAGTCACTAAATTGCACAAATCAACTGGAATATTACTGTATACCAGTAAAATGATAAGTATAACATCTAAATAAGCTGGGCAGTATTTAGGCTCACCACTCAATATTAGCCTGCAGCAATTCTGCAATAGTTTTATTCTCTTTTAGATTGGTGGATTCAGAGAATATATGAAACATAATTTTTTTTATAACAGTGGATTTAATGGAACAAAGCATACAATGTAAGATGAATGCCCCCCCTCCCCCTGGAACATGAAGTGAACCAAAATTTCCCATTTCCACCAGGTCAATTATAATGTTTTAGAATAATCAGAAGAGATGTTTCTCCCAATATACCCAGGATTGTTCCCCTTCTTCTCTACTTAAAAAAACCCCAAAATGAGAATTTCTGTAGCTTATTTGAGCTGCGGTGGTGCAGTGGTAAGAGTGCAGTACTGCAAGCCATTTGTGCTGATTGCCAGCTGACTGCAATTTGGCAGTGCAAATCTCACCTGGCTCAAGGTTGACTCAGCCTTCCATCCCTCCGAGGTCAGTAAAATGAAGACTCAAATTGTTGGGGGTCATATGCTGACTCTGTAAACCCCTTATAGGGCTGTAAAAGCCCTGTGAAGCGGTATATAAGTAAGTGCTATTGTTATTGCTATTATTTCCATTTTTTGTTCCTACTTGTCCAGAACAGGATTTGCAATGCAGGGAGAGCCCAGCAGTTACTTTGCTTGCCT
This sequence comes from Natrix helvetica, assembly GCF_964273705.1. Lineage (NCBI taxonomy): Eukaryota > Metazoa > Chordata > Lepidosauria > Squamata > Natricidae > Natrix > Natrix helvetica. Next base: position 18,169,853 of record NC_138549.1, on the reverse strand, counting down.
GTACATCAAATCTAAGGAAAGTTATAATTACCATCAAGGGAACCAGCTGCACAAGTAGCAACAGGGCTCAACCTGACTATTTTCAAATGCAACTTTGAAGAAGGAAATTGTTTGCCAGCCTCACTTCTATTTCAGGGCATATATAGTAGTACCTATGATAAACTATTTTGATTAGATTTATTTTTACTTACTCATTGAAGCAGTAAGATATCCCAAACTTAATGTTAAAAAGTCTTTGAACTATTTCAAAGAAACATGACCAAAAATCAATTTTAGCTTTTACTTTCCCACTTATATAGTTATTGTAATTATTGTGTTAAATCATCTTTGTTACTTAATTCTTATACTATTCATTCATTGACAAATCTAAGGTTGGTCTTGAGCATAAAAGGTTTTTTTTTTTAAGGAACTTAAGAACCAGAATGTTATTTCATACTTCCATAAGATGAGCACCACATAGAAACAAACGCATGTTAAACATAGGACATATTCTATACATGTCAAACGTCTTATCTGTGCTGCTGGTTTGAAATGCCGGAATGGACAATATCACCTTGTTCTCGCCTACTACCCATGGATAATCTGATTATTGGACCTGTTTTTCTCCTCTACTGTTGAAGTCATATTTTCCTGCTTCTGGCATCTCAAGTGTCACTATCCAGTTTCCTGCAGTATTTCACTTTCTTCTAGGCTACTCATAAAGACCCATTATCATAGAATTCATGGCAGAGCTCATTGCAGACAAGCAGAAAAATGCAAAAAAGGAACATCTGTTTTAAACCTGGCAATGGTGTAGTTCGATGCTTTGATTTTGTACAAATAAAACACACAAAACACACTTATATTAGTATCATTAAACACTATTCTCTCTCTCCCTCTCCCTCTCCCTCTCCCTCTCCCTCTCCCTCTCCCTCTCCCTCTCCCTCTCCCTCTCCCTCTCCCTCTCCCTCCCTCCCTCCCTCCCAGGACATCCACCCTTCCTGAAATGTTTGCCAGCTGTTTTACAGAATGAAAGAATGAAAGAATAACAGTATTGGAAAGAACCATGGAGATCTTCTAATCCAATTCTCTGTTTATGCAGGAGCCCCTATACCCGTGCTCTATTACCCCAGTTCAGCTCCACTGTGCATTCATGCACATCTCCCACAGGCCAGCTGGTTTTCGGGTTTCTGCCGCGCATGTGTGGAGGCAGGGTGTATGCGGGAAATATGTGCACATGCATGGGGGCAAGGGGGCATGTGCACATGCACGGGGGTGGCACACATGTATGGGGGCAGATCATGCAGAGTTCACATGCATTGCATTATGGGTGTGTGCACAGTTGTGCATGCATGCTTCCAGCATAAGACGACAAAAAGATTAGCCATCACTGCCCTATACCATTCTGGATAAATAACTGATCAATCTCATCTAAAAGCTTCCATTGATGGAGTACTCACAATTTCTGGAAGCAAAGTGTTCCAGGGATTAATTATTCTTGCAGACAGGAATTTTTTTTCCTTACTTCTAGGTTGGATCTGTTTTTGATAAGCTTCCAAAGATAGATCTTTTTTTTTTAATAGAAAATTGGAAGGGCAAAGCATCAGGGAAATTACCTGAGGACATGACAGTTTTCCATCTCGAATGAGTGCTTTGCAAACTGCTGCCACACTATCTTAAGAAACAGTATACCCATCCTGTATTCTTAAGCTGTTTCTGACCTGTACTCATGCTATTTTGACACTACTACACCCTCTTAAGAAAATTATATGTTCATTGGGGAGGTTTGGCAAGATACTCCAAGATATTCAATTTTGGACTGCAGATTACCATGTCCTTCAGTTGTCCTCCACTGGACAATGTGCTCTCCTGTTGCTGTGTCATCTCATCTTTCTGTTCAAGAAGGTAATTATTAATTATAACTTCACTATGGATAGCTCTTACAGATGCATACAAAGTCAAATTCCATATCTATAATTAATGCATCAAAATGCACATACATAAAAAACATAACAACAGACTTGAAAACAATTCTTCTTTTCTGATTGTCTGTCAGTCTGTAATATCCCTGTGTTGTAACAGCACAATGATTATAACAGTTGTCTTTTAAACATAAGATTGCCAACTTGAAATTCAACAGATTTCAAAAAATAATACTATATCATCCTTCCCCAAACTACTATATTCCCCCCTGTACTTTGTACTTTTCCTGTTTTTTTAAAAAAATAGTATCACCTCTAGATCCCAAATAGCATAAATAAATGATGGACTATCCTCAAAATATGAATCCTAGCCTATTTTGACAACACAGCAATTAGCAACATAGTGGTGTTAGACTAGAAACAAATTATTGTGTTCACTAAGAGTCAAGGTTGACTTAAGAATGACTTTCCATTCTTCTGAGGTCGGTAAAATGAGGACTCAGATTTTGGGGGGCAATATGTAAACTGCTGAGAGAGGGCTATGAAGCACTATGAAGCGGTATATAAAGTGCTATTGCTAATTACAGGAGAGGAGTATCTTACATGAACATCATATTTATGACCTAAGTTGAGATTATACACATACACACACATAAAATAATACAAGATAAATAAATGTATGGTAGATTAATAAGAAAAAAATAATCGTTCAACATTTTGCAATAAGCATTTTCTTAATGCCGTGTGTTTTGACTTATAAGCATAGATAAGATAGATACGCCAGTAAGGTATAAAAATGAATCATATTTCTACCATATTCTGGACTATTTATCTACTTTTTCATCTTTTCAATTGCAAAGAAATTCAAACCTATGTTTCCAGCTAATGAACTGTACTAACCTGTCATTGTACATTCCAGAGAAGTTCAGTATGAATAGACTAGACTAGACTAGACTAGACTAGACTAGACTAGACTTTGGAGGTCTTCTAGTCCAACCCCCTGCTCAGGCAAGAAACCCTATACCATTTCACACAAAATTGAAGACTCTTTATTGCAAAACATCTTAACTATAGGCTTTTCACAATGTGGAACCATCCAATTTCCCAAATGCTTATCAATTAGTTTGTTTATGGTATCCAGGTAACCTCAGTTTGCCACCAAAGACATAGGTATGGGATGTCTCTTTATCATTCCTGAAGGGTAAAATAACCAATCTATGGAAGATAGAATATGGAAATAGACATTTCACTCTTCAGTTGCGTTAAATGTTGTGGAACAGTGATTGTCCAATTCAGCACTTTGTAGAACCAATCATAACAAAATCTTTAGGAGCCAATGTAGCTCATATAATTTACAGTGACAGTTATTTGGCATGGCTGCTCATGTATATATTTCTTATTGCCAAGCAATGTAATACAGCACAGCACAATGCAGTGTGGTATTAATCAATACATAGGGTATATAGGTTTCCCCCCTCTTTATGTATTAAACATTCTCAGAAATGCATCACATAGGTGATGATATGATAAAAATAAACAAATGAACTGGGAAATCTTTAATGACATGCAAGAAATACATTCTGCGATACTTATGTGAAGGAGAGAGACAGACAGACAGACAGACAGACAGACAGACAGAGATCATAGAAGCACACACACACACACCAAGACCCACTCATTGTAGAGTTACCCATCATAGCAATTAAGGATGGCAAGAGAGTTTTATCACTTTCAATTCATGTTAACAAAAGAACACAATAGTCATCAGAATCTTAAACTAATGATACTTTTTTTGTTTTGTTTTAGTATTTGCAAATTGCAAAGTTATTCTGTTGAAAGTTTGCAATTTTCAAATCTGCAGTTGAATGTCCTGGGCAATAGAAATGCTATCTTCTTGATATCTAGTTGCTATTCAAATTCTAAATCTTTTTTTTTTCCACTCAAGGAGGCTCATGATTTCTCATCTCCTATTCTAGAAGCATTCTTATATATTCCTCAGTGTATTTCATAAATACTTGGGCCTGCTAGACTGTTTTTTTATTTTATTTTCTATAACTTCATTGTTATGAAAAGCAAAAGCAATGACACCTCATGCTGACCGAATCTAAAGTGGAAGAAAATAGCAAAGTAAACTTATTTTAAAAATATATAGGGCAGGAGTACAAAAAGAACATACTGTACATATCAAACCTGAAATGCTTTGCTATCATACCTGGAAAAGAAAGAAATAATCGGAACATTCATTAAAAAGGCAAAAAAAAAAGACATTCAGAATGTCCCTGTAGTGTACTACATGGATTTTCAGAGCAAACCCTTAGTAAAGAAGGATTAAATTTTACATGTTTAACTCTGTTGAGTTGTAAAATTTGACTGACTGACTGATGCATGTATGTATGAATTGTATGTATGTTAACTTAAGGCTTATTATATTTAACTTTGTTGAAGAATTTCAGCTATTATTCAGGATCTTTGAATATAGTGAGTACCGGGAATTGAATATAAAAAATGTTTTGAGAAATTGGAAACATGCCATTATTCCCAATGGTGAAGACTAAATACAAGATAGGTGTAATTTGTTCTTTTTGAAAAGGCAATCTTTTCCAGTAATGTTAACATTAAGCAATAGGTATTCTTTTGGTAGACATTTCATGATACAATACAACAATATAAGTGGTGCTTCATTTTGTCATTCTGAAATGTTTATAGATTATAAAACAATGTATAGGGATGCTGAGATTGATTATTTGTTATGATATATGTTGTGATATGGTATGATATTATTGGGTAATTTGGTTGTAATTTTATTTTTCTATCTTGTTTGCAATTGATTATTATAAGCTCTAATTTTTCTTTTTTCTTTTCTTTTTCTTTTAAAGTTAATTTTCTTCTCTTTTAATTACTTGGTATTTTTTCCCTTTTTGTATTTTTCTATATTTTCTGTTAAACTGCTTACAAAATAACGTGAAGAATTATCTTCCATTTTCAACCAGACTTCCCAAAGTAAGTAGGTCGGGGACCAAAATAGATGGGGCTTGAATAGAAGCTGAATGTTATTTTCATTTTTGCTTCATTAAATTTAATTAAAGCCTGTTTATAGCAATTTAATATACTTAGTACGATTGCTCACTGCATAGTGAAAGATTTCACATTGTCAAGTTGCAAATGAGAATTCAGTAGGAGGTTTTAAAAGGAGTTTGAGGACTTTACCCAACAGTTTTGGATACTACTGGAGAATGGGCTTTAAAAATCCCACTTTGAGGGAGATGGGCAGTTCAAAAAGTGAGCTACTAATACCACCCCATAAAGCCTTAGTAAGACCACACCTAGAATGCTACTTCCAGTTTTGGTCACTACACTATAAAAAAAGATGTTGAGGCTCTAGAAAGAGTGCAGAGAAGAGCAACCAAGATGATTAGGGGACTGGAGGCTAAAACATATGATGAACAGTTGTAGGAACTGGGTGGGAATGGCTAGTTCATGAAGAGAAGGACCAGGGGAGACATGATAGCAGTGTTCCAATATTTGAGACGCTGCCACAGAGAGGAGGGGGTCAAGTTATTTTCCAAAGCACCTGAAGGCCAGACAAGGAATAATGGATGGAAACTGAACAAGGAGAGATTCAACCTGGAAATAAGGAGAAATTTTGTGACAGTGAGAGCAATCAACCAAAGGAACAGCTTGCCTTTAGAAGTTGTGGGGGATTCATCACTTTCAAGCTTTCAAGAAGAGACTGGACTGCCATCTGTCAGAAATGCTGTAGGGTCTGCTTGGGGAGGGGGTTGGACTAGATGACCTACAAGGTCCCTTCCAACTCTGTTAATCTGTATCTGTATACATTTGGGATGTCAAATTGTGCATTTTTAGGTATAATTGGTTCCCAGCTAAAATACAGAGGAATTTAAGATGACTGGCTTGAATATATTAAGAATCTAGTTATCAAGTGCTAATGGACACCCACAGAGATTTGCTAGAAGATGTTTTCTAGAATAAACATTTATAGCTATTTGTGAATAGTAGCTGAAAATGACTACTAGTCACACTCTATCTGTTTAAGATGCTGATGCAGAGGAAGAACTGAGTGCAAATATTGCTATCAAAAGAGCCCAAGGTTTACATTTTTGAACAAGAAACAGCCTTTTGGCATACCGGGTAGCTTTTATTTATTTCAAATATTATTTGTGGAGCAGTCTTGGCTGCTTTTTGGATCAGCATTTTTGGAATCAGTACTTTTCCATCCATACTTAGCACCTACATTATTATGTATCTAAGCAAATTCTACACTCATACATCATCAACCCTTAACACTGTCCCCTTGAAAGGAAACCGTTTCTACTGCAAGAGGGCTGAGGACATTCTGCAAATGTTAAGAGGGAGGGAACCTCCAAATAGAACCGCCTGGAGGACAGAAAAGTTGTCCTGATACCCTATGATGCTACAATCATTTTTGGACTAAACCAGAATCAGAATAACACAGTTGGAAGGGACCTTGGTGGTCATCTAATCTAACCTCCTGCTCAAGCAGTAGATCCTATACCGATTCAGACAAGTGGCTGAAGGCAACCCGTTCCACTGGTTAATTGTTCTCACTGTCAGGAATTTGTTTCCTTATTTCTAGATTGGATCTCTCCTTGGTCTCTCCTTGATAAGATTTCATCTCTTACTCCTTGTCTTGCCCTCTGGTGCATTGGGGAATAGGTTGACCTCTTCTTTGTGGCAGCTCCTCTAATATTGAAACACTGCTATCATATCACCCCTAGTCCTTCTTTTCACTAGACTTCCTGCAACCATTCCTCTTATTTTTTAACCTCCAGACCCCTAATCATCTTTGTTGATCTCTCTGCCCCCTTTCCAGAATCTCAACATCTTTTTTATAGTGTGGATGCAATATTCTAGGTGTGGTCTTACTAAGGCTTTATAGAGTGGTATTAGTACGTCACTTGATCTTGATTGTATCCCTCTTGTATTCCAAGTGTGGTATCACCATGGCCTTATAAAGTGGTACTACTACTTCACGTGATCTTGATTTTTATTCTTCTCTTAATGTAGCCTAGGATTGTATTGGCTTTTTTGGCTGCTTCTGCATACTATTGGCTCATATTTAAATGATTGTCCACCAGGACTCGAAGATCCCTCTCACAGTTATTGCTTTTGCTAATGATTGAGCAATGAAATGTATTGCGTTATGGCAAAGTGATTTATCTCTGTCCTTTTTACCAACTTATCTATTACTTTAAAAAAATTGTTTTAAATTACAGCCTCAGCCATTTTCTAGCCAAACCAGTGGTGGGTTGCAGGCGGTACACTGGGACAGCTTATCTACAACACAAAAGACCTTCACCCTCAGGACATAATGGGATTATCCCTCTACCCAACTCACCACATGACACCTGAGAAGATTACATTACCCAGCAAGATTCAACCAAGCCTGGAACTCAACTCAACACAACCTACAAAGTTACCCCTGCATGGCCCCATGGGAGTCTGACAACCAATTGGGATACGTTTCTTGCCACAGAAACAGGAAGCAGGTTCAAAGCCCAACAAAGGGTATAAATCTCTCTCCCTCTCTCATCCATGTGCTCTTTTTTTGCCTAGAACCTCAAACCATGTGATCCTGCCCATCATTAAACCATCTTTCCAAGCAGTTTCCATGTTTACAGTGTCTTTCTTCCCACTTGGAACTGAACCCAGATGGACATTTCTTCCAACACATCAAACAAAGGAAGTTGTGCCTTTCTGCAGTTGGAAATTCCCTTTGCAATGATTATAATCAATCCCCTTTTGTCCACATCTCTGAAATAATGGTGACTTCAATGGGCTGGAGAAAATGAGTATTATTACTGAAGTATAATTTAACCTAAACATCATTAGCCTGGAGAGTTATCTCTCCATTTGTATTAACATTGGGCGTTTGCATTAACAACCTCCACGGAAAGCTATTATTTTGTTCATTGAAAAACATTTGCTCTAATTAACAAAAGTCTTGATTTCTCTTGTTCTTCGCAATAAGACAAATTTCTGGAGTTGTTAAATGCCTTTTATTCAAGTAGACGATGCAATTGTTTTCTTCAGGAATATCACTTGTTAAATTCATATTGCTAGAATGTAGCACATTTAAATAAGTCTTGTCTCAAAAGATGTATACTCTAAATTTCCCTTTTCTATAAAATGGTGGGGTTTTTGGTATTTAAAATAATAAGAAACATTTACAAACAATTTGACAATTAATCACACAATAATCTTTTCTTTTTGCTTTAACATCCCAGTAAAGAGGTTTGGCATCAATCATCAACACATTTGGATCACAATAAATCACAGATGAGTAGAGAAGGTGCTACACTAAATAACAGGGCAACTGTTAATGCCCATTCCACCCAAAAATCCTACAAGTGATATATTTCCAAATTATGATCAGTGTACCGGTAGTTAGGAAGAATGCTAAAGAAATTTTACAAGTTTATCAATGAAGATTAATAGGCATGGGATGTACTATAGTCTTAAAAAACTGTTATAAATGCAGAAGGAAACATTCAATAGGAGATGAATAGCAATAGTACTGAGAGTTATATACCACTTCACAGTGCTTTACAGCCCTCTGTAAGTGGTTTACGGAGTCAGCATATTGCCCCCAACAATCTGGGTCCTCATTTTACCAACTTCGGAAGGATGGAAGGCTGAGTCAACCTTGAGCCTGGTGAGATTTGAACTGCCAAATTGCAAGCAGCTGGCAGGCAGCAGAAGTAGCCTGCAGTACTGCACTCTAACTACTGTGCCACTATAGCTCATAATGGGATATTTGGGTGAGAATAATGTCTGGATAAATAGATTTTTACAGAACATCCAATAACTACAAAAATTGTGGACAAATCATAACATATTGGGAAAAGTTTTGGTTATAGTTTAATAAGGATTTTATCAATATCAATGGCCAATGCATATGTAGATGTGACTGTTTAATTTAGAAGCAACTATAGTTACTGTATTTTCAGTCTTCTTAGAAGTCCACTTGTCAATATATTTAGGATTCTGATTTTAATCTGTAGCATATGCTATATATTTATGATATATAAACATTAAAATATTTAAACAATAGTGTTCTTTACTGTGGAACATTTGATTTCAGTGATAAAAAGAAAAACTCAGTGTTTGGGAATTTTTGAACTTTGACCTTGGGACCTTTATTTTATAACTTAGGTCAATTACTTGCATTTTGAATCACCTTAAACAAAACCTATGGGGCTACAGGTCAGTATATTTTGAAATGTAAAATGAATGAATAAACAATGCTTTCCTTCTTGTACAATTATTTCTGCTCTGGGCTGTCCTGATGGTGGAAAATAAACCTTTTTACATTGAGTCTATGTAAAGTTTCTGCATCTTTCAGTAGCTATATGCCAGGGAATTGTTCCATACAAAGGTAAACTGAAATATATCAACCCATCTACACCTGATACAGCAAACACATCAATAGCTTCATATATTATACAACAGTTGTAGAAATATATAGAAGACTCCATATCCCCATATGTAAAATATTACCCTTTCATGTACAGACATCAAAACTACAGCCGTTCCCTCTGCTGGAAGCAGAAAAAAATAATATAGTTAATAAAATATTAACAATGATATTTTAAAATATTAAAAACAAATAGTAAAAATATGCAGAAAGGGGATATATAAGACATGAGGTTCTATCTTTCCACAGCTTCTGAAATTATCTTAGCTGTTGAATTTTCACAAGTTTTTTGGATTCTCAACAAGGTGTTTAGATTTCCAACAAATTGTTTGGATTGCCAGCAAGATGTTTGGATTTCCAACAAGGTTTTGTGTGTATCTGTATCTGATTTATTTTATCATACACAACCAATTAAAGAATTTGGTCTTTAATTCCAGCCTTCCTTCATTCATACTTCAGAATGTCTTTATGAATATATAGTCACGTTATTGGTAATAATAACATGAAATCTTACCAGTGTATTATCAGCAACTTTGAGCAAAGAGCTCTTTTGGTAGCAAATCAATGGAACATTATCACCTGTTAGGAAAACTGAATTTACTATTTTTTAAAAAATATTGCAAGCTGCTTCATTATCATGATCTGGCTATTATACTTTTATTCTTCCATGCTAAATTTTGGCAATACTTTACAAAGTTTTCTTTTCTTTTTCTTTTTAATCAAAGTTTTATTTTGTTTTTCTCCTGTGAGATTGATTGCTTTTCCATGAGTAAAGAATTAAAAAAAGCTAAATCATTTATTACATTATTTTATATCACACAAATAAAATGGGACAAATGGAATTTTTAAATGTTTATAATGTGACCCTTTTAAGTGGTAAAACAAGAGCATTGTGCATAACAGTCTCAATTCTCATTTGTACGGGGTGAGAGGTAGAGCCAATGTAAAAGGTATCATTACAAATTTCAATACACATAGGTTTTTATACCCTATCTTTAACCATCTTTACCATCTTTAACTCTATTTGGAAAGTATCAGGTAATCAATGCAGTGGTTTCAGGAGAAGGATTCATATAGCACCTCCTGAAATTATCACTTATTTATCTTTGTTGTTGTTATTAGTTGCAAAGTCATGTTATAGAATGTTCCCTTCTTTATCAGTATTACTCCATTTGTCTACAAATAGGAAATCCCATTTTATTTAAATGCAAGTAAGTAATGACCGAGATGTCAACAAAGAAACAAACCAAAACATAGTCCACCATGCAGCCTTAATAATAGCAGGAATCACCCAAGGAACATATCTTGTTCAACATGTACGCTCCTTGGCTCCTAAATAAAACTAAAGAATAATAATAAATGAACCTTAAGGTGATTTGCTGCTGTACAAAGGCGATTTCCAAGTATCTTTCTACTGCTCCCGAGTATGCCTCAATCTGTTTTTCTACTTCACGGTTATCTTTTGCTTTGAATTTCTTGAGTCTAATTTTTCTTCTAAGACAAATAGTTTGCCAATTCACAACACAACTAGATTCAGTCAATTGTCTTGGGCATTCTCCTAATAAAGAGAGATTCTCAATAAGTATTGTTGCCATCAGCGCAGGGCAATTCTTGGCCAATGTTTGTGTGTTGTGTAAATTTAAGCAGAATACAGTTGTTGTTGTTGTTGTTAGTTGCAAAGTTGTGTCTGACCCATCCCAACCCCATGGAGAACATTCCTCCAGGCCTTCCTATCCTTTACATTCCTCTGGAGTCTATTTAAGCTCATGTCTACTGCTTTGGTGATTCCATCTAGCCATCTCATTCTCTGTTGTCCCCTTCTTCTTTTGCCCTCAATCTTTCCCAGCATTGGGCTCTTCTCCAGTGAGTCTTTCCTTCTCATTAGGTGACCAAGTATTTGAGTTTCTTCTTCAGGATCTGGCCTTCTAAAGAGAAGTCAGGGTTGATCTCCTCTAGGACTGACCGGTTTGATCCCCTTACAGTCCAAGGGACTCGCAGGAGTCTTCTCCAGCACCATAGTTCAAAGGCCTCAATTCTTTGGCGCTCAACCTTTCTTATGGCCCAACCTTCACAGCCATACATTGCAACTGGGAAAACCATTACTTATCTTAGCTGTCACATTCTGAGTCCTCTGCAATTTATGGTTTGTTTTTAAGCTGTCCCATGAAGATTGTCTTTCACTATTGTTACTTAGAATCAAAATGTCAGGTCCAGTTCCAAGCCAGAAATAAAATGGAGGCTGCTTAAGAAAGAACGTTTACTGATGGGCAGAACCACCAACATCATGTGGTTCTGGGACAGCTCACCAATTGGCTTGATGATTGCAAGGATTTTTATACAGTTTCTGAAATGCTGCAGGGGGTTGTACAATATAGTGAGCTTGGTGTCTTTTTTGTATTGTAATGGTGGTGGGTTTAATCCTATTATATCCTAAAGGTCATGTCCTGTTTTTAGAATTTGTGTGGGGGAGATGTAAATTCTTAATCCCATCATCTGAACCTGATGGTGTTTTGTCTGGCCTGGATTTCTTAGTGGGCACAAAATATCTATCTCTAAAGAATTCAGGCATATGCTGGAGGCTATTAAGGAAGACTGGGGCTGCTTTCTGCCACTGAGAACATGTTTCTCAATTTCTCCTTTGGGGACATAATATTCTGCCTCTTTTAATATCCCCCAAAACATTTTATTCTCTAGGATGGGGGAAGGGGCTTCCCATGCTATCATTGAAACTATTAATGCATTTTTTTTTACTGACACCAGATCTTCCACTTTCTGAAATTGCTTTAACAGTTGATTTTATAAATAAGATGGCTTCCTAGCTTGAATCTGATGTTTAAGACAGAATGTGATTTATCCACCTATAGCACAGCTCTCTAACTTGTAAGTCCTCTGAAAGCACAACAACCCTGCCTTGTTCTAATTCAGTTTCAGCTTATTCTCACTCATCTCTCAGACACATCCAGAGGGTTTTATGGCATAAAACTTTGAATAGACAATCACAGTTAGAATTTATTAATATCAGATGGAAATTATTTTCATGTCTGCATGATTCTTCTCAGAAATTTTCTGTAGATGTGAAACATATTTTCTGCCTAAAGGCTATAAAAATAAAATTCTTTGATTGGTTAAATAATATGGGAGATAAGAGGCAATGACATGCAGATGAGGAAAATAAATGCAAATCAATTAATTTGAGACATAAATGCTGCATAGAGCTTCAAATGTTTTCAAAGTCAAGACAAGGTCTCATAAATGAAGAATCATGGTTCAATGTGTATTTTTAAATGTTTACTTCTCCAAGAGCACCTACTTTTTATATTGTCCACTTCTGCAGAAGGAACGCAAATAAAAGTTTCAGTAGAATCTATTTGGTTTATTGATTTTTTTAAAACTTTTAGAAACAGTGGAATGGAAAAAGAACTTGACATGGAACTCCAAAAGGATATGATGATGTAATCAACTTTAAACTTTATTGGTTACATTAATAGCACTAATTAGATTTCAATGATGGTAGCAAGATTTAAATACAACTATCCTCCTCCTCTTCCTCCTCCTCCTCCTCCTTCTTCAAAATTCACTCTACTTTTTGTGCTACTCTTTAATAACTCCTGTTCTTATAAGAAGCTCAATTGATTTTTAGTGATGTGAAGATTAGCCTCTTATTTGTGGCAAAAATGGTAAGTGGAAAATACATTTTGCTTTACACTCTTTAAATTACAACCCTGATAATGTTTGGTGATAAACTATGAGTTTAAAGTTGAGAAGAACCAAGAATCAGAGCTGAAGAACAGCCAAAATTTGAAATAATTGTTATTCTACAGATGAAGCAGTAGAAAAAGTAATACAGAAGGCTATATGAAATGATTACACGATTAAGCTCATGTTTCACAGCCTCTTACAAACACATGAATTCAGATGAAAAAAACAAGAATAAAACAAAGTGGTATGAAGTAAAGCAAAACTATTGATGAGATTTGATTCTTAATAGTAAAAGAATGGTGGAATTAAAAGTTCTATTGATCAACCTTACCTGCACTATGTATTGCCTTATTACCAGAATGGGCATTGCCCCCATTTTATCTTTTAAAGGAAGAAGTGGACAACGTCAGACTGCATTCACTACTCATTAAATTTAAACTCCATTTGCAGGAATATTCTTCTACTGAAGTTTGAAAATAATATTTTCCTCTCTTGTCACTTTAAACAGTCTTGCTCATATCAGCTGGAGCACTTTAGTTCCAAACAGATTAAATTCAGCAGTTCATTGACCACTTGCCAAAGGGAAGAAATCATTTCTTAACTGAAGCAATCATTGTCCTAAATGTTCTTTACCATTAGTATTAAAATATACACACTGCCGGGTATATAAAAGCTATCTGCCTTGAAATCCAATTTTTTAGACTTTTTTTTTTACAAATTAATCTTCTATTGTTAATTATGATTGTTGGTCACAGAATCAGTCAGATATTTAGATGGGATTGGCATTTTTATCCATCAATCAAGTCCTGTGTTTGCTTTCCATTGCCATGGTCATTCTAATTCTCTTTTCATATTTTGTTATTTTCTTCAGTTCTTCCTCTTCTATTCTGCTTTCTCAAGTATTTCAATGCCCACTATCCAGACATTTTTGTCCTTATTATCAACAATGGCTAAATCCTGGATATTATGTGGCAGATACTTGTCTGTTTAGATCCTAAAGTCCCTGGGCACTTTAGCTTCTTTGTTTTCTAAAGTTTTGTCCATTTTGTGATGCCACCAATTATTGCTTGCAGGAAATGGCATTTCTTGCAATTATTCCAATGTACCGTTGTTGCTAGTTTGTCATGGTATTTTTGGGTAGTCTGCCTGTGCATCTTCTTGAAGTAGTTAGGGAAGTCCATTGTTCTGTCAGCTTCTTTGCAGAGGCAAGATTTACTATCTGATGCTGTCTTTTCAATTGTGACTTTGTATGCATTTTTTTTCTTATGTCTTGGTCTCCTTTAGCTGGAATTTTGAAATACGTTCAGATTTATGTGAAGCATATTTTTGAATCCACTTTTGGTTTGGAAGAGTTATCAAACCTGTAACTATGATTTGGAGGTATGTTTGTTTATCAAACCTAAGAAAAACCAAATGGTTTTGGAAAATATTAGAGACTCTATTATTATTTGAATTTTCACTTTTGAGCTGTGGTACTTTATATGGATTTTTTTGGCTGGCAGCAGATTTGGACAGTGAGGAGGTTGGGGAGGAACATGGGCTGGTCCTGGAGTCTGAGGAAGGCTCTGATGAGAGCTCTGTGTTAGAGGCAGAGAGGGGGCCAGAGCTGTATGCCAGTTATCAGCTGTTGTCAGAGTCAGACAGCAATGAAGTAGATGAACAGCTGGAGCCTGTTCCCAGTGTGTGCATGCTCACAGTTGCCAAACGAAGGGAACAACTAAAGAGCAGGGGTTGACTTGGGAGTAAGGCAAGATGATGAATGGCCCCTCCCAGAGGAAATAAAAGAGGAGCAAAAGGGGAGTGGAGTTTGCAGGAGACAATCAGTTGGCTAATTGGTTAGTGACTCTCTGAGACTCCTTGACAAGTTCTGCAGATATCGGTCTGGCAGCTCTCCAAGCCAGATGAGGTCTGTGACTATAAATCCTCCCTTGAAAGACTTTGCTGTATGTGAATGAGCAGAATTCACAGTAAATTAATAAAAGGGGTTTGTGTCGGGACCAGGAGTTTGTTTCATGCTCTTGGGAAGCCTAGGTCAGAACATCCTCAGGGAACCTCTGGTGAAAGTTTGGTTCTGGTGACAGACCCACATTGGATCCTGCAACATCTGAGACCATTTGAAGCTTGTACAGTAATAAGATTATTGGTTCAATACATTTTTTTACGTGAGTAATAGCTAGGAAATCTACTGACAGAAAGAGTTTTGCAATTCTAGCCCTAGTTTCATATTGCAGAACATTATTCTAGGGTTCTTAAATTCTTTATGAAAGTACTGTTCAATAAGGCCAAAGCCCCTAGACATATGTATAATCTTTTCTCCTGGAGAAAGCTGTATCATGATGTGATTTGTTGCATATCATTGCAATGTTTTCCACTCTCAAGAGTAGATTCTTTATACACTTTTATCACTTTTATTTCCATAGTCAAATCCCCCACTATAAAATTGATGCTTTTCTTGAATTTTTTCCCCCTTTTAAAGTTCTTTAGCTGCCAGTGGGAAATTTAGATCTCTGCATCTGATCACCATATCAGAAAGAAAATCAATAACAGTCGCTATGAATAGACCCTTGAATAAACTGGAGAAAATTGTTTTCAAGACATAAATTCACGAAAGTGGTTTACCTCCCTGCTGGTCTTCTGGATTGCTCAGTTTCATACTGGTGTTCAGAAGACTCTTCTATATATACTGAAGAAATAGTCCAAAAAGCAATCCGAGTATGGCTTTCATTATGAAACAGGCATGGATGGACTATTAGTTGAAGATCCAGGAAAAAAAACAGAATGCATAAGATACTTTGATGTACTTGAACCAAAATGTGTTATTATGCGGAAAAAAATGAAGATAATGAAGAAACACAACAAACACACTGTCCTCTGTCCCAACTGGTCCCTCTCACTGGGCATTCTGGGGTGGACCAATCATACAAAGCTCATCCAGGGATGGGTTTCAAAAATTTCAGCAATGGGTTCTCTGCTTGGTTGCTGGGTGAGCATGGCCATGGTGAGCCTCCTACACCATGATTTTTTTTGGGGGGTAGGTGTTTTCACCTTCCCTGGGCTCCAGAGGCTTGCCTCGAGCCTCTGGGAGGGCAAAAACTGCCTCCCCTGGGCTCCAGAGGCCCTCCAGAGGGTAGAACAGGGTCATTTTTTGGCCTTCCGGAACTTCCAGGAGACCTGTTCCCCCCCCCCTCCTCCCTGAGCCTGTGTATGGTTACTGCATTTACCTCACATCCAAAATGGGCCGTGTGGTGACTCCTGGGAGGGCAAGGGTGGGGTGAGGAGGGCCAGACAGGGGTGGGATTTGGAGGTTATCCAAACCACCATAACATTGGCTATGGATTCTCCCGAACTTGGATGAACCCATAGCATCCTGCCCTCCACCTAGCTCCCACTCAAGGTGGTGTGTAACAAACAGCTACCCACACACTATATTTTTCTCAGGATTGATTGATGTCTGTAAGAGACATTATAATTCTTAAATCTCTTTTGGAGAATGTTACTGTTTTCTTTTTGAATCTTCATATGTATGTGGGTGTGTTTGTGTGAATTTTAAACTGCTATTTCAAAGTTCATATTATGCAGATTACTAATTTT
Organism: Natrix helvetica; assembly: GCF_964273705.1. Classification (NCBI taxonomy): domain Eukaryota; kingdom Metazoa; phylum Chordata; class Lepidosauria; order Squamata; family Natricidae; genus Natrix; species Natrix helvetica. The sequence goes on along the minus strand of NC_138549.1, from coordinate 18,153,206 downwards.
AACCTATTTTCTCCTTGTTGCACATGTGTGGCCTCAGCAAGCCTCCTAGCATATTTTGATTTAATATTGTCTTTTAGTTATGCACTTTTCTTAACTATCCTGACATTGCCAATTTTCTTCTGCTGGTTAATCACTGCAATAAAATTAAGTTGAAAAGTTCAACAAGTAAAAGCTAAATGATGTACGCTTGACTCTTTGTGATTACGCAACCATTCAATTTTCTTGGCCAGAGTAGAGAAATGGTTTCTCACTGTCAACTTTCAGCATATTTTTGTACTTCAATTTAGGGATTTTCTACTAGTAATAGTACAATGCAAGTACTAACTAGGCTCAATTATATTTTGTTTCCAAAGCCAGGCAAGCTCATATAGGTGCTGCTAACAGAATCACATTTTTGAAAGTAGACTCTTCAAATAATGTGCCTGAAGATATTATGGGAAGGAATAAATTATTTGAGGTTTCCAGGGATGCGAGCTCTTAGATAAGATAGTAATGTTAAATTGTTATTTCCTCTCTCTCTTCTCCTTTGTCTGAAATGTGTTGCACTGAACAATAAATGTTTTTTCTATCTATTTGATTAGCTTTAGCAGGGACACATTCTTTAATAGCTGCCAGTGACTCTGGATGGCATACATTATGAAACATAAAAAAAATAGAATAATTACATCAATACAAGATAAATTTACAAGGATTCCAAGTAAGACCATTGCCATAGAAGTTAACCTAGCCAAGAATGGGACCCCAGGTCCAAGCACAAAACCAGGTCTTTATAGTTATGAAAGGCCAGAAGGATCAGGGACATCCTGTTATTCTTTTTATTTCCTCTGAAAAAAAATATTTTTTATTCCCTTACATACCATTTTAAGTATACATTCACCAGTGATGTGCGGTGAGGTTTATGACTGGTGAGGCTGGTGATGTCATCAAATTATCATCATGAAAGGAGGACTGTGACAACTTTGATCTTTGGAAGCGTGCAGCTGATAAGTGTGGCAGAGCAGATAGCTGCGCCTCAGCTGTATTGACGCACCTCAGCTGCAGTAGAAGGTAAGATTGTTAGCTTTGTTTTAACCCACTGCGCATGCGCAAAGCACATGCTCAGTGAACCAGTTGTTAAACTGGTTGAATCACACCACTGTCAGGAACCTATACAATGCCCAGGTTGCCAGATCAAATTGGATGACCTGGGAGAAGAAAGTCCATCAGGTAACCTAGTCCCATCATGAAGGTCTTTAAAGATGTCAACCAGCATCATGAATTGCAGCCCAAAACATACTGGCAACCAATGCATCTCAGTGATATTATATGTGTTGAATAGGTGCATTTCACATCAGCTGAAGCTTCCAAATACTTTTAAGGGCAGCCCCTTGTATTAATTATAATCATTGTACATCATACTGTATGTATAGCATGCTTATGTTTCTTATGTCCACTTACATGCACAGATCTATTGCTGGAGAATGAACATAAATTAATATAAAAACAATTTATCTTAAGCTGTTTGTTCCCATACTCAAGGAGAGAAGAAAGAAGAGGAAATATTATCAGTCCAAAGAGAGCTTTATTTTCCTTCCTTCCTCCCTCCCTCCCTCCCTCCCTCCTTCCCTCCTTCCTTCCTTCCTTCCTTCCTTCCTTCCTTCCCATAAATATTTATAAGTAAGATTCAAATCTTGACAAAATGATCTCATTAAAAAAAATATTCAAAGATATAGAAAACAGCAGGCTGGCGATGGCTCAGAGGTTAAAGATACCGAGCTTGTCAGCTGGAAAGCTGATAGCTGGGTTTGAGACCTGATCACCATGCAGTGGGGTGAGCCCTGTTCCTTTCCCCAGCTCCTGCCCACTTAGCTGTTCAAAAGCATGCATATGTGAGTAGATTAATAGGTACCACTTTGGTGAGAAGGTAACATGTACCTTTGGCATATAGTTATGCTGGCTACATGACCACAGAAAATGTCTTTGGACAACATTGTCTCCATTGGCCAAGAAACAGAGATGAGTACCGCATCCTAGAATCGGACATGAAACCTTTACCATTATACAGAAAACAGACTATTGCTTACACAACCTGTGATTGTTACTACAACTGCAATTTAACTTATTTTCAATCCAAATTAGCAATTGTTTGTTTTTCATTAAGACATCAGAGAAGTTCATTTGACAACTCACATTAATGGGTTGTTATAAAAAAATAGGGGCGGGGAAGCATGACAGAGAAATTTGCCTCTGAATTCTCACTTGGTGCTTTGAGTGATGATACTATATTATTTGTGAAGGTAAATTACAACAGTGATTAGCTGATCATTTTATTTTGAAAGATAATTAACTTGCACTTCAAATTAATCACAAAACATCTAAGAGAAAGCTAGATATGATGCCAGAAATAAAGATTTGTCATGCCCAGGGGTACAGCAATTAAGCTTACATTAAAGTGATAGGAGACAAAACAGAAATCTTTTGTGATTGGAGTCTCCATTTTAAATAGACTCAAATTATCTCACATACAGAGAAAGAATTTGCCTTAGAGATTATGTTGCAATTTAGGATTTTATTAACTTATTCTTGTGTTACCCTGTGGTGTTGGCCAAATATTATTTCATCATTATACATAATATTGCATTAACATCTCTATCCATATTACTTATATTACTGGGGCAATAGTCTGGCTTCAAGTAATATTTTATTGTTTGTATTTTTTATTGATTGTAAAAATCCTTAAAAACTCTCCCATTCATCATAATTTTCTCAAATTGAGATCACAGTTTCTTCAAATGGACATGACTTCAATATAAATTCATTTCCTTCCCCCAAGAAATATATTTAATATCAATCTGCACTGTCCCCTTCCTTTTTTTGTAATTTCTTCTGCTGTGGGATTTCAAAGTGCAATATTCCCCAGTGTGAGTTTCTTTGATTCCTTGTTCATTTTTTAAAGGTAAAGGTAAATGTTCCCCTCGCACATACATGCTAGTCATTCCTGACTCTAGTGGGCAGTGTTCATCTCCGTTTTTAAGCCTAAGAGCCAGAGCTGTCTGAAGACAAGCTCATGTGGCTGGCATGATTAAATGTTGTAGGTGCCAAAGGTGCATGGAATGCTATTACCTTCCCACCAAAATGGTCCCTATTTTTCTACTTGCATTTTTTAATGTGCTTTTGAACTGCCAGGTTTGCAGAAGCTAGGACAAGTAACAGGAGCTCACTCCATTACATGGTGCTAGGGATTCAAACCACCAAACTGTCAACCTTTCTAATCGACAAGCTCAGCATCTTAATCACTGAGCCACCACATCATTCTCTAACTTGGATACAAGTGATTGTTCATTAATTGGGATTTTATGTCCACCACTAAATAGAAAGACTGGTAATTCTGTCATTAGTTTAGTCTCTGCTTTGATGGAATCCATTTTAAGCAATATTATAAATGCAATCACAATAATGGGACTGAAGCTCCACCTACTTTTTATGTGCATCAAAGTTGCTATATACATTAAAATAGGTGAAACTTTGATGACATCATCATGGCAATCATGCTCACTTTTTAAAACTAGCTGTATAGACACTCCTGTTTCAGAAAATAGTTCCAAAATGATTGGTCACATTGAGAATTCTTAGAATCACACCCACACCCATACATACACATGGTCAAACTTCAAAGTAAAAGCTCGCAATAACCTAGGAAAAAAAATATAAAATTAATCACAGTCTCCCTTGGATTGTGCTTATTTCCTGGTGATTACACGGACATGTCTAGGTTAATTAGTGATGATGCAGAATTACCTTCTTCTAGTATCACCTTTCATTTCTGCTGTTGATTTTATAGTCTTCAGATTTCCTGAAGATTTATATTCCAGGAATATCCAAGACCAATCTTGCTTAACTTTTTCAAGGTCAGCCAAGGTCTACTACCTGTTGCAACTCAGTCATGCAGAGATTGTTCCAGAGGCTGCACTTTACTAAAATGCTTCGCTCTTTTCACACTTTTATGTATTTTTTCCTGTTTTGTGTCTTTGAGTCATTCTTAACTCCTGGCAGCTGTCAGATCAGTCCATGAAGTTTCCTTGCAGCATTTTGGAACTGGTTTGTCATTCTAGGTCTTCTACCTAGAACCAAGAGAGACAGATAGTAATAGATAGAGATAGATGGAGAGAGAGAGAGAGAGAGAGAGAGAGAGAGAGAGAGAGAGAGAGAGAGAGAGAGAGAGAGAGAGAGATGGATAGAGTAGATAGATGATTTAGAGATAGATGGATAGATACATGATTGATTGATAGATAAATAGATAGATAGATAGATAGATAGATAGATGATAGATGATAGATGATAGATGATAGATGATAGATGATAGATGATAGATGATAGATGATAGATGATAGATGATAGATGATAGATGATAGATGATAGATAGATAGATAGTGTTAGATATTTACATAAACTGCTGTAGTCTCCACTCAGGTCCATGGCTAGGGCGGGAACAAGGGAATGTTCTGATTGGACGGGAGGTCTGCCAGCTCGCCATAAAAGGGGAGCTGCACGACCCCGTATTCAGCTGGATCACTACTACCTTCTAATAAAGAGCTGTTTGTCACTATCGTCTGGAGTCTGTCCTCTCGTTGCCCGAATCTAACACTGGCGACGAAGGTGGGATCGAGAGGCAGATAGGACGAAGAGCTACTAGCAAAAATCCACGGATTCGATCCAGCCCCGGATTTCAGTGGAAATTCCGGCAGCCATCTCAGCACGGCAAATTCAAACAAAAGGCAAGATGGTGATGCACGCTCCACCAACCCCGTACAACCCAGTAGCTGAACATTGGGAATCCTACATGTTGAGATTCGAATGCTTCCTCGAGGCAAACGATCTCATGGAAGTACCGGACTCCCGGAAAAAGAATATGTTCCTGAGCTACTGCGGTCGAGAGGTCTTCGAGACGGCCAGGGATCTATCGGAGCCAACCCCCATCCAGGTGGTAACATGTACGGCGCTACAGCAAACGCTACAAATGCATTTCGCGCCAAAACCTTCCCGCCACGTTCGCCGTCACGAATTCAACATGAGGAACCAGAAAGCGGACAAATCCATCAACCAATACGTTGCAGCACTCCGAAAAGCAGCAACGCATTGCGAGTTCAGGGATCTGGACGAGCACATCCTAGCACGCCTTATATGTGGGTTACGGGACATTACTTTGCAAAAACAGTTGTTGGCCAAAACCAATTTAAACCTGCAAATCGCACTGGATGAGGCAAGAGCTTCGGAATCGGCAGACAGATCTACAGAAACACTGCAACGTGGGTACAGCGCACCCCACTCCGGAACCAGACAGACCTGTGTGCATCACGAGGCCACCGATCAGGAGACCGAGGACAGCGAGTGCGAAGACAGCCATCGCATGCGCAGTAGCCACACGAAACCGGCGCGAAAATTCAAATCCCGTTTGCCGCCCTGCGCAAGCTGCGGAGGAAGTCATCCCCGGTCTACCTGCCGTTTTAGAGACGTTGTTTGCCAGCATTGCAAAAAGGTTGGACACATTGCAAAAGTGTGTCGGAGCGAAGTCCCTGATACAACATGGCAACCGCCATCCTATCGCCGACAGAAGCCCAACCCAGGGGCTTGGCGAAAAAACAAAGGGCGCCCAGAGAGAGAACCAAGGGAGTCAGTCAAGAGAGAATATTCCCAGAGAGCTGAAAGAGAGTATCCCCAGGGAGCCGAGAGAGAGTATTCCCAGAGAGAACCACTAAGAACCTATCTCACCATGATAGGACAGGTCTGCACAAAGCGGCCTAAAAAGCTGAAACTCACTGTCCTCCTGGAGGACTCCCCATGCGAGCTTGAAGTAGACACAGGATCATCGCTGATGATCATCTCGTGGTCAGCAATGAAGAAGGCGATTCCCAACCTAAAGAAGCGCCAACTGCAGACACCAGACATCCTGCTTCGCGATTACCAAGGGAACAGGGTCCCCATCGTGGGTAAAGCCACGTTCCGAGTCCAGTTCAAAAACATCACAGCTCAACTGCCCGTAACCGTAGCCAGCGCGCCACTGCAGAGCCTCCTGGGACTGGATTGGTTCAAAGCCCTGGGGCTGGAAGTCACCGGCATCAATGCCATGGGTAACAGCAGCGCCGAATAAATTTTTAAGGAGTTCGAGGATGTGTTCAACCCCGGCCTTGGTAAGTATGTGGGGAACCAATTTCATTCAATTTGGATCCAAACGTGGCGCCTATCAGACTCAAACCCAGGAGAGTGCCTTTTGCGCTCCGCCCCCAAATTGATAAGGAAATTGATAAGCTGGTAGAGCAAGGAATCCTCGAACCAGTGGACCACGCTCGCTGGGAAACCCCAATGGTGACCCCAGTTAAGCCAGACAGGTCAGTCCGCATCTGCGCGGACTATAAATGCACAATTAATGTTGCTCTCCAACAGAGCGCTTATCCTGTGCCCGTAGTACAGCACCTATTGCACTCGTTGGGGCCAGGAAATTTTTTTGCAAAACTAGACATGGCACAAGCGTATCAGCAGCTGCCAGTAGATAGCTCCACGGCGGAGGCCCAAACCATAGTGACGCACAGGGGTGCTTTTAAATGCAACCGCTTACAATTCGGCGTAAGCATTGCTCCGGGATTGTTCCAAAGCATCATGGAATGGCTTTTGCAAGCATACCAGGAGTCGTCCCTTATTTCGACGACATCTTAGTATCGGCTGCAAATGAGGAGCAACTATTAAAGTGTGTTAGGATTGTTTTGGCCAGAATTCGAGAAAAGGGTCTCCACCTGAAAAAAGAGAAATGCCAAATTAACATGCCAGCGTAGAATTCCTGGGTTACAGGATCGATGGACTGGGAATACACCCAACATCAAAAAAAATTAAGGCAATTCAGGACGCCCCCACACCATGAAATCAGACCGAGTTGCAGGCCTTCCTCGGACTTCTTAACTTCTACAGTGTCTTTCTCAGGCAGAAAGCCACCATCGCTGAACCCTTGCACTGACTTCTAGCAAAAAACGCTAAATGGACCTGGGGACGTCCCGAGGCGACCGCCTTCGCCGCAGTCAAGCGCCTACTGACGGCCGACTCTCTGCTAATCCAGTACAGCCAAACCCTACCGCTGGTGTTAAGCTGTGATGCCTCACCTTTCGGCGTCGGCGCAGTACTCAGCCACAGAATGCCAAACGGGAACGAAGCCCCCATCGCATTCTACTCAAGGATATTGTCTTCAACGGAGAGCAACTACAGCCAACTGGACAGGGAGGCGTTAGCAGCTGTGGCGGGAGTCAAGCGTTTTCACGAATATCTCTTCGGCCGCGATTTCGAACTTATAACAGACCACAAACCATTGCTGGATCTACTGGTGGGAAACCGCCCCACACCGGTCTCCCTCTCCCCGCGCATGACCAGGTGGACTGTTTTCCTGGCTGCGTACTCCTATAAACTGGTACACTGAGCGGGTTCTACATTGGGGCACGCAGACGCACTCAGCCGCTGCCCGTTACTAGAACTGTTGGCCGACCCCACTCCAGAAATACTGGTCCTTTTGATTGACTGTTTGGACACAGGACCGGTATCTTCTATGGACGTTGCTAGGTTTTCTGCTAAGGACAACGTAATCAGACAAGTGCAAACTTGGGTATGGAGGGGGTGGCCCAAAGGGATTGTGGGACCCGAATTCAAACTGTTTTGGTCTAAGCGGGATGAACTGTCGGTTTTTAAAGGTTGTTTATTGTGGGGGGATCATGTTGTTGTACCGCACAAATTGCGGAAGAATGTATTAGAAGCTTTGCATGTAGGGCATCCAGGGATCGTAAGGATGAAAGCATTAGCAAGAAGCTATGTTTGGTGGCCTAACATGGACAAGGAAATAGAGGAATGGGTGGCCACGTGCAATCCGTGCCAAGAATCCAGACCAGCCCCCCCTGAAGCGCCCGCTACAGAGTGGGACAAACCACAGGCACCCTGGTCGCGAATACACATAGACTTTGCAGGACCAGTTCAGGGACAGACGTTTTTAATAGTTGTGGACGCATACTCCAAATGGTTAGAAGTAGTCCTGATGACCTCGATCACGGCAGAGGCGGTTATGGCGACTTTTCGACACGCACGGCCTGCCCGATCTCCTAGTCTCCGACAACAGGCCCCAGTTCACGGCCATGCAATTCGAATCCTATTTAGCAAGTCAGGGAATTCGGCATGCCCTCGTCGCGCCATTCCATCCGGCATCCAATGGTCAGGCGGAAAGAATGGTGCGCGCAGCAAAAGAGGCCCTCGCTAGGATGGGTCCGGGGGATTGGCAAACACGGGTTGACCATTATCTACTAATTCAACATATTACCCCTAGCGCCACGACAGGAAGGAGCCCCGCTGAACTCTTCATGGGTCGCCGACTAAGGTCTCACCTAGACCGGCTACACCCAAATTACTCTGCCACATTACCCCCAGACTCCACAAGCAAAATTAGGAATTTTAGCATAGGGGATTCAGTATACACCCACAACTATTCAGGGGGAACGCTGTGGATTCCGGCAAAGGTAATAGGTATCACCGGACCTCGTTCCTACTTGTTAGAACTGGAAGACGGTAGGAACTGGAAAAGACACATCGACCAACTCTGTGGTCGCCTGGCTCACTCCAACCTACGATCATCGAACGAAGAACTTATACCATCAGAAAGATTACCGACACTACAACCCGACACGGCCATCGCAGACGACTACGGCACAGCGGAACCAAGGGTGGAACCAGAGGCCAACGTACGAACGGAGCAGTTCCCAAGTGAAGGGAATCAACAATCCCCAACCAGGACGGAGGAACAAGAAGGACACTCCAATCCTGCACCCATTCAGGCACAACCAGAATTACACAGGTCCACCCGAGCAAGGCAGAAACCCCCATACTTACAGGACTTTGTAACTAACCGAAACACTCCATCTAAGAGGGGAGGGGTGTTAGATATTTACATAAACTGCTGTAGTCTCCACTCAGGTCCACCGCTAGGGCGGGAACAAGGGAATGTTCTGATTGGACGGGAGGTCTGCCAGCTCCCCATAAAAGGGGAGCTGCACGACCCCGTATTCAGCTGGATCATTACTACCTTCTAATAAAGAGCTGTTTGTCACTATCGTCTGGAGTCTGTCCTCTCGTTGCCCGAATCTAACAGACAGACAGACAGACAGACAGACAGACAGACAGACAGACAGACAGATGAGAGGAGGCGAGGAAGGGAGAGGGGTGAGAGAGGGACAGAGAGAAAGAAGGGTGAGGGAAAAAGATACAAAGAGGGAGAGGGAAAAGGAGAGGGAGGGGAAGAGAGACTCTTAAAGTTACTTTGTGCATAAGGTGGGATTAGAAGTTAATGGTTTCCAGCCTGTTGCCTTAACTACCACACCAAATTGGCTCCCTTTATCTCTGTACCCATTAGACAAAGCTTTTAGGGCAACTAACAGGTAACTTTGAAGCTGTTTTATGGGCTATAGTCATCTTACTATCTGCTGATTAAATGAATAAAAATGAAAGCAGTGAAAGCTAATTTGACCCATGCTGTGTTTTGTTCCCCTAGCTATCAGTACTCTTGTTATGCTGCAGGTTGCTTACCTTATTTCACCCACAGTAGGGGTTAATGTGTGCTGACAAAGATGGGCCAATGCTTAACTCACAGTGGTAACCTCAAATATTTGGGAGTTTTCTGTTGGTTTCAGAGGACCAATCCTAACATTTTTAGAAGACATTTTGAACAGCAACATGTTATATTTTTACCAGTTGCAAAAGTGATGAAGCATCTTAAGGTATGAGATTTAGCAAGTACTTGGATTATTATTATTATTATTATTATTATTATTATTATTATTATTATTATTATTATTATTATTTCTTAAATTGTGGGCATGCTCTACTTTAGATGGCATATCTTATAAATTATCCATTTATTCAGCCTACCAGCTATGGGATAAAGGGTTGCCTTAAGCCTAACTAGGGAACCAAGATAATGTAAACATATGTAAGAGATGCTGAGATCCTATTCTTTGAAAAACTGCTTGGCTTTGCACAATTTTGACAGCAATTAAGCAACTGAGTTAGAGGTAAGGTAAACACCTTGCTTGCAAAAGATCTTGTATTCAATTTCAGTCACTTTCAGATAAAAAGAAGAAAAAGATCTGACATGATACTGAAATTCTGGAATCATCCCTTCAATCATATATTCCCATGATTTTGATATAATGTTGAGGACAAATCCATGCCTTAATTTAAACACAAATGCTTTAATGGTGTATTTTGCTTTCTTTGGGGGGGGGGAAAGCACTGTTCTGCCCCTCAGTTAATTAGTCATTACAAAATTGTAAATCCATAAGGGAAAGATGTGGTCAGAAATGCAGTCTAAGGAACAGAGTTTCTTGTAGACTACTTAAGGCAGAATTCATTGTGTCAACTTGGATTCATATTTTTCAAAGAATATATGCTAGGAAGTTAAGGAAGGAAAGAAGGAAAGAAGGAGGGAGGGAGAGAGAGAAAGAGAGAGGGAGGGAAGGAAGGAAATTAGTTAGTTAAGGTTGCAAAGCATAAAATATTAGTCTGTTATGGAAAACTTTCCAGTAATAGACTAAACAAAAACAGGACCTAAAATACAAGGTGGTTGTTGTTGTTGTTGTTGTTGTTGTTGTTGTTGTTGTTCACGAAATACAGCCAACATTACTCAATCCTGATTTCTAGCATCTACTGTCTGTGTTTTTATTTGGTAACATTAGTTTAGTTTAGTTTAGTTTATTTAATTTATAGACCGCCCCCTCTCCCCGTAGGGACTCGGAGCGGTGTACAGACCATTCATAATCAAAACAACAGAAAATAACATAAGACATAGAGCAGAAACAACACACACACACTGACTGTATATAAAACCCCAAAACCAATTTAAATAATTAAAAAACAATTTTAAAACCCGTTTAAAACCCCAATATAAAATTTAAAAAGCCATCCAGGAAAGTTAGTAATAGATGTTAAGTACAGTGTCATGGATTGGCTAGATAAGCTTCCAATATAGATGTAAAACAGCATCAGGAGTAATGGCTCCTACTACTATCTTATTTCTATACAGGTAGTCCTCAGCCATTCGTTCAATGACTGTTTAAAGTTGAACTGAATGAAGGGGAATTTACAGCTGGCCACATGAGCATAATCCAGATGTTTATGATTATGATGCATACATCCTAATAATGAGCTCATGATTATGGTATTGCATTAAGCCACTATCTAATAATCACAATTTTCCAATGTTCTGGCTTTCCCCAAGCAAAATCTGTTTTCACAAATGCCCCATCTTGATCTTCCATTTCATCATATGTATTCTCTTTAAAATAAAAAAAAAGAACATTTTGTGGTGAATAAAATGAACTCTATTAGTAGAACAATGCAGGGTTCTTTGTCAATCAGGGGCCAAGGCTAGGAATTAGAAATATCAGAGATGGCGACTACTGAATAAGAATCGCAGAGTCAAATTTTCTAAGGTCAATGGTTCAGGGAATAAAAGAAGCAGAGAAAGAAAGAAAGAAAGAAAGAAAGAAAGAAAGAAAGAAAGAAAGAAAGAAAGAAAGAAAGAAAGAAAGAAAGAAATTACAAGCCAGACTAGACACTGAGAAAAGTGTGGTAGATTGGTTCTCCTAGGTACAACTTTCACTTCAAAATAAAGGAAAACTGTTCTAAAAAAGAAACTGTTCTCAAAGTATTTCCATATGTGTTTGTATACACTGAAAGCAGAGAGAAAGGAAAAACAAACAACAAACAAACCTACCAATACAATCTAGGGCAAGAGTAAAATTTCAGTTCCATTCCTAAGGAATTCATCCTTACCATTCTGAGGTTGCTATGTGTAACACTATTCTTCCTTCCTTCCTTCCTTCCTTCCTTCCTTCCCTCTGTCCCTCCATCCCTTCCTTCCCTCCTCCTCTTCCTTCTTCTTGAATTTGATGGTGGACTTCCATCCAAGTCCTAACTAGGCATGAGTACTCTAAACATTTTTGATGTTTAGCCACGGTGAGCTAAATGTGGCTTCCTGTGATATATTCCCTTGTGAACTAACAGTGAGATAGCATTCCAGCTGTCACTTCCACTCCTAAGAAGTACATATTCAATAGTATTTTTCAACTCAATAAAAGATTAATATTCATTTTCTAAAATGTTTGAAGATTTCCTAAAATTAATATTAATGCATGGTAGGAGTTATGGGTGTTCAAGTCAAAATATCAGAAGAGCGCTAGATTGAGAAGTTTAGATTCCAGATTAGAACCTGAAGTTTTAATGTATTTGCCTATATGGAAAATGGAAGCACTCACTATAGATTTCATTGAAAGAGAGCAATAATTTTCCCAGGACTTGCTGTTGTACCTGGACTGATTTATTTATTTATTTCATGACCTCCTCTAGGCTTAATGGAATGAGCTTTGAATTTCTGCTGTTTCATGAATTATTATTTCCCTTTTTAACTTGTTACTGGTGCTGTCTCATTTTGAAAAATACAGTAGCACCATAAACCATCACTCTGACAAATGCATTTCTTCTAGTGGTTTCAAGTACTTTAGAGATATTTGGGTTTTTATTTTATTTTATGTGATGTCATAATGTACACTTTACATTCCAAATGGCCATAAACATTAATATTAATTCCGTGAATGGGTTAAATAACTTATATAAAAACTGGATTTATAACTTTTTAAAAAATATATATTGCTTGTGGAACAATAGATTTTAACTATGGCTAAGCGCTACAATGTATCCTAATAATGAAAGGCTGATATAATCCTAAAGTATCCATATCAATTTATCAATGCTGAGTATATTCTTTATTTTAAGTAGATGCAATTATTTTGAAGTATAGCTTAAAACTGCCCACATTATTATTTTAAATTGTTACAAACAAATTAAGTGTCTTAGTTATTTTGAAAGAGTAACATACATTCTCTAAAAAAAGTATTTAGTCTAACTGGCTCTTTCCCTTTCATGTGACATAATCAAATTTAAGAGGTATGTGATTGATGGTTAAATCTGAATTATAAATGCATGCAAATATTATCTATGTTAGTGTAACCCTTAAAAGTTGTATGTGTATATTTCAAGCACATATTTGTACTGTGTTTTGTAAGATACAAAAGGACTTGTATCTTTTCTGAAAGTTGTTGTTCTTGTTACTTGCAAAATCGTGTCCAACCCATCGTGACCCCATAGACAACGATCCTCCAGGCCTTCCTGTCCCCAACCATCGTCTGGAGTCCATTTAAGCTCACATCGACTGCTTCAGAAACTCCATCCAGCCACCTCATTTTCTGTAGTCCCCTTCTTCTTTTCCCCTTAGTCTTTCCCAGCATTAGGCCCTTCTCCAGTGAGTATAAAAAGTATGCAAAGTGAAAGATGAAAAGTGAAAGATGTACACTTCTCAACATTAGATTTTACTTTGGTTCTACATTATGTTCAAAACTCCAAATCCTAAACTTACTTCAGAAGTTGTTGTGGATAAAAGGAGAGCATGGTTCAATCCAACTGACATAAAAGTTTGCACAACTTTTATCCTATGGACAATTAATTTATATGAGCTTTACATATTGAATGTGTTGGACAACAGCACATTTGCTCCATTGTGGCTATCCATTTATCAGCTTTGATAAATAATTATGAAATAGTGGGAATTAAGGGTACTTTGCTTTTGCATGCTAAACAAAATACAGTATTGAAACAACATAAATTGCCACTTTTAGGAGAAAAAATAATTCTGAACCACTGAAAAGACTTGAAATATTTGACAGCAAGCCCCAGGAAATCAGAAGATTCAGGCAGTTCAAAGGAGTATAAAGTTTTATTGCAAACTTAAGCTCTGTATAAAAATCTGACCTACTAAGTGTCAAGGGAAATGAGCGGGTATAAGTAGGCATTCAAGGTGGGCTGGACTTAGCTCTCTTGTGGGCATGCAGGGACTCATGATTTATGATGCACTAGACCCCTCTTTTGGGCTCAGCTTGGTTCTCTCCTACATTTTATTTCCTAAAGGTAATACCTTGAATTCAGAGGCAAAACAAATGTGAAGAAGCCTCCTAGTTTTGTTGCTATGCTAGCTTTTACGTTGCTGACTGAATCATAAATTATGACAAGAAACAAAACACCACTTCCCTCAAACCTTGTAATACCTTCAAAAGGTTTTTATCAATCATACTCTGTCATTCCCAGAAAACTGTTCGCATCAATATAAAGCATGGCAGGTAATTTCAATATCTCAGAATTTCATTTCAGGACATGATAACCTGGTCTAAAAGAGTTGAGTTTCCAGCTCCCTGGAAACTCAAAGTTTGAGAATGTCTATGGAGAATCTCAGTTATCCAGGTCATGGTTGTCCCAAAGGTGTTTTTTCCCCCCAAGAGGCAATTGGACTTTCTGGTTTTTCCTTGAAGACATTTTTCTTCTCATCCAAGAAGCTTCTTCAGCTCTGACTGGGTGGTGGAAATGGAAGGATTTATACTCCTTTCAGACAGCTGGATATTTGCATTCTTTCAGCGGGTTGTTAAGGTCACCTGGAGATTTATCTGTGCCATCAGGATCACCAGAGTGCTGCAAATTGGTGTGGAGCCTTCCTGAAGCTGTTGAAAGGACTGTGTCATAGATTGGAGATAGATGATGTTGTATCCCTCCCCCTCTGTTGAGAGACGGCTGTTCAATTTTGACATAGATGGCCTCTTTAACCACTATTTCAAACCAGTCACCCCTCTGTCCATATTGGATATCTCAATGTGCCTCCCCCCCACAAAGCTGAGCAATCAACATTCCAAAGGATTTTCTTCCAGGTGCCCACATGTCTTTCTAGTTCATTATTACAACTGGAAGCAGGTGTGACTTTACCTGAAGCTCAAAGGTGACTCAAAATATTGGCTCATTTTTTTTTCTGAAGAAAAAAAAATACTTTGGCCTCCTCGACCCTTGCTTTTTTTCTCCTCATGTCTAATTGAAATCAATTCCAGTCTGAGATTCTGAAGATTTTCTTCACAATGCTTGATGTCAATTGGCTGTGGCAAAGCTTTTTCTGTGAAAATACAGCAGATGTGTTATCTTGACCTACAAAAAGACCCCAAGCCACTTCAAAAATGTACACTAATGGGATGTTGGAGGGACCATTCTCAGTGGCCATGCACCACACTAATGTCCATGTCCAACATAATATTTGATCATGTCTCTTTTAATCACCAGGAACCAGAAGAGGAATACCGATCACATTGTTCCCTTTAGCGGATACCTTAAAGATGATCTAGAGGAAAGCAACAAAATCTTGCCCTGTGAGAATTGCTGAGGGAAAATACATTTCAAAGATGATTAGGGGACTGGAGGCTAAAACATAGGAAGAACGGTTGCCGGAACTGGGTATGTCTAGTTTAATGAAGAGAAGGACTAGGGGAGACATGATAGCAGTGTTCCAATATCTCAGGGGTTGCCACAAAGAAGAGGGAGTCAAACTATTTTCCAAAGCACCTGAGGTTAGAACAAGAAGCAATGGTGGAAACTAATCAAGGAGAGAAGTAACTTAGAACTAAAGATAAATTTCCTGACAGTTAGAACAATTAATCAGTGAAACAATTCACCTCCAGAAGTTGTGAATGCTTCAACACTTGAAGTTTTTAAGAAGATGTTGGATAACCATTTGTCTGTAATGGTAGAGGTTTTCCTGCCTAAGCAGAGGGTTGGACTAGAAGACCTTCAAGGTCCCTTCCAACTCTATTATTCTATTCTATTCCTGAAGTTTAGAACTGCACTCATGTTACAGGGTAGAATTCCAAAACATCTCTTTTTTTGTTTTCACAATGTTAAGCAATAGTAAGTTATGGCAAATACATTTATATTCATTAATTCTTATATATCTGTCTAACTAGATCAAACATTTAATAATTAATGGCTTAATATTTAAGTCTATTAGCATACTCATTAACCCCAAACAGCACTGGAAAACTGTTAGTGCAAGAACTGAACTACTTCATTTATTTGCATTAGAAGGAATGGAAGGAAAAAGAACTTTACAATAAACAGTAATATCTAAATCTTTGTCTCTGCAGTTGTTATCCTGGCTGGCTGCTGGTGAAATGCTAACAACTCTGAGTAAGACCTCTTTATACAATACAATAGTAGAGTTGGAAGGGACCTTGGAGGTCTTCTAGTCCAACCCCCTGCCTAGGCAGGAAACCCTATACCGTTTCAGACAAATAGCTATCCAACATCTTCTTAAAGACTTCCAGTGTTGGGGCATTCACAACTTCTGGAGGCAAGCTGTTCCACTGATTAATTGTTCTCACTGTCAGGAAATTTCTCCTCAGTTCTAAGTTGCTTCTCTCCTTGATTAGTTTCCACCCATTGCTTCTTGTTCTACCCTCAGGTGCTTTGGAGAATAGTTTGACTCCCTCTTCTTTGTGGCAACCTCTGAGATATTGGAATAATGCTATCATGTCTCCCCTAGTCCTTCTTTCTCTTAAGCTAAACATACCCAGTTCCTGCAACCGTTCTTCATATGTTTTAGTCTCCAGTCCCCTAATCATCTTTGTTGCTCTTCTCTGCACTCTTTCTAGAGTCTCCACATCTTTTTTACATCGTGGCGACCAGAACTGAATGCAGTATTCCAAGTGTGGCCTTACCAAGGCATTATAAAGTGGTATTAACACTTCACGTGATCTTGATTCTATCCCTCTGTTGATGCAGCCTAGAACTGTGTTGGCTTTTTTGGCAGCTGCTGCACACTGCTGGCTCATATTTAAATGGTTGTCCACTAGGACTCCAAGATCCCTTTCACAGTTACTACTACTGAGTAAGGTATCACCTATACTGTACCTGTGCATTCCGTTTTTGTTGCCTAAATGTAGAACCTTACTCTTTTCACCATTGAATTTCATTTTATTAGATAGTGCCCAATGTTCAAGTTTGTCAAGATCCTTCTGTATCTTAAGCCTATCTTCTGGAGTGTTGGCTATTCCTGCCAGCTTGGTATCATCTGCAAATTTGATGAGTTCCCCATTTATTCCCTCATCCAAATCATTGATGAAGATGTTGAAGAGTACTGGGCCTAAAACAGAGCCTTGGGGTACTCCACTGCATACTTCCCTCCATGTAGATGCAGTTCCATTGAGAACTACACGTTGAGTGCGGTTGGTCAGCCAGTTACCAATCCATCTGGTGGTGATGCTGTCTAACCCACATTCTTCTACTTTATCTAGTAGTAGGTTATGGTCTACCTTATCAAAAGCCTTACTGAAGTCCAAGTAAACTATATCAACGGCATTCCTCTGGTCCACTAATTTTGTCACATTATCAAAGAATGCAATAAGATTAGTCTGGCATGATCTGTTTTTGACAAATCCATGTTGACTTTTGGCTATTACTTTGTTTGCTTCTAGGTGTTCGCAAATTCGTTGCTTGATTATTTTTTCCAGAATCTTTCCTGGTATTGAGGTTAGGCTGATAGGTCTGTAGTTTCCTGGATCTAATTTTTTCCCTTTTTTGAAGATGGGAACCACATCAGCTCTTTTCCAGTCCTCTGGTAGTTCCCCGGTGTTCCAGGATCTCTGAAAGATATAATTCAGTGGTTCTGAGATCTCGTCTGCTAGTTCCTTCAGAACTCTGGGGTGTAATCCATCCGGTCCTGGTGATTTGAACTCATCTAGGGTAGACAGATACTCACTTACCATTTTCTTCCCTATTTCAATTTGTGTTCCTAATTTTGTGGTGCTGCTTTTGATAGGTTGGACTGTTTTATCCCTTTGTGTAAAGACAGATGCAAAACATGAGTTAAATAGTTCTGCTTTCTCCCTGTTGCTTGTCACCTTCTTGCCACTTTCTCCTAGCAATGGACCAATTGTTTCCTTAACTTTTTTCTTGTTTTTAACATGTTGGAAGAAGCTTTTTTTGTTAATTTTTACTTTTGTGGCAAGCCTTTCTTCATTGTGAGCCTTAGCTTTCCTCACTTCATCTTTACAGGCTCGGGCTATTTGCTGATATTCTGCCTTAGTTATGTCCCCCTCCTTCCACTTTTTATACTTACTTTTTTTGTCTTTCAGTTTGTCAGATAGTTGTTTATGCAGCCATGCTGGTTTCTTTTGGGAGCTGTTGTTTTTCTTCTTCATTGGTATTGTGTTAGACTGGGCTTTTCTAATCTCATTTTTCAAAATTTCCCAAGCTTCTTGAGTTGTTTTCCCCTCGAGGATTCTCATCCATGGAATTTTTCCCAAGCTCTCTCTAAGTTTATTGAAATTAGCTTTCTTAAAGTCCAAGACTCTAGTTTGACTTTGTTCTACTACTTGTGTTTGGATAATGTTGAATAATGTTTATATTCCTTGTACAGTTATATTTTTTTCTATTTCCAGGCTATGACTGAGGTTGCTTTCAAATTAGGTGTGTGTGTGTGTGTGTGTGTGTGTGTGTGTGTGTGTGTGTGTGTATAAGAGGGGAAAGTTTCTCTCTAATTATTTATCGTGTTTCCTATATGTATTATATATAATTACAGTAGGTAATTTACAGTAGAGGGCAAGTGGATAGAAATTTTTGTCCTGAAGATGAATGCAATACATATTAATTATTGTAATACAGTAATTTTTAAAAAAAATAAAGAAACAAATACTCATCTGCAGTGCTATGTATAAAGTTTGTTCACATATTCCTTATGATAGTTCCTATTTTTGGGGAAACCCAGTAGCATTACCATAGTATTATAGCCTGCCATTATCACAATAGATACTTGGTGGATCTACAAGGGAAGCCAGTTTTTGAAAAAAAAACTGCCTCTCTTAAGACGCCTTTAACAACAAAGTCCCAAAGGTGCTTTTTTAAAAAGGCAACCGGACTTTCTTTGTTTTTCCTTGAAGACGTTTTGTTTCTTGAACAAGAAGATTCTTCCCAAAAAGGACTTTTGGGAAAACCATGACCTGGATGACTGAGAATCTCCATACTGTCAGGCTTGGAAGCCATCTTTTATAGTGGGCCTCAAGCCTGCCACAGATTCAATCACATTCTACTGTGGGAAACTGGGAGGGGGAGATGGTATGGCATATTGGAAATACGTAGCCATAATAACATTCTTTGCAGAGAATCAAGGTCATTTTGTCCCTGCACTTGGACTAATGTGGATGGGAGGAATCTTCCTTCATGACAGTGGCTGATTGGGCCATGTGATGGACATGTGGGAACTGGGGCAGGGTCTTGAACTTTCAACTGGATGGGGAAAACCTGGAAGCTTTAAGATTCAGGTTTTCCCAGATGTGCCAACATGGCTCTTCTAATACATTGGAACTTTAAGGAAACTCTAGCCTTGGACTTTTATTTTTTTGGAGGATGCTATTTGGAACCCTGATACATAGATTTCAACAACAAAGCAAATTTTAGACTGATTTAAACACTGTCATCCAGTATGGATTGTTTACATTTTAATATGAAAAGTCAGACATGTGACTATAGATTTACAGTAGATATTACCTATTTATTTGTGTTGTTTAAATTAATGATTTAACATGCACTTTGCATGGTGTAAAATAGCTGGATCTCTGAAAATTCAATGGAAAGATATCTATTTTAGGCCTGTTCATAGCTTTTAGCTTTCATGTAAGATTGCACATGCATCTAAGTACAAGATCAAAGCAGATATATCCGGGGCAAATCTTTACCAAGATTGGCACTCCATTCGGAAATGTCTGTATCATCATTTGGGACTACTTTTAATGTCATTATGATTAAAGAAGATGCTCTTTTATGGTTTTCCATCAGTTTCCATTATCACGCTACTAAAGGATTGAGTTTTAACATTTTTCCCCCCTTTATGAAATGGACTAAAACATACCCACTTGGTTATAAGCAAGCTGTGAAGTTGTTATGTTATTAATTGAAAACATTTGTGATCTCTCAAATGTCCGTTTTGTGTAAATTGTCAGAATCATTTACATACTTTAATTTATATCTTTGCTGTACAATCTTTGCTTTTATTTGTTTCTTAGCCAAATTCATACTTCCAGTAGATATGAAGTATATATTAAAGTGTTCCATTTCCTCTTCTTATTTCTCCTCGGAAGGATAGATGGATAAATTAATGAATGCATGATAATATACCAAAAGATTAATTAATTAATTAATTTATCTTTTGATATATTATCATGCACAGACTCATTCTAAGGCAGGAGTAGAATGACCTGAAAATATTGATCAATTATACATATAAGCTCCTATTTATCATATTTACTCTGGAAAGAATGCAGAAAAGAGCAACAAGAATGATCAGTGAGTTGGAGGCTAAAACATATGAAGAACCCTTACAGGAACGGGATATGTCTAGTCTAATGAAAAGAAGGATTGGGGAGACATGATAGCAGTGTTTCAATATTTGAGGGGCTCCTACAAAAATGATGGGGTCAAACTATTTTCCAAAGCACCAAAAGGCAAGACAAGGAATAATGGATGGAAACTAACCAAGGAGAGAAGCAATCAAGAACTAAGGAGAAAATTCCTAATAGTTAGATTACTCAATCAAAGGAAGAGCTTGTCTTTAGATGTGGGTGCTCCATCAGTGGAAGCTTTCAAAAAGAGACTGGACAACCATTTGTCTGAAATGATATAGGGTCTCCTGCTTGAACAGGGGGTTGGACTAGATGACCTTCCAACTCTAATGTTTTATGTTCTATTGGTTTATCTTCTAATTCAAATAAATAAATAATTCTATTGATAAATATCTCCCAATGGTATTTAAAAAATTAAATAGCAGTTAAAATTATGAAAAATCAATATAGTAAATATATTTAGAATAAAAATAAAAAACTAATACTTATACAACTGTAAAATCCTGAACATTCTTACCATCTAAAACCTTATAATAAGATTTACAGCAATACAGCTATAGCACCATTCCCAGCATTTGGCCATAAACATTTCCATTAGTCTACTTTATTAAATAAACAGAAACTATTATAAATGGCCAAAGGGAGAGAGCATCATTTGGCAGAATCCCCAAATCCATGGCCATTGACACCAAAACCAACTCATAGCTGAAAGAGGAATATAAGAAAGGTAAAGAAATGAGATGGATGAACTTGCTGATATGCCAGGATCTCAGTCTTATGCACATTGTATTTAAGGGATGTGCAATTAATGTCCACATTTCTTTTGCTTAGATGAGCACTCAAGGACAATAACTATGCAAAATATGAAATGTGTGTTATGAAATATTAATATTAGTTAACTATTAAAAGCTTGCAAAAATACATTCTAAAAGTGGAGAAAGAGAAATTCCCTAGGAGCAGCATTTCATATCTAAGTGCGATGAGAAGGCTCATGTGTCAGACAAGCAAGTCTCTGAGAACTGGACATCTTCAAAAGGTTTCTTCCACTGTCTTTAAATATTAAACAAGCTTGATAGAGGAGATGTGCTCTTAGATTGTCTGACCACAAGATATTTTAGGACCATAGAGCTCAATAGAAATATTTAAATTGTGACTGCTAAGTAATTTCAATTTTCAGAAATGGGTCTAGGATACCCACAAGTATCTTCAATAATCAAGATGTAAAATAACCAAGTCAAGGATCACTTTTGCCAAATCTGCTTTATTGAGTCATCCCAGTGGTGGGATTCAAAGTTTTTTTTTACTACCGGTTCTGTGGGCGTGGTTTGGCAGGCGTGGCTTGGTGGGCATGGCTTGGCGGGGAAGGATACTATAAAATCAATGGTAGGTTGCAGGCAGTACGCCCCGGTATAGGCATACCGGAGCCTGCCTGGAACAGCGGGTACCATTCCAGTAGGGTGCTAGGAGGGCCCACCCACCTGTCTGCACTCCTTACCTGTCTTTAAAGTCTTCGGCACTTCCACACATGTGCACGATGCATACAGTGCCTGTGCTAAGCTCCGCCGAGCAGCTAGAGCCTTACGGAAGCTCACGGAGGCGTTGCTGGACGGTAAGACGCATGTGCACACTCTGCGCGTCCATATGGACAACACCGGGCCCATTCCAACCGTACCAGCTGGAACAGGATCCGGAACCCACCACTGTATAAAATCCCCATTCCCACCCCACTCCAGGGGAAGGTTACCGCAAAATCCCCATTTCCTCCAGATCAGCTGAGACTCGGGAGGCAGAGAATAGATGGGGGTGGGACCAGTCAGAGGTGGTATTTACTGGTTCTCTGAACTACACAAAATTTCCGCTACTGTTTCTCTAGAACTGGTCAGAACCTGCTGAATGCCACCTCTGTGTCATCCCTTGGTTTATGGAGGAAAAGTTTCCAGCTTTAAATCTAGTGATAGTTGAGCCTCAAACATTTAGCAGAAGGGCTATTCTGTACAAGCAGGCTGAAAGATAATATGGAAATGTAATTTCATGCTTTTATTGACACCTTATTTGGGTATAATTTCAGCTTCTTCCCTCTCATCCAGCCTATTATAGAATTTAGGATAGCATCTGCTTCCTTGGAAGTGCCAATAGAAATGAGATTTATTGGCACAAAATGCTACTCAACTTCAAACCTTTGGCTGATACCCTCAGTGGTTTCAGTGGCCAAAATAGGTTCAAAATGGAGCCCTGAACAGTCTCCTGGTCATAAAGATTTTAAACCCATGTTTTCAGGGTACTAGCAGTTTTATCTGTTGATGGTATGAAATGCGCCACAGTCCAAAAAGAGAATTGAAGCTGAACTTCCTCATCCATATATTACTTGACAAAGTTGTTTCTATGCCATATCCCAATGAAAGTACATTTGAAAGGGCTGCAGATAGTCAGCACAGATTATCTCGAAATGTTAGACTGTGAGCTTCTTGCTTTCTGATCACCCACCAGAGAAGTGGGATGTTTGAAACTGTCCAGTAACCTCAGGGATTTATGTATGCATGGTGTAATGACTGCTGACCTAGAAAGATTGACAGCTTTTAACAATGCACAGAAAGATGTAATAGCCTCTGTGCAATAAAGAAAATTAAACCATCTTTAGTAGACCAGTATCATTAAGAAGAAAACAATAGACTTGGATCTCATCCAGTTTGAATTAGAGATTTATTTATTTTTAAAAGAGCCTGATTCAATCTGAGTTAGCAGTTTGAGATTCAAGAGGAATCCATTTTGACTGATGCTTGTTGAAATTTAATTTAAGGAGGGAAAAAAAATCCATATGTTATAATGGGGTATCATTAAAACTTTTTTTTTTCATTTTGGGACAAATTGACATGAAAGTAGCAGGAATTGTAAACCTTCAGGAAGCCTGCAGTGGTTCACCTTATGCCTTCAGTAGTTTTTTTTTGTTTTGTTTTTTTGAAATATTCTCCTTTAAAGCAGAGGTAGCAGACCTGGAGAAAAGATATGCTAAAGTTTGGTGTCTAGAGACTAAAGAAATGCATAGCCCTACACCAATGAAAAATCTTAAACATTAAAATGTCACCTTTTTAGAAGAAGGCTGTGCTTGTTCGCTTAAAAATGGAGACACAGGATTCTTTTTCTTTTTATTATTCTGATCTGAGGACAGGAGTAAGACATAGGTGTCTGGCATGCATGGTTCTTTCTAAGAACATCTTCATTATCCTACAACAGAGGGATAGAATCAAGATCATGTGAAGTATTAATACCATTTTATAATGCCTTGGTAAGGCCACACTTGGAAGACTGCATCCAGTTTTGGTCGCCACGATGTAAAAAAGATGTTGAGACTCCAGAAAGAGTGCAGAGAAGAGCAACCAAGATGATTAGGGGACTGGAGGCTAACACATATGAAGAAGGGTTGCAGGAAATGGGTATGTCTAATTTAATGAAAATAAGGATAGGGGAGACATGATAGCCGTGTTCCAATATCTCAGGGGCTACCACAAAGAAGAGGGAGTCAAACTCCAAAGCACCTGAGGGCAGGACAAGAAGCAATGGGTAGAAACTAATCAAGGAGAGAAGCATCCTAGAATTAAACAGAAATTTCCTGAAAGTTAGAACAATTAATCAGTAGAAGAACTTGCTTCCAGAAATTGTGAATGCTCCAATACTGGAAATTTTTAAGAAGATGTTGGATAACAGTTGTCTGAAGTGGTGTGGGGTTTTCTGGCTAAGTAGGGGGTTAGACTAGAAGGTCTCCATGGTCCCTTCCAACTCTGTTATTCTATTCTATTCTATTCTATTCTATTCCATTCTATTCTACTTTTATTGGTAATTAGCAAAGGGAGAAACTAGTTTTGCAAAAGGATCATAAGGAATGGCTCTGGAACCCAGCAAGTGGCATTGATATTTTTAATCACCCCCTGTTCTGAAAATGATTAAACTAGCACCTGTCAATTTAAACTTGGCACAGAGTCATGCCTTTGAAGAAGGAGAGAATGAAACCTGCTGCAGTCATGGAGAATATAAAGGAAAGGTTTGATCCATGAGTACATACTATTGGGCTGTTCTAGCTTGAGCCAATATTCAGAATACTGGAAGCTGGATGCAACTCCCAGTAGTGGTTGCAGAACCAGCATTGCAAATTCCAGAACTTCCTGCTTATGTATATGTAGGAGAATGGGAAGTTAACATTGGAAGCTGGCCACATTACAAAAGTTGAAATGAAAGAAATTGAATGCAGCCAAATCATTGTTGGTGGTTGATATCACCTCATTTTTACCTTAGCTATATGCATTTGGAGAGACATTTAAGTCCCTGGCTCCTAATCAATGAATTTGTTAGCAAATACTCTAGCATTAATGAATTCCCTCATTTTTAGACAGCCTACCCATTCACACTTTTAATCCTACAATTTGGGAGGTTGGATTTTATCAATTGGATCATTCAGCTCCCCTTTCAGTGTTGTTGCTTTGTGATTTCTCCCATATATTTTGGATAATTTCTCTTTCCATTGCTTGTCATTAGGAATAGACTGATGGAACGTTCTGATGTATTTTTCTTCCCAACCACATTTGACCACTTTTCCTGAAACAAAACATCTAGGTTACTTCGACTTTCTTCTAATGTGGACAATTTACTTGCCAACTCCACAAAGGCATGGTCCAGGAGGAAATCCATCTTGGTCTGGAGTTGAAACAAAGGGTTCCAGACATTTTATTGAATGTTTTGTTCCGGAATTGGTAAGCTCAATTTTACTTGGCAGATACTCATAACTTTTTTCCCCCTGGTAGATAAAATTGAGCTCATCAATTCTGGACCTCCAAAAATATATGTCCAAAAGTGTTATGATTATCTGTCTTATTATAGGAAGAGAGAGTCCAGGAAAAGTTCTATAAATTATGGTGCTTCTTCACATGTTTGTTTATTATCAGAAATATAATTAAAAGAAGGCATACTACACAACATAACATTTAAAATATAAAATTAACATACATACTAGTTAAGCAAATCTTGCCTAGAAACTAACAACTTTAATTTCATTCTATCATGCTGCATGAAGTCTTCAAATATACACTCATCAGGACATAAAAGGCAGGTGTACATATGTGTTGTGTGCAAGTCACCACAATCACAAAGGAAGAAGCCACCGATAGCCCCGTTTCCTTCATTTATATTATTAAATTGATTTCAAATATTGCCTTCATCATGCAAGTGCTTGAAAGTTTGTGTATTATGTTTTGAAGCTTGATGTATCTACAATTTTGTATTTATTTTATAATCCGAACGACTGCAGAGAGAGATCAAGTATTTGTTAAAATTAGGATTGCACAGAAAAAAATATTGAAATATTTACATTTCACTGCCCTGAGATTGTGGTGGTTTACTTCGTTATACGTACATATTTTTATAATATTCTTCTGACCCAATTGATGACATGAGGTGGCTGCAATAACATGTGATATCAGAATGGCTCTGTGTGTGCTCAGATACTGAACTGGAGGTAGTAGTACCTATTATTTAAATATCCCTTATATTGTATTATGATGACATCTTGAGTTTACCAAACTACTTATTTAACAATCTTTCTCACCTACCACAATGATAGGATCTGCTAATGAAAATTCAATGTAGTGAAATAGTCAAGAAAATTTCAATATTTTTAGCATCGGCAAGGGTTATCAGAAGCTGGTGGATTTGCTGTACAATTAAGTATGGGATTCTGGTTTTTTCCCTGTCATAGGGCATGCCAAATTTTTCAGCTTTCAATTTCCAGATCTTCAGGGTGCTCAAAAGTTGTGACATGCCTCAGGGATTGTAAAAATATTTTGGTTACTTTAATATGATTTAGATATAATTTGCTTGGTATGTAACTACATAAATATCATAACTTTTGAACATTTTGTTTGTTTCATTTGTAATATAATATTCTTTCATGTCTGATTATTTTTTCCCATTAATTTCTTTGCAGTAGTTTCATGACAATCTTTATGAAACTCTGTTGGTCTTATCATAGTCTCCTATGTATATACCATCTATGAGTGTCAATGGTTGCCTGCCTTTTTTTCCTCTAAATTATTGTATAGATTCCAGTGATTTTACTTATTTGGGGTACATTTTCATTCATTCATTCATTCATTCATTCATTCATTCATTCATTCATTCAGTCGATCAGTCGATCAGTCAATCAATGTGAACATACACAAGCAAATGAACTGAAATTGAAAAGATGCAGTGTGATTTACAATTGTTACGGTAAAATCTTTCTCAGCAGTAAGGAATTAGGAGTTTTCCAAATGCACACCACTGATGGGAGATTCTGGAAGTTGTAATTTAAATATCTAGAAAGCATCTGGTTGACTTTCTCTTGTTGCTCTTTGAAGTCACAACAGCCCAAAGAAGGAACAGCATAAACTTCTCTGTTCCTTCTCTTCATCAAACTTTGAGTTCATTTTAAAATAATGTTGGTTCTCTCTCTCTCTCTCTCTTCCATGACTTGTAATTGGACTGATCATTTTATTATAATACAATTCAGTCAAGCTGAGCTGTAAATGAGGGGAAAAAATAATGTATTGAAATGGAACTATGAGAAACTTCTAACCTTGGAGTCTTCTTGCATTTGGGGTGTTACTTGGAACCCTGACAGATACATTGAATTACAAGTTGGCCAATTACCATTTAATATGCTATTTTGTGATTCATTTGGTCATTTATAGTTTATTCAGTGTAAGAATCCAGAAGTTGGGATAATAATTATGGCATGAGTAAGTTAACCAAATATGATATTGTGCAGATACAGTCAGTGTGCATACCCATCAGAAAAGAGTCATTGTATTAGAAATGGACAATTGTCCTCTGTCATATAGAATATAAATGTAGTGATATTGCAGAGAGAGAGAGAGAGAGAGAGAGAGAGAGAGAGAGAGAGAGAGAGAGAGAGAGAGAGAGAGAGAGAGAGAGAGAGAAGATGAAGAAGACGAGGAGGAGGAGGAGGAGGAGGAGGAGGAGGAGGAGGAGGAGGTGGTGGTGGTGGTGGTGGTGGTGGTGGAGGAGGAGGAAGGGGAGGAGGAGGTGGTGGAGGAGAAATATATTTGTATTTATGCCATTGCTTCCTCCATTCTTTCCTGCAACTGCCAAACAAAAATTTGAGGTTATATATTACAATGCATTTGTGAGATACACATATATGTGCAACACACATTAATGAGAGGCAGGACTTTGAGTACCCTGTCTCAGTTGTCATCTTTATTTTTTTTCCCCTACATCATACCATAGGTATCCCTGTCCTGATTACCCAACACATTCTCTGCTGGGGTTGTGAGGAAGGCTACATATAATTTGATCTTTTCCCCATGTACCATGCAGATACTTTTACAATAGGAGGTTTTTTGAAAGTCTTCCTAAATTGGATCCTTTCATGACCATGAAGAAAAGAAAAAGCAAAGCAGGGGTTGTTTTTTTTTCAATTTTTTTTTCAATTTTTTTTTCAACTCCTGGGATGGGAATGAACCCATCTGGCAATGCTGCAAATGAATTGCTCAACTCCTTTATGCAACCGCTTGTCTGCTGGGGGAACATAATGCCAATCAACTGGTTTTGGCTTCCTGAAGAGGATTCTGCTGAGGACAAAAAGGAGTGTCAAGGTTAAATTATTATTGAGACTTCTTTCGCAAACCCAAGCAATGACTGGCTTCCCTAACATACTTTGTAGTGCTTTCTTAAGAAGCCCTTCCCTTTCTGACTTTCTATTAAACCCAGCACCTAACATATTTTACTGGAACAAATAGAACTACAAGCAGCTGCAGTGTTCTTTTTTCTCTATTGAATCTATTTCTCTCTACGTTTTAGAGTTGATAATCAAAAGAAAAGAAAATACCTGGCTTCTTAACTTTGTTCTATGCACAGCTTTTGAAGACTGCTTTAATGACGGATGGGAAAGCTGTGACTCTGACATATTCAAGGGACAATTCACTGCATTTAAAACTGATTTTCAAAGACCAAATGTTAGATGAAATCCAAAGTTTTCTCATTGCTTTAGTCTGAGAGGGAGAAAAAAAGACAACCTAATGAAGGTGACTGCAATTCAATGTTTATGTGTGGCCAGAGATTATAGTCCTAAATTCGCACATGTATGTTAAAATATTATCCAAGTTAATTATATATACCAATTTCAATAATCATAACATTTAAGTTTTAAGTATAAGTGTAATCTTTATTGTCAATGTACTGAAATACAACGAAATTGGTTTTAACCTCACTGGTGCAAAATTATAGCAGAAACGAAAAAGAAAGAAAAGGAAAAAAAACTAGCGTGTGCATGGATTGATTGTGGTTGTATGTGGTTGTAAGTTTATGTGAAAGGTAAACTTTATGGGTATATTCTGTATTAGCATTTTAATATAGTATTAGCATTTCATTGTATAGCATTTTAATAATGCTATACGAACTCCCCCCCAAAAAAAATTAAAAAAAAAGAAAAGAAAAACCATTTTCTGCCAGCTGGGATCCCTCAGCCATCAAACAATTTAATAAATTAGACTGAAGTTTAGCAATTTTTACAGCACACAATTAATATGGACCAAGTTAACATCAATGGGTCCAATGGTTCTAATACAAGCCAAAATTTATTGATCTACTCCAGTAAGGAACTAAAATAAAATTGTCTATGATTGTAGGGAAGAAAGAGGATGGAATTGATGAATGAGGAAGAACCACTATGAAGACAATAATCAGATAAAGGAAAATGACCCCAGGCCAAGACGATACTTTGCAAAAATGCCTTAGAGAGATTCCCTTCATTTTCATAGAGGCAAAAGAACAAGGAAAGGTAGCACATTCAGATGTGCAAGATTATGTTTCTTAAATTGTTCCAATAAAAGTAGCTTAGATATATACAATGTCTCTTTCTTAATATGGTTCTATTTGATAGGGCTGACACAATTCCAACATCATGTTAATATGTGGCTTGTTTGTTTAAGAAATATTTATTTAATGTACGTGTAAAACTAAACCAATGAAGAGACTTCTAGAATGATGATGGAGAAAAGAAAAGAGTAAATCAGGATGACACAGCTATAAGCCATATTTGTGAGTATAACATCTTGTTAAGAACACCCAAGATCCCTTTTCTTTTTGATCTTGTGGGTCTCTGAACCCACATCCAGCAGCTGTATTCAAGATTTTTAGCATCCTTTTTAGGGAAAGATAGGAATGAGATACTCAGCTAGATAGCTAGATGGATAGCTAGCTAGCTAGGTAGATGATAGATAGATAGATAGATAGATAGATAGATAGATAGATAGATAGATAGATAGATAGATAGATAGATAGATGATAGATAGATAGATAGATAGATAGATAGATAGATAGATAGATAGACAGACAGATAGATGATAACTAGCTAATTAGACAGACAGACAGTAATAGATAGATGAGAAAAACAAAACACATACAAAATAATTATTAAGTTACCAAT
The DNA here is from genome assembly GCF_964273705.1 of Natrix helvetica. NCBI lineage: Eukaryota > Metazoa > Chordata > Lepidosauria > Squamata > Natricidae > Natrix > Natrix helvetica. The sequence goes on along the minus strand of NC_138549.1, from coordinate 18,123,419 downwards.
ATCAGTACATATGAAAATAAAGTGGCCATATCTGAATGTAGTCAGTAGAGTAGAGTAGAGTAGAGTAGAGTAGAACAGAACAGAACAGAACAGAACAGAACAGAACAGAATAGAATAGAATAGAATAGAATAGAATAGAATAGATGTTGATTATCATCTTTAAAGATCTACATTACTTGGCATTTAGATAAATACAGGATCAACCTTTTCACCCAAACACAGCCCACTGGTCACTGAGGAAGGTACAAGTGAGGGAGGTTAGAGCATTTTTTTTAACCCAAGACAGGGAATGGCCTGACGTTTTTAAATAACAACAAATTTCCACAATGTTGTGTATGCTGGTGGTAGAAAAATCTGCTTGACTTATTTCAGTTAGATCTGATTTTGTCTTGTGGTTTTGTCCAAATGCAAGCTAACTAAAAGTGAGTGGTCTATAAATAACTAATTGCATACATACATACATTATAGTTTACCACAATAAATTAAAATTAAGCCAAAATATAAGCAATCACATTATGTCATAATGAGATGCATCAACCCAGCTAATATTAAGCTGTAATAGATGCAGTGATCTTAAAGCAGTGGAGGCAGTGACCAAGACTCTAGGTACATAAATGAAACCAGAGACCATGTTTTCCACTTCTCAAGAGTAGCAATCTATAATGAAATAGGTTTTTTCCCCATCTCCAAAGAGATTCTTTTTTATGTTGAATTAAGTTTGATTGTTATATTGATGTATCAGATTGCATTGGGCTAAAAGATGGTAATTAGCATGAGCAAATATTAAGAATACTGAGTGGGTGTGTTTATTACACATCTCTGTCTTAAGTTAAGATGTATAAACAACATTATATTAGCTTGTTTTGAATTTATCTTTTACCAACAAAGAAATAAAGGGAGACCTTATTTCTTTATTTCTTTGTTGGGAAAACATAAATTCAACACAAAAAAAATAGTTTGTAGCGAAAGCGACTGCCTGTGAAGGCTCCTGGATTGGGGCTAAAAGATGAAAGCAGAAGCAGTATGCTCCATCACATAATTGGGTAGACCAGGTCTAACTGGAAAAAGCACTTAATTATATTAGCTTGCAATGTACTGTCAAGATTAGAAATCTTAGATTTCACAGAATAGTGTAAAATATTAGTGTCAGGCCTGCAGCCATATTTTCTTGTGGATCTTGGGCCTGCTACACTTCCTATTATTCTACTATGCATTTTCTATTGTGGGAAAATGGGAGGGGGGATTGTACAGAGTTAGATGGTATGTAGCCATAACAAAATTATTTCTAGAAAGCTAAGGTCATCGTTTGTCTTTGCACCCCTGCACCTGACCGGAACTGGATGGGTGGAAGCTGCCAGCATGGCAGTAGAAGATTGGACCATGTATTGGACTTGTGGGTTTGGGGGCAAGATCTTGAACTTTAAACTGGATGGGAAAACCAGGAAGCCTTCAGATTTGGGTTTACCCAGATGTGCCAACATAGCTCTCTTAATAAATTGGAACTTTGAGCAATTCCTTGGATTCTGATTTACTTTTGGATGCTATTTGGAATTAGATTAAAACTAGGCTTTGATTATGTTTTTACCTTACAGGCTAAAATGTCCTCAATTGACTTGAGGATATAGACAAATGCTTAGCAGATTTGACTCATTTACCTTTCTTGATGGTTTCAAATGTTGTGGGAACATGAGTTTCTACCTGCCTGTTTATAAGGCAATCTCTACCCATATTTTCCAATAATACATCGGAAGCAATGTTTTTTCTTTGCTGGCTGTCAGCTTTGGAAGCCATATTAACTTCCACACTGCTTCCACACTGCTACATTCTTGTGCCCAGGAAAGCAGGAGGAGGGATTTTGTAGAGAGGGTGTAGTTAGATAAAATAGCATTCTTCTTTTCGGTCAAGGTCGGGGTATTCCTGCATTTGGAGAAGGAGTGGTTGGAGTGATGTCTCGAGTTGGGACAGATTGGGATTGGACGAGGTGATGGATTGATGGGTGCATGGGATGGGTTTGGACTTTTAATTTACTGAAGGAAAGCCCGGAAATCTCAGATTTGGGTTTTCCCAGATGTGCCTGTATGCCTACTCTAATAAAAGGGAGCTTTGAAAAAATGCATGTCATGGAGTTTCATTGGAGTTGGGGTTTTCAGGAACGCTGACATTGGCTTAAGAAGACAAGTCTGGTCTGTCTGCTCCTGCTCTTTGTCTTCAACAGCCATTGTGTCCTTGGCTGCTGGTCTGTCTGCCATTAAAGAACAGACGGTAAGGGCAAAATTCTGTCCATTGTTGTGTGTTTGAACAGATATGTCTAAATTGGGAAAAATTGAGCAAAGTTCTAGATATTACCCTTTCTAGATCAATGAACATAAAGACCTTTCTCTCTCTTTCCCTCCCTCTCTCCCTCCCTCCCTCCCCTCTCTCTCTCTGTTTTTCTTTTTATCCACAGACATTTCAAGGAAAACAATTGATGTCTGCTAACTTTGCACATCTGGAAAGAGAAAAGTAGCAGGGGGACAGAGGAAATGGGGTAACGTAAACTGGGATCCATTGGGACACAGTAGCTCAGTGGCTAAGGCACTGAGCTTGTCGATCAGAATGGTTGGCAGTTTGGCGGTTCGAATGCCTAGTGCTGCATAACGGAGTGAGCTCTTGTTACTTGTCCCAGCTTCTGGCAACTTAGCTGTTCGAAAACACATTAAAAAATGCAAATAGAAAAATAGGAACCCCGTTTGGTGGGAAGGTAACAGCATACTGAGTGCCTTTGGTGTTTAGTCATGCCAGCCACATGACCACGGAGACATCTTTGGATAGTGCTGGCTCTTCAGCCTTGAAACGGATATGATCAACATCACTGTAGTCCAGTGAGTACCTGCCATCACTGTGGCCAGAGTTGATAAAGACGTTGAAATCTGGAACACAAAAAGATTTCCTAAGCCACTTTCCTTTTCCACTGATTTATATATGGAAAGCAAGCAGCCAAACGTTATATCCGCTAGCTTTGTCTATGTACCTACATCTTCTTAATAGAAAGTAAGTGAAAGCCTAGATGGAACAAAACCATTATGGACAAAAGAGGTCAATATCTATATAGCCATCTGGTGAACTATATAAGATATGGACTGCCCATTTCAATATAGTATCCGACTGCTGTATGTATTCATTCTCTTTTCATTGTCCCATTGTTATTGGGGACGCTAGATAGGCAGATAAACTTATTCCCAAGGAAAGGAATAAGGGACAGTGACAAACCACATGATGAGATGTGGTCAGAAAAGTCCCACCTCTTACATACATGTGGATTCCTTGATGCTTTCTAAGCTCAGGGGTTTCCTTGCACATGTTTCCTTGCTACATTAGGTAGGTAATGAACAGTGGTGGGTTCCCAATCCCGGTGCAACCGGTACGGTGCAACGGAGCGGGCGTCCACCACATGCACATGTGCAGCATACAAACATTGTGCACATGCATACTTACCACCCGTGACACTCCTCAATGCTCCAGCTGCTCGGCAGAGCATCGCACAGGCACCACACGCTCCGTGCGTATAAGCCCCAATTGACTCACATACAGGTAAGGAGGGTGGGTGGGCTGGTGGGCCCTCTGGAGGACCATACCAGAATGGAACCTGGTGCTCCCAGCAGGCACCAGTACACCCGTACTGGGGCGTACTGGTCGTATCCCACCACTGGTAATGAAATATCTTCAAGAAAGCCCACCAGGCTCAGAAAGCATGAAGGGCCCACATTTCAACCTGAACTGCGAAAACTCTCTTATATTGGTACCCTACATATATATGGGTGACCTTGTGATCTACTGTGAAATGGACAAACTTCTGTTGGAATGTTACACAAATGAAGTTATTTTTCCTCACCTGGCTAGAGGGTGTTTTGAGTTTACCTCACCTCGTTTTGGAGTTTTCTCAGTTGGGGGAAACGACAGATTTTATTCTTTTTTAAACTTTTGCTTTTAGCACAAAAGTTTCAAGAAATGATAGCCTGTCAGTCTTTTTTGTAACAGCTGAAGCTATAAAATAAGTTCACTGACAGGGGATTTCTGTTAGTACACAAAGGTAAGTATTTTTCTAGAATAACTACTGCCTTCAGCAGAATGCAAGCAAAGAAGTTCCATCCCAATTAACATACTCCAAATCTGGCATTAATTATTTGTCTTTACTTCGCCAGAACTTTAAAGTGAAATCATCTCAGGAACTTAGTGGCAAAATTTTCTTCATACCAGAGACTAAATTGCATCGGAGAGGAAAGCAAATACATTCTTCTTTGAAACACATTGTTCGGCTGGAATGAAGCCACATTTCTTGTAATCTCAAAAAAGAAACTTTGTACTTGAACCTCCAAGAAGTTCCTCTTGGAGTGCATTTGAAATTTAATTGGGCATAATGCAGCAGCCCTGGATATAAGCACTTTAAAATGTTTCTGTATGTTTAGTATCTGACCTGGGAGCAGTTTGGAAATGTGGCGGCAAGAAAAAAAACTATATATATATTTCTCTATCAAAACTTTGCATGTATTTCTCTTTCTCTTACCTTTTCTCTGGGAACAGAAAATGGTTTATGTGACGTGACTTTCATTTTATTCATCCAACAATATTTTTGGGAGATTGAGAAAGAATCTTAGCTGAGGAAAGAATTGAACTGATGGTTCTCAGATTATTTCAACTATTGCATAGCTCCCGGATAGATTTTTCCACAGGATGAAAATCAACCTATGTTTTTTTTTATAAAACTTTTGTTTTGTTAGATTTCCCCCCCCCCCAAAAAAAGGACACTGACCATACCAACTTTTAAACCTGATTATATGTAAGGCAGATTTTGTAGACAGTCGCTAGAACATGATAAACAAAATTCATTGTAGAACAATAAAGTATAAACAAAAAGTAGGAAATAATCCTATTTCTAGTTACAGTTTACATTGCAAAGTAAAGTTAATGAGAAGTCTCGAATCTGCAAGCAAGACTATTACTTGCAGACAAACAAACATTTAAGCACTCTGTGAACTCTTGCATTTGGTATAAAATCCTATTTGATAACAAAAAAAAAAACAGTCCCATTCCTGACAATGAACAGCTTGGTTTAGAACAGGGGTCGGCAACCTTAAACACTCAAAGAGCCATAAAGGTCCTAACCGGAAACCCCCAGTTCAATTATGGAGACGACCGGAAGTCCGGTTTTCCCACCATAGAGTTTCCGCCTAATGCAGCATCCTTTTTCCTCTACCTGTCCTAACCGAAAGCCCTATCAATTGTGGAGCCGACTGGCGACAGGGAGCTGCAGCAGAGGGATGAAAGAGCCACATGTGGCTCCAGTGCTGTGGATTGCTGACCCCTGGTTTAGAACATAGAACATGGAATAGTAGAGTTGGAAGGGATCTTGGAGGTTTCCTAGTCCCAGCCCCTACTTGAGTAGGAGACCTTATTCCATTTCAAATAAATGGTTGTCCAGTCTCCTCCAGTGATGGCGCACCCACAACCTCTGAAGGCACACCGTTCCATTGGTTGATTGTTCTCACTGTTGGGAAAATTACTTCTAGGTTGCTTCTCTCCTTGGCTAGTTTCCATCCATTGTTTCTCATCTTGCCTTTTGGTTTTTTCGTAAATAGATTGATGTTGTCTTCTTTGTGGGAGCCCCTCAAATATTGGAACACTGATATCACATCTCTTCTAATCCTTCTTTTCATTAGACTAGACATACTCAATTCCTGTAACTGTTCTTCCTGTGTTTTAACCTCCACCCCACCTAATCATTCTTGCTGCCCTTCTCTGCACTCTTTCCAGAGTCTCAACATCTTTTTTACGTTGTTGTGTCCAGAACTTGATGCATTATTCAAATGTGGTCTTACTACAAATTGTTTTTAATACAAATTGTTCCTGCAGCAAAACAGACATACTGATTATTAAGTTAACATAGAGGGAAAAATTTAAATTTAAAAAAATAAAGAATTTAAAAATGCCATTAAGCGAAATGTCTGTATCCCTTAAGTCAAAGTTTTTACCAATTTCTTTAATAAGTTGGAGTGGTGGTTTTGTTTTTGTTTTTTTTTGTTTTTTTGGCAAGTAAGGAAGTGCAGATCCCCTCAGTATTCTGTCATTGTATTCATCTGTGATTTTTCCCCCTTCTTTTTTTGAACTTTCCATTCTAGCTTACTAGTAGAACTTTACTTGAGTTACTACTACTGCACAATAAACCAAGTCTTTTCCTGCTCAACTTTCTTGTGATCATCCAAGATTGGCTATGTGCTGTTATGATATATTAACAATTCCCTTATGGTACCTTCCTAAGGAAAAAGCAGGATGGTTTTTTTTTTTGGAGATATTGAAGAACTCTTGCATGGAAAATGGGGTTTCCTGAAGCATTCTGAAAGTTCTATAACAGTGATGGTGAAACTTTTCAGCACTGAGTGGAAGCGCATGCATATGTGTGCTCAACTGGGTCGTGACCAGGAAGAAGAGCTGCCCAGGTGGCATGCGCACACCGGAAAAATGTATTTCTGATTTCTGTCACACACATGCGTGCCAGCCAGCAAGTCTTCCAGTTACTGCCACGCATGCGCACACACCAATCAGCTGGCCAGCGTGCGTGCTCACGCCACAAAGTGGAAGACTAGCTCTTCCAGTTTCCAGCACTACCACACATGCAATGGCCAGCTGATCATCACATGCACATGCATGCCAGAAACCCAGAAGAGGAATGGGTGACATCACACATTTTAGGTGACGTGGCTCCATGTGCCACTTCGGGCATGCATGTCACAGGTTCACCATCATGGCTCTATAATGTATCATCAAACATGGCACTATATTAGCCCATTCTACTTAACCTACCTAAAACTCCTAGGCAATGTGACATAGTATGGCTCTCTAATCAACTTCAGCATCACAGTGGTCTGGGCAAAAGAATTAGATGCCTTCAGGCACATCTCTAAACAGATGTTCTTGCTAGCTTAGTTTTTCTTCATCTGTGCACTATCCAGTTTATTATGCACAGATAAACAAAGACTGAATACATATGTAGAGTCTGAAAGACTAATATGTTGGCTTGGAATGTGCTCTCTTGCCCTTATATATTTGGTTGAACTCTAGAAAAATAAGCATGAGCATTTGTGTAAGTATGGATAATTTGCATTTTGTTTAATAAACTTCTGAAACATAAATGTTAGAGAGGCCCACAAGAATGTCCTCATTTCTTTTTATCTGCCTGTAACTAAAAAATATAGTCCTGGTCAGTTAACACAGGTATTATCCTCTAATGTTATACAACAGGGATGCAAACTCACACCATCACATTGTCACCATGTGATGTATCATGGCTTTTCTCCCTTTTGCTAAAATGGGGTGGGCGTGGGCAGCACGTGACACATCCAGCCCGCGGGCTGCGAGTTTGACATCCCTGTTATAGAATATATGGTTTATATGTAGCTTCTCTTTCCATATACATTTGGTGATAATGTATAGTCCTTGGTGATGTCTCAATTTGGCTGTTTTCCTGCAGACATTTAATGACTCAATGAGATGTTATCTTCAGTGCTAGAAGTTGTGGTGATATTCATTTTTTTTTTACTTCCGGTTTCATGGGCATGGCTTTGTGGGCGTGGCAGAAGAATGATACTGCAAAATATCCATTCCCACCCCACTCCAGGGGAAGAATATTGCAAAATATTCATTCCCACCACACCCCAGGGGAAGGATACTGCAAAATATCCATTCCCACCGCACTCCAGGGGAAGGATACTGCAAAATATCCATTCCCACCCCACTCCAGGGGAAGGATACTGCAAAATATCCATTCCCACCCCACTCCAGGGGAAGAATATTGCAAAATATTCATTCCCACCACACTCCAGGGGAAGAATATTGCAAAATATTCATTCCCACCACACTCCAGGGGAAGGATACTGCAAAATATCCATTCCCTCCCCATTTTAGGGCCAGCCAGAAATGAATTTGCTGGTTCTCCAAACTACTCAAAATTTCTGCTACCGGTTCTCCAAAACCTGTCAGAACTTGCTGGATTTCACTCCTGGCTAGAAGAGTGGGGTTTGCTCTCTGTTTATGTACTGGCGCCTTAGATCAAACTACTGTATATGAACAAGGAGCAAACCCGGCTCCCTTTTAGCACTGAAGACGGTACCTTGTTAAGTGATGAAATGTCTGCAGGAAAACAGCCAAGCTCAGGCAGCACTAAGGTCTCCTTAGTTCAAGCCACCACTACAAACATTCTCTTCTATTGGTGTTAATGCATTCTGGTTAAAAGTATCTCAAAGGTGACTATGAGCAAAATTTGGAAAACACAGGGCAGGCGATGGGCATGCCATCAGATTTTAAGTCACCAAGAAATGGTTATACCTGAGAATGTTTTATTGGATGGAGTGGATGGGATCCTGAAAAAGAGAGAGTCTGTTGGAGCCATTATCCCAGCTTAGGAGTCACAGCTTCAAGTGGTTTTATTAAGACCACTCTGCCCTTTATTTTCCACATCCACTGTAGTTCCTCCATCAGATCCTGGTACTTCTTCAGCTTCTCATCATCCTTCTTCCTGATGTCGCTTTCACTTGCACCACTCCACCACTGTCTTCTGGTCTTTGTCTACTACTGTGATGTCTGGTTGATTGGCTAGGACAGGGGTGTCAAACTCCATTTCATTGAGGGGTGAATCAGGGTTGTGTTTGACCTCGTGTGGGGGGGACCATGATGTCACTCATGTCAGTGACACCTATGGTGGCCCAAGCAGTCTACCAGCAAAAATTAGCTCCCAAGCTTTCTTTTAGGCTGCGACAGCCTCCTGCAATCATCTGCTAGAGAAAATGGAGCTTGGGAGGGGGGGTGTTGCATGTAGCCCTCCCGAGTTCCATTTTCACTGGCAGAGGGACCTTGGGCCAGTCCTTTGCTGTTTTCAGGACAATCTCATGGGCCAGATCTAAGCACCCCGTGGGGCAGATCTGGCTCCCAGGCCTTGAGTTTGACACCTCCAGGCTAGTGCCTACCTGACGGTCTGGACAGACAAATTCAAAAATCCCACAGAATCTTAGAATTTATATATAATGTTAATGTTCCCGTAAGAATAAGAAATCGAAAGAAATCTTGAACTGTGTTTTTTGTTAAACTCAGAAGTTTTATCCTTTGAGCTTTCATACCATGTGGAACTCTTTATATTTCTTCCTTTGACATTTGAGGATATTAACAAACAATGGAGAATTTTTTTTTACCAAGCTGTGAATCATTAACTAATTGTGCTCTTACACAATTCTTTAAATCTTCCTCTATATTTCAGCTGTATGAAGCAAGAATAGAGTTTCTTCTTTGAGTCTTTCACTTGATCTTGTTGATTACAAATACATATAACAAGTTATCTTTTTCAGCTACGAAAAACATTTAGGTACATGGGAAAATCCTATTGGGGAAAATTCCACTTAGGGTTAGGGTTAGCTCTCGGTGAATTTGCAGAGCAAAACGGACATCTCCATTGGATTCGGAGCCCATGGGTATGCTTAAGAGGGGGCACGCCTTTTAAGCCGGCCTTGTGTACATTTCCTGGCAAAACACATGGGAAAATCCCATTGGGGAAAATTCCACTTAGGGTTAGGGTTAGCTCTCCGTTAATTTGCAGAGCAAAATGGACATCTCCATTGGATTCGGAGCCCATGGGTATGCTTAAGAGGGGGCACGCTTTTTAAGCCGGCCTTGTGTACATTTCCTGGCAAAACACATGGGAAAATCCCACTGGGGAAAATCCCACTTAGGGTTAGGGTTAGCTCTCCATGAATTTGCAGAGCAAAACGGACATCTCCATTGGATTCGGAGCCCATGGGTATGCTTAAGAGGGGGCACGCCTTTTGAGACGGCCTTGTGTACATTTCCTGGCAAAATACATGGGAAAATCCCACTTAGGGTTAGGGTTAGCTCCCCGTGAAGTTGCAGAGCAAAACGGACATCTCCATTGGATTCGGAGCCCATGGGTATGCTTAAGAGGGGGCGCGCCTTTTGAGCCGGCCGTGTGTACATTTCCTGGCATGGGAAAATACATGGGAAAATCCCATTGGGGAAAATCCCACTTAGGGTTAGGGTTAGCTCTCCGTGAATTTGCAGAGCAAAGTGGACATCTCCATTGGATTCGCAGCCCATGGGTATGCTCAAGAGGGGGTACGCCTTTCGAGCCGGCCGTGTGTACATTTCCTGGCAAAATGCATAGGAAAACCCCATTCGGGAAAATCCCACTTAGGGTTAGGGTTAGCTCTCCGTGAATTTGCAGAGCAAAACGGACATCTCCATTGGACTCGCCGCCCATGGGTATGCTCAAGAGGGGGCACGCCTTTTGAGCCGGCCTTGTGTACATTTCCTGGCAAAATATATGGGGAAATCCCATTGGGGAAAATCCGACTTAGGGTTAGGCTTAGCTCTCCGTGAATTTTACACAGCAAAAGAGACATCTCAATTGGATTCGCAGCCCATGGGTATGCTTTGGAGGGGGCACGCCTTTTGAGCTGGCCTTGTGTACATTTCCTGGCAAAATACATGGGAAAATCCCATTGGGGAAAATCCCACTTAGGGTTAGGCTTAGCTCTCCGTGAATTTTGCAGAGCAAAGCGGACATCTCCTTTGGATTCGGAGCCCATGGGTATGCTTAGGAGGGGGCATGCCTTTTGAGCCGGCCTTGTGTACATTTCCTGGCAAAATACATGGGAAAATCCCATTGGAGAAAATCCCACTTAGGGTTAGGGTTAGCTCCCCGTGAATTTGCAGAGCAATGCGGACATCTCCATTGGATTCGCAGCCCATGGGTATGCTTAGGAGGGGGCGCGCCTTTCGAGCCGGCCTTGTGTACATTTCCTGGCAAAATACATGGGAAAATCCCATTGGGGAAAATCCCACTTAGGGTTAGGGTTAGCTCTCCGTGAATTTGCAGAGCAAAATGGACATCTCCATTGCATTCGGAGCCCATGGGTATGCTTAATAGGGGGCACGCCTTTTGAGCTGGCCTTGTGTACATTTCCTGGCAAAATACATGGGAAAATCCCATTGGGGAAAACCCCACTTAGGGTTAGGGTTAGCTCTCCGTGAATTTTGCAGAGCAAAGAGGACATCTCCATTGGATTCGGAGCCCATGGGTATGCTTAGGAGGGGGCATGCCTTTTGAGCCGGCCTTGTGTACATTTCCTGGCAAAATACATGGGAAAATCCCATTGGGGAAAATCCCACTTAGGGTTAGGGTTAGCTCCCCGTGAATTTGCAGAGCAATGCGGACATCTCCATTGGATTCGCAGCCCATGGGTATGCTTAGGAGGGTGCGCGCCTTTAGAGCCGGCCTTGTGTACATTTCCTGGCAAAATACATGGGAAAATCCCATTGGGGAAAATCCCACTTAGGGTTAGGATTAGCTCCCCGTCAATTTGCAGAGCAAAACGGACATCTCCATTGGATTCGCAGCCCATGGGTATGCTCAAGAGGGGGCACGCCTTCAGAGCCGGCCTTGTGTACATTTCCTGGCAAAATACATGGGAAAATCCCATTGGGGAAAATCCCACTTAGGGTTAGGGTTAGCTCTCCGTGAATCTGCAGAGCAAAATGGACATCTTCATTGGACTCGCCGCCCATGGGTATGCTCAAGAGGGGGCACGCCTTTCGAGCGGGCCTTGTGTACATTTCCTGGCAAAACGCATGAGAAAATCCCATTGGGGAAAATCCCACTTAGGGTTAGGGTTAGCTCTCCGTGAATCTGCAGAGCAAAACGGTCATCTCCATTGGACTCGCCGCCCATGGCTATGCTCAAGAGGGGGCACGCCTTTCGAGCCAGCCTTGTGTACATTTCCTGGCAAAATACATGGGAAAATCCCATTGGGGAAAATCCCACTTAGGGTTAGGGTTAGCTCCCCGTGAATTTGCAGAGGAATGCGGACATCTCCATTGGATTCGCAGCCCATGGGTATGCTAAGGAGGGGGTGCGCCTTTCGAGCCGGCCTTGTGTACATTTCCTGGCAAAATACATGGGAAAATCCCGTTGGGGAAAATCCCACTTAGAGTTAGGGTTAGCTCCCCGTGAATTTGCAGAGCAAAACGGATATCTCCATTGGATTCGGAGCCCATGGGTATGCTTAGGAGGGGGCACGCCTTTTGAGCCGGCCTTGTGTACATTTCCTGGCAAAATACATGGGAAAATTCCATTGGGGACAATCCCACTTAGGGTTAGGGTTAGCTCTCCGTGAATTTGCAGAGCAAAACGGACATCTCCATTGGATTCGGAGCCCATGGGTATGCTTAAGAGGGGGCACGCCTTTTGAGCCGGCCTTGTGTACATTTCCTGGCAAAATACATGGGAAAATCCCATTGGGGAAAATCCCACTTAGGGTTAGGGTTAGCTCTCCGTGAATCTGCAGAGCAAATCGGACATCTCCATTGGACTCGCCGCCCATGGGTATGCTCAAGAGGGGGCACGCCTTTCGAGCCGGCCTTGTGTACATTTCCTGGCAAAATACATGGGAAAATCCCATTGGGGAAAATCCCACTTAGGGTTAGGGTTAGCTCTCCGTGAAGTGGCAGAGCAAAACAGACATCTCCATTGGATTCGGAGCCCATGGGTATGCTTAAGAGGGGGCGCACCTTTTGAGCCGGCCTTGTATACATTTTCTGACAAAATACATGGGAAAATCCCATTGGGGAAAATCCCACTTAGGGTTAGGCTTAGCTCTCCGTGAATTTTGCAGAGCAAAAGGGACCTCTCCATCGGATTCGGAGCCCATGGGTATGCTTAGGAGGGGGCATGCCTTTGGCGCCGGCCTTGTGTACATTTCCTGGCAAAATACATGGGAAAATCCCATTGGGGAAAATCCCACTTAGGGTTAGGGTTAGCTCCCCGTGAAGTTGCAGAGCAAAACGGCTATCTCCATTGGATTCGGATCCCATGGGTATGCTTAAGAGGAGGCACACCATTTGAGCCGGCCTTGTGTACATTTCCTGGCAAAATACATGGGAAAATCCCATTGGGGAAAATCCCACTTAGGGTTAGCTCCCCGTGAATTTGAAGAGCAAAACGGACATCTCCATTGGACTCGTCACCCATAGGTATGCTCAAAAGGGGGCACGCCTTTCGAGCCGGCCTTGTGTACATTTCCTGGCAAAATACATGGGAAAATCCCATTGGGGAAAATCCCACTTAGGGTTAGGGTTAGCTCTCCGTGAAGTTGCAGAGCAAAACTGACATCTCCATTGGATTCGGAGCCCATGGGTATGCTTAGGAGGGGGCACGCCATTTGAGCTGGCCTTGTGTACATTTCCTGGCAAAATACATGGGAAAATCCCATTGGGGAAAATCCCACTTAGGGTTAGGCTTAGCTCTCCGTGAATTTTGCAGAGCAAAAGGGACCTCTCCATCGGATTCGGAGCCCATGGGTATGCTTAGGAGGGGGCACGCCTTTTGAGCTGGCCTTGTGTACATTTCCTGGCAAAATACATGGGAAAATCCCTTTGGGGAAAATCCCACTTAGGGTTAGGGTTAGCTCTCCGTGAATTTGCAGAGCAAAACGGACATCTCCATTGGATTCGGAGCCCATGGGTATGCTTAAGAGGAGGCACGCCTTTTGAGCCCGCCTTGTGTACATTTCCTGGCAAAATACATGGGAAAATCCCATTGGGGAAAATCCCACTTAGGGTTAGGGTTAGCTCTCCGTGAATCTGCAGAGCAAAACGGACATCTCCATTGGATTCGGAGCCCTTGGGTATGCTTAAGTGGGGGCGCGCCTTTTGAGCCGGCATTGTGTACATTTCCTGGCAAAATACATGGGAAAATCCCGTTTTAGGAAAATCCCACTTAGAGTTAGGTTTAGCTCCCCGTGAATTTGCAGAGCAAAACGAAGATCTCCATTGGATTCGGAGCCCATGGGTATGCTTAGGAGTTGGCACACCTTTTGAGCCGGCCTTGTGTACATTTCCTGGCAAAACGCATGGGAAAACCCCATTGGGGAAAATCCCACTTAGGGTTAGGGTTAGCTCTCCGTGAATTTGCAAAGCAAAACAGACATCTCCATTGGATTCGGAGCCCATGGGTATGCTTAAGAGGGGGCGCGCCTTTTGAGCCGGCCTTTTTTACTTTTCCTGGCAAAATACATGGGAAAACCCCATTGGGGATAATCCCACTTAGGGTTAGGGTTAGCTCTCCGTGAATCTGCAGAGCAAAACGGACATCTCCATTGGACTCGCCGCCCATGGGTATGCTCAAGAGGGGGCACGCCTTTCGAGCCGGCCTTGTGTACATTTCCTGGCAAAACGCATGGGAAAACCCCATTGGGGAAAATCCCACTTAGGGTTAGGGTTAGCTCTCCGTGAATTTGCAGAGCAAAGTGGACATCTCCATTGGATTCGCAGCCCATGGGTATGCTCAAGAGGGGGTACGCCTTTCGAGCCGGCCGTGTGTACATTTCCTGGCAAAACGCATAGGAAAACCCCATTCGGGAAAATCCCACTTAGGGTTAGGGTTAGCTCTCCGTGAATCTGCAGAGCAAAACGGACATCTCTATTGGACTCGCCGCCCATGGGTATGCTCAAGAGGGGGCACGCCTTTTGAGCCGGCCTTGTGTACATTTCCTGGCAAAATATATGGGGAAATCCCATTGGGGAAAATCCGACTTAGGGTTAGGCTTAGCTCTCCGTGAATTTTACAGAGCAAAAGAGACATCTCAATTGGATTCGCAGCCCATGGGTATGCTTAGGAGGGGGCACACCTTTTGAGCTGGCCTTGTGTACATTTCCTGGCAAAATACATGGGAAAATCCCATTGGGGAAAATCCCACTTAGGGTTAGGGTTAGCTCTCCGTGAATTTAGCAGAGCAAAAGGGACCTCTCCATCGGATTCGGAGCCCATGGGTATGCTTAGGAGGGGGCACGCCTTTTGAGCCGGCCTTGTGTACATTTCCTGGCAAAATACATGGGAAAATCCCTTTGGGGAAAATCCCACTTAGGGTTAGGGTTAGCTCTCCGTGAATTTGCACAGCAAAACGGACATCTCCATTGGATTCGGAGCCCATGGGTATGCTTAAGAGGAGGCACGCCTTTTGAGCCGGCCTTTTTTACTTTTCCTGGCAAAATACATGGGAAAACCCCATTGGGGATAATCCCACTTAGGGTTAGGGTTAGCTCTCCGTGAATCTGCAGAGCAAAACGGACATCTCCATTGGACTCGCCGCCCATGGGTATGCTCAAGAGGGGGCACGCCTTTCGAGCCGGCCTTGTGTACATTTCCTGGCAAAACGCATGGGAAAACCCCATTGGGGATAATCCCACTTAGGGTTAGGGTTAGCTCTCCGTGAATCTGCAGAGCAAAACGGACATCTCCATTGGACTCGCCGCCCATGGGTATGCTCAAGAGGGGGCACGGCTTTCGAGCCGTCCTTGTGTACATTTCCTGGCAAAATACATGGGAAAATCCCGTTGGAGAAAATCCCACTTAGAGTTAGGGTTAGCTCCCCGTGAATTTGCAGAGCAAAACGGACATCTCCATTAGATTCGGAGCCCATGGGTATGCTTAGGAGGGGGCACGCCTTTTGAGCCGGCCTTGTGTACATTACCTGGCAAAATACATGGGAAAATCCCATTGGGGAAAATCCCACTTAGGGTTAGGGTTAGCTCCCCGTGAATTTGCAGAGCAATGCGGACATCTCCATTGGATTCACAGCCCATGGGTATGCTTAGGAGGGGGCGCGCCTTTCGAGCCGGCCTTGTGTACATTTCCTGGCAAAATACATGGGAAAATCCCATTGGGGAAAATCCCACTTAGGGTTAGGGTTAGCTCTCCGTGAATTTTGCAGAGCAAAGCAGACATCTCCATTGGATTCGGAGCCCATGGGTATGCTTAGGAGGGGGCATGCCTTTTGAGCCGGCCTTGTGTACATTTCCTGGCAAAATACATGGGAAAATCCCATTGGGGAAAATCCCACTTAGGGTTAGGGTTAGCTCCCCGTGAATTTGCAGAGCAATGCGGACATCTCCATTGGATTCGCAGCCCATGGGTATGCTTAGGAGGGTGCGCACCTTTAGAGCCGGCCTTGTGTACATTTCCTGGCAAAATACATGGGAAAATCCCATTGGGGAAAATCCCACTTAGGGTTAGGATTAGCTCCCCGTCAATTTGCAGAGCAAAACGGACATCTTCATTGGACTCGCCGCCCATGGGTATGCTCAAGAGGGGGCACGCCTTTAGAGCCGGCCTTGTGTACATTTCCTGGCAAAACGCATGAGAAAATCCCATTGGGGAAAATCCCACTTAGGGTTAGGGTTAGCTCTCCGTGAATCTGCAGAGCAAAACGGTCATCTCCATTGGACTCGCCGCCCATGGCTATGCTCAAGAGGGGGCACGCCTTTTGAGCCGGCCTTGTATACGTTTTCTGGCAAAATACATGGGAAAATCCCATTGGGGAAAATCCCACTTAGGGTTAGGGTTAGCTCCCCGTGAATTTGCAGAGGAATGCGAACATCTCCATTGGATTCGCAGCCCATGGGTATGCTAAGGAGGGGGTGCACCTTTCGAGCCGGCCTTGTATACATTTTCTGACAAAATACATGGGAAAATCCCATTGGGGAAAATCCCACTTAGGGTTAGGCTTAGCTCTCCGTGAATTTTGCAGAGCAAAAGGGACCTCTCCATTGGATTCGGAGCCCATGGGTATGCTTAAGAGGAGGCACGCCTTTTGAGCCGGCCTTTTTTACTTTTCCTGGCAAAATACATGGGAAAACCCCATTGGGGATAATCCCACTTAGGGTTAGGGTTAGCTCTCCGTGAATCTGCAGAGCAAAACGGACATCTCCATTGGACTCGCCGCCCATGGGTATGCTCAAGAGGGGGCACGCCTTTCGAGCCGGCCTTGTGTACATTTCCTGGCAAAACGCATGGGAAAACCCCATTGGGGATAATCCCACTTAGGGTTAGGGTTAGCTCTCCGTGAATCTGCAGAGCAAAACGGACATCTCCATTGGACTCGCCGCCCATGGGTATGCTCAAGAGGGGGCACGGCTTTCGAGCCGTCCTTGTTTACATTTCCTGGCAAAATACATGGGAAAATCCCGTTGGAGAAAATCCCACTTAGAGTTAGGGTTAGCTCCCCGTGAATTTGCAGAGCAAAACGGACATCTCCATTAGATTCGGAGCCCATGGGTATGCTTAGGAGGGGGCACGCCTTTTGAGCCGGCCTTGTGTACATTACCTGGCAAAATACATGGGAAAATCCCATTGGGGAAAATCCCACTTAGGGTTAGGGTTAGCTCCCCGTGAATTTGCAGAGCAATGCGGACATCTCCATTGGATTCACAGCCCATGGGTATGCTTAGGAGGGGGCGCGCCTTTCGAGCCGGCCTTGTGTACATTTCCTGGCAAAATACATGGGAAAATCCCATTGGGGAAAATCCCACTTAGGGTTAGGGTTAGCTCTCCATGAATTTTGCAGAGCAAAGCAGACATCTCCATTGGATTCGGAGCCCATGGGTATGCTTAGGAGGGGGCATGCCTTTTGAGCCGGCCTTGTGTACATTTCCTGGCAAAATACATGGGAAAATCCCATTGGGGAAAATCCCACTTAGGGTTAGGGTTAGCTCCCCGTGAATTTGCAGAGCAATGCGGACATCTCCATTGGATTCGCAGCCCATGGGTATGCTTAGGAGGGTGCGCACCTTTAGAGCCGGCCTTGTGTACATTTCCTGGCAAAATACATGGGAAAATCCCATTGGGGAAAATCCCACTTAGGGTTAGGATTAGCTCCCCGTCAATTTGCAGAGCAAAACGGACATCTTCATTGGACTCGCCGCCCATGGGTATGCTCAAGAGGGGGCACGCCTTTAGAGCCGGCCTTGTGTACATTTCCTGGCAAAACGCATGAGAAAATCCCATTGGGGAAAATCCCACTTAGGGTTAGGGTTAGCTCTCTGTGAATCTGCAGAGCAAAACGGTCATCTCCATTGGACTCGCCGCCCATGGCTATGCTCAAGAGGGGGCACGCCTTTTGAGCCGGCCTTGTATACGTTTTCTGGCAAAATACATGGGAAAATCCCATTGGGGAAAATCCCACTTAGGGTTAGGGTTAGCTCCCCGTGAATTTGCAGAGGAATGCGGACATCTCCATTGGATTCGCAGCCCATGGGTATGCTAAGGAGGGGGTGCACCTTTCGAGCCGGCCTTGTATACATTTTCTGACAAAATACATTGGAAAATCCCATTGGGGAAAATCCCACTTAGGGTTAGGCTTAGCTCTCCGTGAATTTTGCAGAGCAAAAGGGACCTCTCCATTGGATTCGGAGCCCATGGGTATGCTTAGGAGGGGGCACGCCTTTGGCGCCGGCCTTGTGTACATTTCCTGGCAAAATACATGGGAAAATCCCATTGGGGAAAATCCCACTTAGGGTTAGGGTTAGCTCCCCGTGAAGTTGCAGAGCAAAACGGATATCTCCATTGGATTCGGATCCCAGGGGTATGCTTAAGAGGAGGCACACCATTTGAGCCGGCCTTGTGTACATTTCCTGGCAAAATACATGGGAAAATCCCATTGGGGAAAATCCCACTTAGGGTTAGCTCCCCGTGAATTTGAAGAGCAAAACGGACATCTCCATTGGACTCGTCACCCATAGGTATGCTCAAAAGGGGGCACGCCTTTCGAGCCGGCCTTGTGTACATTTCCTGGCAAAATACATGGGAAAATTCCATTGGGGAAAATCCCACTTAGGGTTAGGGTTAGCTCTCCGTGAATTTGCAGAGCAAAGTGGACATCTCCATTGGATTCGCAGCCCATGGGTATGCTCAAGAGGGGGTACGCCTTTCGAGCCGCCGTGTGTACATTTCCTGGCAAAACGCATAGGAAAACCCCATTCGGGAAAATCCCACTTAGGGTTAGGGTTAGCTCTCCGTGAATCTGCAGAGCAAAACGGACATCTCTATTGGACTCGCCGCCCATGGGTATGCTCAAGAGGGGGCACGCCTTTTGAGCCGGCCTTGTGTACATTTCCTGGCAAAATATATGGGGAAATCCCATTGGGGAAAATCCGACTTAGGGTTAGGCTTAGCTCTCCGTGAATTTTACAGAGCAAAAGAGACATCTCAATTGGATTCGCAGCCCATGGGTATGCTTAGGAGGGGGCACACCTTTTGAGCTGGCCTTGTGTACATTTCCTGGCAAAATACATGGGAAAATCCCATTGGGGAAAATCCCACTTAGGGTTAGGGTTAGCTCTCCGTGAATTTTGCAGAGCAAAAGGGACCTCTCCATCGGATTCGGAGCCCATGGGTATGCTTAGGAGTGGGCACGCCTTTAGAGCCGGCCTTGTGTACATTTCCTGGCAAAACGCATGGGAAAATCCCATTGGGGAAAATCCCACTTAGGGTTAGGGTTAGCTCTCCGTGAATCTGCAGAGTAAAATGGACATCTTCATTGGACTCGCCGCCCATGGGTATGCTCAAGAGGGGGCACGCCTTTCGAGCGGGCCTTGTGTACATTTCCTGGCAAAACGCATGAGAAAATCCCATTGGGGAAAATCCCACTTAGGGTTAGGGTTAGCTCTCCGTGAATCTGCAGAGCAAAACGGTCATCTCCATTGGACTCGCCGCCCATGGCTATGCTCAAGAGGGGGCACGCCTTTTGAGCCGGCCTTGTATACGTTTTCTGGCAAAATACATGGGAAAATCCCATTGGGGAAAATCCCACTTAGGGTTAGGGTTAGCTCCCCGTGAATTTGCAGAGGAATGCGGACATCTCCATTGGATTCGCAGCCCATGGGTATGCTAAGGAGGGGGTGCACCTTTCGAGCCGGCCTTGTATACATTTTCTGACAAAATACATGGGAAAATCCCATTGGGGAAAATCCCACTTAGGGTTAGGCTTAGCTCTCCGTGAATTTTGCAGAGGAAAAGGGACCTCTCCATTGGATTCGGAGCCCATGGGTATGCTTAGGAGGGGGCACGCCTTTGGCGCCGGCCTTGTGTACATTTCCTGGCAAAATACATGGGAAAATCCCATTGGGGAAAATCCCACTTAGGGTTAGGGTTAGCTCCCCGTGAAGTTGCAGAGCAAAACGGATATCTCCATTGGATTCGGATCCCAGGGGTATGCTTAAGAGGAGGCACACCATTTGAGCCGGCCTTGTGTACATTTCCTGGCAAAATACATGGGAAAATCCCATTGGGGAAAATCCCACTTAGGGTTAGCTCCCCGTGAATTTGAAGAGCAAAACTGACATCTCCATTGGACTCGTCACCCATAGGTATGCTCAAAAGGGGGCACGCCTTTCGAGCCGGCCTTGTGTACATTTCCTGGCAAAATACATGGGAAAATTCCATTGGGGAAAATCCCACTTAGGGTTAGGGTTAGCTCTCCGTGAAGTTGCAGAGCAAAACGGACATCTCCATTGGATTCGGAGCCCATGGGTATGCTCAGGAGGGGGCACGCCATTTGAGCTGGCCTTGTGTACATTTCCTGGCAAAATACATGGGAAAATCCCATTGGGGAAAATCCCACTTAGGGTTAGGCTTAGCTCTCCGTGAATTTTGCAGAGCAAAAGGGACCTCTCCATCGGATTCGGAGCCCATGGGTATGCTTACGAGGGGGCACGCCTTTTGAGCCGGCCTTGTGTACATTTCCTGGCAAAATACATGGGAAAATCCCTTTGGGGAAAATCCCACTTAGGGTTAGGGTTAGCTCTCCGTGAATTTGCAGAGCAAAACGGACATCTCCATTGGATTCGGAGCCCATGGGTATGCTTAAGAGGAGGCACGCCTTTTGAGCCGGCCTTTTTTACTTTTCCTGGCAAAATACATGGGAAAACCCCATTGGGGATAATCCCACTTAGGGTTAGGGTTAGCTCTCCGTGAATCTGCAGAGCAAAACGGACATCTCCATTGGACTCGCCGCCCATGGGTATGCTCAAGAGGGGGCACGCCTTTCGAGCCGGCCTTGTGTACATTTCCTGGCAAAACGCATGGGAAAACCCCATTGGGGATAATCCCACTTAGGGTTAGGGTTAGCTCTCCGTGAATCTGCAGAGCAAAACGGACATCTCCATTGGACTCGCCGCCCATGGGTATGCTCAAGAGGGGGCACGCCTTTCGAGCCGTCCTTGTGTACATTTCCTGGCAAAACACATGGGAAAATCCCGTTGGAGAAAATCCCACTTAGAGTTAGGGTTAGCTCCCCGTGAATTTGCAGAGCAAAACGGACATCTCCATTTGATTCGGAGCCCATGGGTATGCTGAGGAGGGGGCACGCCTTTTGAGCCGGCCTTGTGTACATTACCTGGTAAAATACATGGGAAAATCCCATTGGGGACAATCCCACTTAGGGTTAGGGTTAGCTCTCCGTGAATCTGCAGAGCAAAATGGACATCTCCATTGGACTCGCCGCCCATGGGTATGCTCAAGAGGGGGCACGCATTTCGAGCCGGCCTTGTGTACATTTCCTGGCAAAATACATGGGAAAATCCCATTGGGGAAAATCCCACTTAGGGTTAGGGTTAGCTCCCCGTGAATTTGCAGAGCAATGCGGACATCTCCATTGGATTCGCAGCCCATGGGTATGCTTAGGAGGGGGCGCGCCTTTCGAGCCGGCCTTGTGTACATTTCCTGGCAAAATACATGGGAAAATCCCATTGGGGAAAATCCCACTTAGGGTTAGGGTTAGCTCCCCGTGAATTTGCAGAGCAATGCGGACATCTCCATTGGATTCACAGCCCATGGGTATGCTTAGGAGGGGGCGCGCCTTTCGAGCCGGCCTTGTGTACATTTCCTGGCAAAATACATGGGAAAATCCCATTGGGGAAAATCCCACTTAGGGTTAGGGTTAGCTCTCCGTGAATTTTGCAGAGCAAAGCAGACATCTCCATTGGATTTGGAGCCCATGGGTATGCTTAGGAGGGGGCATGCCTTTTGAGCCGGCCTTGTGTACATTTCCTGGCAAAATACATGGGAAAATCCCATTGGGGAAAATCCCACTTAGGGTTAGGGTTAGCTCCCCGTGAATTTGCAGAGCAATGCGGACATCTCCATTGGATTCGCAGCCCATGGGTATGCTTAGGAGGGTGCGCGCCTTTAGAGCCGGCCTTGTGTACATTTCCTGGCAAAATACATGGGAAAATCCCATTGGGGAAAATCCCACTTAGGGTTAGGATTAGCTCCCCGTCAATTTGCAGAGCAAAACGGACATCTCCATTGGATTCGCAGCCCATGGGTATGCTCAAGAGGGGGCACGCCTTTAGAGCCGGCCTTGTGTACATTTCCTGGCAAAACGCATGGGAAAATCCCATTGGGGAAAATCCCACTTAGGGTTAGGGTTAGTTCTCCGTGAATCTGCAGAGCAAAATGGACATCTTCATTGGACTCGCCGCCCATGGGTATGCTCAAGAGGGGGCACGCCTTTCGAGCGGGCCTTGTGTACATTTCCTGGCAAAACGCATGAGAAAATCCCATTGGGGAAAATCCCACTTAGGGTTAGGGTTAGCTCTCCGTGAATCTGCAGAGCAAAACGGTCATCTCCATTGGACTCGCCGCCCATGGCTATGCTCAAGAGGGGGCACGCCTTTTGAGCCGGCCTTGTATACATTTTCTGGCAAAATACATGGGAAAATCCCATTGGGGAAAATCCCACTTAGGGTTAGGGTTAGCTCCCCGTGAATTTGCAGAGGAATGCGGACATCTCCATTGGATTCGCAGCCCATGGGTATGCTAAGGAGGGGGTGCACCTTTCGAGCCGGCCTTGTGTACATTTCCTGGCAAAATACATGGGAAAATCCCATTGGGGAAAATCCCACTTAGGGTTAGGGTTAGCTCTCCGTGAATTTTGCAGAGCAAAGCAGACATCTCCATTGGATTCGGAGCCCATGGGTATGCTTAGGAGGGGGCATGCCTTTTGAGCCGGCCTTGTGTACATTTCCTGGCAAAATACATGGGAAAATCCCATTGGGGAAAATCCCACTTAGGGTTAGGGTTAGCTCCCCGTGAATTTGCAGAGCAATGCGGACATCTCCATTGGATTCGCAGCCCATAGGTATGCTTAGGAGGGTGCGCGCCTTTAGAGCCGGCCTTGTGTACATTTCCTGGCAAAATACATGGGAAAATCCCATTGGGGAAAATCCCACTTAGGGTTAGGATTAGCTCCCCGTCAATTTGCAGAGCAAAACGGACATCTCCATTGGATTCGCAGCCCATGGGTATGCTCAAGAGGGGGCACGCCTTTAGAGCCGGCCTTGTGTACATTTCCTGGCAAAACGCATGGGAAAATCCCATTGGGGAAAATCCCACTTAGGGTTAGGGTTAGCTCTCCGTGAATCTGCAGAGCAAAACGGAAATCTCCTTTGGACTCGCCGCCCATGGGTATGCTCAAGAGGGGGCACGCCTTTCGAGCCAGCCTTGTGTACATTTCCTGGCAAAACGCATGGGAAAATCCCATTGGGGAAAATCCCACTTAGGGTTAGGGTTAGCTCTACGTGAATCTGCAGAGTAAAATGGACATCTTCATTGGACTCGCCGCCCATGGGTATGCTCAAGAGGGGGCACGCCTTTCGAGCGGGCCTTGTGTACATTTCCTGGCAAAACGCATGAGAAAATCCCATTGGGGAAAATCCCACTTAGGGTTAGGGTTAGCTCCCCGTGAATTTGCAGAGGAATGCGGACATCTCCATTGGATTCGCAGCCCATGGGTATGCTAAGGAGGGGGCACGCCTTTGGCGCCGGCCTTGTGTACATTTCCTGGCAAAATACATGGGAAAATCCCATTGGGGAAAATCCCACTTAGGGTTAGGGTTAGCTCCCCGTGAAGTTGCAGAGCAAAACGGATATCTCCATTGGATTCGGATCCCAGGGGTATGCTTAAGAGGAGGCACACCATTTGAGCCGGCCTTGTGTACATTTCCTGGCAAAATACATGGGAAAATCCCATTGGGGAAAATCCCACTTAGGGTTAGCTCCCCGTGAATTTGAAGAGCAAAACGGACATCTCCATTGGACTCGTCACCCATAGGTATGCTCAAAAGGGGGCACGCCTTTCGAGCCGGCCTTGTGTACATTTCCTGGCAAAATACATGGGAAAATTCCATTGGGGAAAATCCCACTTAGGGTTAGGGTTAGCTCTCCGTGAAGTTGCAGAGCAAAACGGACATCTCCATTGGATTCGGAGCCCATGGGTATGCTCAGGAGGGGGCACGCCATTTGAGCTGGCCTTGTGTACATTTCCTGGCAAAATACATGGGAAAATCCCATTGGGGAAAATCCCACTTAGGGTTAGGCTTAGCTCTCCGTGAATTTTGCAGAGCAAAAGGGACCTCTCCATCGGATTCGGAGCCCATGGGTATGCTTAGGAGGGGGCACGGCTTTTGAGCCGGCCTTGTGTACATTTCCTGGCAAAATACATAGGAAAATCCCTTTGGGGAAAATCCCACTTAGGGTTAGGGTTAGCTCTCCGTGAATTTGCAGAGCAAAACGGACATCTCCATTGGATTCGGAGCCCATGGGTATGCTTAAGAGGAGGAACGCCTTTTGAGCCGGCCTTGTGTACATTTCCTGGCAAAACGCATGGGAAAACCCCATTGGGGATAATCCCACTTAGGGTTAGCTCCCCGTGAATTTGAAGAGCAAAACGGACATCTCCATTGGACTCGTCACCCATAGGTATGCTCAAAAGGGGGCACGCCTTTCGAGCCGGCCTTGTGTACATTTCCTGGCAAAATACATGGGAAAATCCCATTGGGGAAAATCCCACTTAGGGTTAGGATTAGCTCCCCGTCAATTTGCAGAGCAAAACGGACATCTCCATTGGATTCGCAGCCCATGGGTATGCTCAAGAGGGGGCACGCCTTTAGAGCCGGCCTTGTGTACATTTCCTGGCAAAACGCATGGGAAAATCCCATTGGGGAAAATCCCACTTAGGGTTAGGGTTAGTTCTCCGTGAATCTGCAGAGCAAAATGGACATCTTCATTGGACTCGCCGCCCATGGGTATGCTCAAGAGGGGGCACGCCTTTCGAGCGGGCCTTGTGTACATTTCCTGGCAAAACGCATGAGAAAATCCCATTGGGGAAAATCCCACTTAGGGTTAGGGTTAGCTCTCCGTGAATCTGCAGAGCAAAACGGTCATCTCCATTGGACTCGCCGCCCATGGCTATACTCAAGAGGGGGCACGCCTTTTGAGCCGGCCTTGTATACATTTTCTGGCAAAATACATGGGAAAATCCCATTGGGGAAAATCCCACTTAGGGTTAGGGTTAGCTCCCCGTGAATTTGCAGAGGAATGCGGACATCTCCATTGGATTCGCAGCCCATGGGTATGCTAAGGAGGGGGTGCACCTTTCGAGCCGGCCTTGTGTACATTTCCTGGCAAAATACATGGGAAAATCCCATTGGGGAAAATCCCACTTAGGGTTAGGGTTAGCTCTCCGTGAATTTTGCAGAGCAAAGCAGACATCTCCATTGGATTCGGAGCCCATGGGTATGCTTAGGAGGGGGCATGCCTTTTGAGCCGGCCTTGTGTACATTTCCTGGCAAAATACATGGGAAAATCCCATTGGGGAAAATCCCACTTAGGGTTAGGGTTAGCTCCCCGTGAATTTGCAGAGCAATGCGGACATCTCCATTGGATTCGCAGCCCATGGGTATGCTTAGGAGGGTGCACGCCTTTAGAGCCGGCCTTGTGTACATTTCCTGGCAAAATACATGGGAAAATCCCATTGGGGAAAATCCCACTTAGGGTTAGGATTAGCTCCCCGTCAATTTGCAGAGCAAAACGGACATCTCCATTGGATTCGCAGCCCATGGGTATGCTCAAGAGGGGGCACGCCTTTAGAGCCGGCCTTGTGTACATTTCCTGGCAAAACGCATGGGAAAATCCCATTGGGGAAAATCCCACTTAGGGTTAGGGTTAGCTCTCCGTGAATCTGCAGAGCAAAACGGACATCTCCTTTGGACTCGCCGCCCATGGGTATGCTCAAGAGGGGGCACGCCTTTCGAGCCAGCCTTGTGTACATTTCCTGGCAAAACGCATGGGAAAATCCCATTGGGGAAAATCCCACTTAGGGTTAGGGTTAGCTCTACGTGAATCTGCAGAGTAAAATGGACATCTTCATTGGACTCGCCGCCCATGGGTATGCTCAAGAGGGGGCACGCCTTTCGAGCGGGCCTTGTGTACATTTCCTGGCAAAACGCATGAGAAAATCCCATTGGGGAAAATCCCACTTAGGGTTAGGGTTAGCTCCCCGTGAATTTGCAGAGGAATGCGGACATCTCCATTGGATTCGCAGCCCATGGGTATGCTAAGGAGGGGGCACGCCTTTGGCGCCGGCCTTGTGTACATTTCCTGGCAAAATACATGGGAAAATCCCATTGGGGAAAATCCCACTTAGGGTTAGGGTTAGCTCCCCGTGAAGTTGCACAGCAAAACGGATATCTCCATTGGATTCGGATCCCAGGGGTATGCTTAAGAGGAGGCACACCATTTGAGCCGGCCTTGTGTACATTTCCTGGCAAAATACATGGGAAAATCCCATTGGGGAAAATCCCACTTAGGGTTAGCTCCCCGTGAATTTGAAGAGCAAAACGGACATCTCCATTGGACTCGTCACCCATAGGTATGCTCAAAAGGGGGCACGCCTTTCGAGCCGGCCTTGTGTACATTTCCTGGCAAAATACATGGGAAAATTCCATTGGGGAAAATCCCACTTAGGGTTAGGGTTAGCTCTCCGTGAAGTTGCAGAGCAAAACGGACATCTCCATTGGATTCGGAGCCCATGGGTATGCTCAGGAGGGGGCACGCCATTTGAGCTGGCCTTGTGTACATTTCCTGGCAAAATACATGGGAAAATCCCATTGGGGAAAATCCCACTTAGGGTTAGGCTTAGCTCTCCGTGAATTTTGCAGAGCAAAAGGGACCTCTCCATCGGATTCGGAGCCCATGGGTATGCTTAGGAGGGGGCACGGCTTTTGAGCCGGCCTTGTGTACATTTCCTGGCAAAATACATAGGAAAATCCCTTTGGGGAAAATCCCACTTAGGGTTAGGGTTAGCTCTCCGTGAATTTGCAGAGCAAAACGGACATCTCCATTGGATTCGGAGCCCATGGGTATGCTTAAGAGGAGGAACGCCTTTTGAGCCGGCCTTGTGTACATTTCCTGGCAAAACGCATGGGAAAACCCCATTGGGGATAATCCCACTTAGGGTTAGCTCCCCGTGAATTTGAAGAGCAAAACGGACATCTCCATTGGACTCGTCACCCATAGGTATGCTCAAAAGGGGGCACGCCTTTCGAGCCGGCCTTGTGTACATTTCCTGGCAAAATACATGGGAAAATTCCATTGGGGAAAATCCCACTTAGGGTTAGGGTTAGCTCTCCGTGAAGTTGCAGAGCAAAACGGACATCTCCATTGGATTCGGAGCCCATGGGTATGCTCAGGAGGGGGCACGCCATTTGAGCTGGCCTTGTGTACATTTCCTGGCAAAATACATGGGAAAATCCCATTGGGGAAAATCCCACTTAGGGTTAGGCTTAGCTCTCCGTGAATTTTGCAGAGCAAAAGGGACCTCTCCATCGGATTCGGAGCCCATGGGTATGCTTAGGAGAGGGCACGCCTTTTGAGCCGGCCTTGTGTACATTTCCTGGCAAAATACATGGGAAAATCCCTTTGGGGAAAATCCCACTTAGGGTTAGGGTTAGCTCTCCGTGAATTTGCAGAGCAAAACGGACATCTCCATTGGATTCGGAGCCCATGGGTATGCTTAAGAGGAGGCACGCCTTTTGAGCCGGCCTTTTTTACTTTTCCTGGCAAAATACATGGGAAAACCCCATTGGGGATAATCCCACTTAGGGTTAGGGTTAGCTCTCCGTGAATCTGCAGAGCAAAACGGACATCTCCATTGGACTCGCCGCCCATGGGTATGCTCAAGAGGGGGCACGCCTTTCGAGCCGGCCTTGTGTACATTTCCTGGCAAAACGCATGGGAAAACCCCATTGGGGATAATCCCACTTAGGGTTAGGGTTAGCTCTCCGTGAATCTGCAGAGCAAAACGGACATCTCCATTGTACTCGCCGCCCATGGGTATGCTCAAGAGGGGGCACGCCTTTCGAGCCGTCTTTGTGTACATTTCCTGGCAAAATACATGGGAAAATCCCGTTGGAGAAAATCCCACTTAGAGTTAGGGTTAGATCCCCGTGAATTTGCAGAGGAAAATGGACATCTCCATTAGATTCGGAGCCCATGGGTATGCTTAGGAGGGGGCACGCCTTTTGAGCCGGCCTTGTGTACATTACCTGGCAAAATACATGGGAAAATCCCATTGGGGACAATCCCACTTAGGGTTAGGGTTAGCTCTCCGTGAATCTGCAGAGCAAAATGGACATCTCCATTGGACTCGCCGCCCATGGGTATGCTCAAGAGGGGGCACGCATTTCGAGCCGGCCTTGTGTACATTTCCTGGCAAAATACATGGGAAAATCCCATTGGGGAAAATCCCACTTAGGGTTAGGGTTAGCTCCCCGTGAATTTGCAGAGCAATGCGGACATCTCCAATGCATTCGCAGCGCATGGGCATGCTTAGGAGGGGGCGCGCCTTTTGAGCCGGCCTTATGTACATTTCCTGGCAAAATACATTGTAAAATCCCATTGGGGACAATCCCACGTAGGGTTAGGGTTAGCTCCCCATCAATTTGCAGAGCAAAGGGGACATCTCCATTGGATTCGGAGCCCATGGGTATGCTTAAGAGGGGACACGCCTTTTGATCCGGCCTTGTGTACATTTCCTTGCAAAATGCATGGGAAAATCCCATTGGAGAAAATCCCACTTAGGGTTAGGGTTAGCTCCCCGTGAATTTGCAGAGCAAAAGGGACATCTCCATTGTATTCGCAGCCCATGGGTATGCTTAGGAGGGGGCGCGCCTTTTGCGCCGGCCTTGTGTACATTTCCTGGCAAAATACATGGGAAAATCCCATTGGGGACAATCCCACTTAGGGTTAGGGTTAGCTCTCCGTGAATTTGCAGAGCAAAACGGACATCTCCATTGGATTCGGAGCCCATGGGTATGCTTAAGAGGGGGCACGCCTTTTGCGCCGGCCTTGTGTACATTTCCTGGCAAAATACATGGCAAAATCCCATTGGGGAAAATCCCACTTAGGGTTAGGGTTAGCTCTCCGTGAAGTGGCAGAGCAAAACGGACATCTCCATTGGATTCGGAGCCCATGGGTATGCTTAAGAGGGGGCGCACCTTTTGAGCCGGCCTTGTATACATTTTCTGGCAAAATACATGGGAAAATCCCATTGGGGAAAATCCCACTTAGGGTTAGGCTTAGCTCTCTGTGAATTTGCAGAGCAAAACGAAGATCTCCATTGGATTCGGAGCCCATGGGTATGCTTAGGAGTTGGCACACCTTTTGAGCTGGCATTGTGTACATTTCCTGGCAAAATACATGGGAAAATCCCGTTTTAGGAAAATCCCACTTAGACTTAGGGTTAGCTCCCCGTGAATTTGCAGAGCAAAACAAAGATCTCCATTGGATTCGGAGCCCATGGGTATGCTTAGGAGTTGGCACACCTTTTGAGCCGGCCTTGTGTACATTTCCTGGCAAAACGCATGGGAAAACCCCATTGGGGAAAATCCCACTTAGGGTTAGGGTTAGCTCTCCGTGAATTTGCAAAGCAAAACGGACATCTCCATTGGATTCGGAGCCCATGGGTATGCTTAGGAGTTGGCACACCTTTTGAGCCGGCCTTTTTTACTTTTCCTGGCAAAATACATGGGAAAACCCCATTGGGGATAATCCCACTTAGGGTTAGGGTTAGCTCTCCGTGAATCTGCAGAGCAAAACGGACATCTCCATTGGACTCGCCGCCCATGGATATGCTCAAGAGGGGGCACGCCTTTCGAGCCGGCCTTGTGTACATTTCCTGGCAAAACGCATGGGAAAACCCCATTGGGGAAAATCCCACTTAGGGTTAGGGTTAGCTCTCCGTGAATTTGCAGAGCAAAACGGACATCTCCATTGGACTCGCCGCCCATGGGTATGCTCAAGAGGGGGCACGCCTTTCGATCCGGCCTTGTGTACTTTTCCTGGCAAAATACATAGGAAAATCCCGTTGGAGAAAATCCCACTTAGAGTTAGGGTTAGCTCCCCGTGAATTTGCAGAGCAAAACGGACATCTCCATTAGATTCGGAGCCCATGGGTATGCTTAGGAGGGGGCACGCCTTTTGAGCCGGCCTTGTGTACATTACCTGGCAAAATACATGGGAAAATCCCATTGGGGACAATCCCACTTAGGGTTAGGGTTAGCTCTCCGTGAATCTGCAGAGCAAAATGGACATCTCCATTGGACTCGCCGCCCATGGGTATGCTCAAGAGAGGGCACGCGTTTCGAGCCGGCCTTGTGTACATTTCCTGGCAAAATACATGGGAAAATCCCATTGGGGAAAATCCCACTTAGGGTTAGGGTTAGCTCCCCGTGGATTTGCAGAGCAATGCGGACATCTCCAATGGATTCGCAGCGCATGGGTATGCTAAGGAGGGGGCGCGCCTTTTGAGCCGGCCTTATGTACATTTCCTGGCAAAATACATTGTAAAATCCCATTGGGGACAATCCCACGTAGGGTTAGGGTTAGCTCCCCATCAATTTGCAGAGCAAAGGGGACATCTCCATTGGATTCGGAGCCCATGGGTATGCTTAAGAGGGGACACGCCTTTTGATCCGGCCTTGTGTACATTTCCTTGCAAAATGCATGGGAAAATCCCATTGGAGAAAATCCCACTTAGGGTTAGGGTTAGCTCTCCGTGAATTTGCAGAGCAAAACGGACATCTCCATTGGATTCGGAGCCCATGGGTATGCTTAAGAGGGGGCACGCCTTTTGAGCCGGCCTTGTGTACATTTCCTGGCAAAATACATGGCAAAATCCCATTGGGGAAAATCCCACTTAGGGTTAGGGTTAGCTCTCCGTGAAGTGGCAGAGCAAAACGGACATCTCCATTGGATTCGGAGCCCATGGGTATGCTTAAGAGGGGGCGCACCTTTTGAGCCGGCCTTGTATACATTTTCTGGCAAAACACATGGGAAAATCCCATTGGGGAAAATCCCACTTAGGGTTAGGCTTAGCTCTCCGTGAATTTGCAGAGCAAAACGAAGATCTCCATTGGATTCGGAGCCCATGGGTATGCTTAGGAGTTAGCACACCTTTTGAGCTGGCATTGTGTACATTTCCTGGCAAAACGCATGGGAAAACCCCATTGGGGAAAATCCCACTTAGGGTTAGGGTTAGCTCTCCGTGAATTTGCAAAGCAAAACGGACATCTCCATTGGATTCGGAGCCCATGGGTATGCTTAAGAGGGGGCGCGCCTTTTGAGCCGGCCTTTTTTACTTTTCCTGGCAAAATACATGGGAAAACCCCATTGGGGATAATCCCACTTAGGGTTAGGGTTAGCTCTCCGTGAATCTGCAGAGCAAAACGGACATCTCCCTTGGACTCGCCGCCCATGGGTATGATCAAGAGGGGGTACGCCTTTCGAGCAGGCCGTTTGTACATTTCCTGTCAAAACGCATGGGAAAACCCCATTGGGGAAAATCCCACTTAGGGTTAGGGTTAGCTCTCCGTGAATCTGCAGAGCAAAACGGACATCTCCATTCGACCCGCCGCCCATGGGTATGATCAAGAGGGGGCACGCCTTGCGAGCCGGCCTTGTGTACATTTCCTGGCAAAAGGCATGGGAAAACCCCATTGGGGAAAATCCCACTTAGGGTTAGGGTTAGCTCTCTGTGAATCTGCAGAGCAAAACGGACATCTCTATTGGACTCGCCGCCCATGGGTATGCTCAAGAGGGGGCACGCCTTTCGAGCCGGCCGTTTGTACATTTCCTGGCAAAACGCATGGGAAAACCAAATTGGGGAAAATCCCACTTAGGGTTAGGGTTAGCTCTCCGTGAATCTGCAGAGCAAAACGGACATCTCCATTGGACTCGCCGCCCATGGGTATGCTCAAGAGGGGGCACGCCTTTCGAGCCGGCCTTGTGTACATTTCCTGGCAAAACGCATGGGAAAACCCCATTGGGGAAAATCCCACTTAGGGTTAGGGTTAGCTCTCCGTGAATCTGCAGAGCAAAACGGACATCTCCATTGGACTCGCCGCACATGGGTATACTCAAGAGGGGGCACGCCTTTCGAGCCGGCCGTTTGTACATTTCCTGGCAAAACGCATGGGAAAACCCCATTGGGGAAAATCCCACTTAGGGTTAGGGTTAGGTCTCCGTGAATCTGCAGAGCAAAACGGACATCTCCATTGGACTCGCCGCCCATGGGTATGCTCAAGAGGGGGTACGCCTTTCGAGCGGGCCTTGTGTACAATTCCTGGCAAAAGGCATGGGAAAATCCCATTGGGGACAATCCCACTTAGGGTTAGGGTTAGCTCTCCGTGAATCTGCAGAGCAAAACGGACATCTCCCTTGGACTCGCCGCCCATGGGTATGATCAAGAGGGGGTACGCCTTTCGAGAAGGCCGTTTGTACATTTCCTGTCAAAACGCATGGGAAAACCCCATTGGGGAAAATCCCACTTAGGGTTAGGGTTAGCTCTCCGTGAATCTGCAGAGCAAAACGGACATCTCCATTCGACTCGCCGCCCATGGGTATGATCAAGAGGGGGCACGCCTTGCGAGCCGGCCTTGTGTACATTTCCTGGCAAAAGGCATGTGAAAATCCCATTAGGGAAAATCCCACTTAGGGTTAGGGTTAGCTCTCCGTGAATCTGCAAAGCAAAATGGACATCTCCATTGGACTCGCTGCCCATGGGTATGCTCAAGAGGGGGCACGCCTTTCGAGCCGGCCTTGTGTACATTTCCTAGCAAAAGGCATGGGAAAATCCCATTGGGGAAAATCCCACTTAGGGTTAGGGTTAGGTCTCCGTGAATCTGCAGAGCAAAACGGACATCTCCATTGGACTCGCCGCCCATGGGTATGCTCAAGAGGGGGTACGCCTTTCGAGCGGGCCTTGTGTACAATTCCTGGCAAAAGGCATGGGAAAATCCCATTGGGGACAATCCCACTTAGGGTTAGGGTTAGCTCTCCGTGAATCTGCAGAGCAAAACGGACATCTCCCTTGGACTCGCCGCCCATGGGTATGATCAAGAGGGGGTACGCCTTTCGAGCAGGCCGTTTGTACATTTCCTGTCAAAACGCATGGGAAAACCCCATTGGGGAAAATCCCACTTAGGGTTAGGGTTAGCTCTCCGTGAATCTGCAGAGCAAAACGGACATCTCCATTCGACCCGCCGCCCATGGGTATGATCAAGAGGGGGCACGCCTTGCGAGCCGGCCTTGTGTACATTTCCTGGCAAAAGGCATGGGAAAATCCCATTGGGGAAAATCCCACTTAGGGTTAGGGTTAGCTCTCCGTGAATCTGCAGAGCAAAACGGACATCTCCATTCGACTCACCGCCCATGGGTATGATCAAGAGGGGGCACGCCTTGCGAGCCGGCCTTGTGTACATTTCCTGGCAAAAGGCATGGGAAAATCCCATTGGGGAAAATCCCACTTAGGGTTAGGGTTAGCTCTCCGTGAATCTGCAAAGCAAAATGGACATCTCCATTGGACTCGCTGCCCATGGGTATGCTCAAGAGGGGGCACGCCTTTCGAGCCGGCCTTGTGTACATTTCCTGGCAAAAGGCATGGGAAAATCCCATTGGGGAAAATCCCACTTAGGGTTAGGGTTAGCTCTCCGTGAATCTGCAGAGCAAAACGGACATCTCTATTGGACTCGCCGCCCATGGGTATGCTCAAGAGGGGGCACGCCTTTCGAGCCGGCCGTGTGTACATTTCCTGGCAAAACGCATGGGAAAACCCCATTGGGGAAAATCCCACTTAGGGTTAGGGTTAGCTCTCCGTGAATCTGCAGAGCAAAACGGACATCTCCATTGGACTCGCCGCCCATGGGTATGCTCAAGAGGGGGCACGCCTTTCGAGCCAGCCGTTTGTACATTTCCTGGCAAAACGCATGGGAAAACCCCATTGGGGAAAATCCGACTTAGGGTTAGGGTTAGCTCTCCGTGAATCTGCAAAGCAAAACGGACATCTCCATTGGAATCGCCGCCCATGGGTATGCTCAAGAGGGGGTACGCCTTTCGAGCGGGCCGTGTGTAGATTTCCTGGCAAAACGCATGGGAAAATCCCATTGGGGAAAATCCCACTTAGGGTTAGGGTTAGCTCTCCGTGAATCTGCAGAGCAAAACGGACATCTCCATTGGACTCGCCGCCCATGGGTATACTCAAGAGGGGGCACGCCTTTCGAGCCGGCCTTGTGTACATTTCCTGGCAAAACGCATGGGAAAACCATATTGGGGAAAATCCCACTTAGGGTTAGGGTTAGCTCTCCGTGAATCTGCAGAGCAAAACGGACATCTCCATTGGACTCGCCGCCCATGGGTATGCTCAAGAGGGGGTACGCCTTTCGAGCGGGCCTTGTGTACAATTCCTGGCAAAAGGCATGGGAAAATCCCATTGGGGACAATCCCACTTAGGGTTAGGGTTAGCTCTCCGTGAATCTGCAGAGCAAAACGGACATCTCCCTTGGACTCGCCGCCCATGGGTATGATCAAGAGGGGGTACGCCTTTCGAGCAGGCCGTTTGTACATTTCCTGTCAAAACGCATGGGAAAACCCCATTGGGGAAAATCCCACTTAGGGTTAGGGTTAGCTCTCCGTGAATCTGCAGAGCAAAACGGACATCTCCATTCGACCCGCCGCCCATGGGTATGATCAAGAGGGGGCACGCCTTGCGAGCCGGCCTTGTGTACATTTCCTGGCAAAAGGCATGGGAAAATCCCATTGGGGAAAATCCCACTTAGGGTTAGGGTTAGCTCTCCGTGAATCTGCAGAGCAAAACGGACATCTCCATTCGACTCACCGCCCATGGGTATGATCAAGAGGGGGCACGCCTTGCGAGCCGGCCTTGTGTACATTTCCTGGCAAAAGGCATGGGAAAATCCCATTGGGGAAAATCCCACTTAGGGTTAGGGTTAGCTCTCCGTGAATCTGCAAAGCAAAATGGACATCTCCATTGGACTCGCTGCCCATGGGTATGCTCAAGAGGGGGCACGCCTTTCGAGCCGGCCTTGTGTACATTTCCTGGCAAAAGGCATGGGAAAATCCCATTGGGGAAAATCCCACTTAGGGTTAGGGTTAGCTCTCCGTGAATCTGCAGAGCAAAACGGACATCTCTATTGGACTCGCCGCCCATGGGTATGCTCAAGAGGGGGCACGCCTTTCGAGCCGGCCGTGTGTATATTTCCTGGCAAAACGCATGGGAAAACCCCATTGGGGAAAATCCCACTTAGGGTTAGGGTTAGCTCTCCGTGAATCTGCAGAGCAAAACGGACATCTCCATTGGACTCGCCGCCCATGGGTATGCTCAAGAGGGGGCATGCCTTTCGAGCCAGCCGTTTGTACATTTCCTGGCAAAACGCATGGGAAAACCCCATTGGGGAAAATCCGACTTAGGGTTAGGGTTAGCTCTCCGTGAATCTGCAAAGCAAAACGGACATCTCCATTGGAATCGCCGCCCATGGGTATGCTCAAGAGGGGGTACGCCTTTCGAGCGGGCCGTGTGTACATTTCCTGGCAAAACGCATGGGAAAATCCCTTTGGGGAAAATCCCACTTAGGGTTAGGGTTAGCTCTCCGTGAATCTGCAGAGCAAAACGGACATCTCCATTGGACTCGCCGCCCATGGGTATGCTCAAGCGGGGGCACGCCTTTCGAGCCGGCCTTGTGTACATTTCCTGGCAAAACGCATGGGAAAACCCCATTGGGGAAAATCCCACTTAGGGTTAGGGTTAGCTCTCCGTGAATCTGCAGAGCAAAACGGACATCTCCATTGGACTCGCCGCACATGGGTATACTCAAGATGGGGCACGCCTTTCGAGCCGGCCTTGTGTACATTTCCTGGCAAAACGCATGGGAAAACCCCATTGGGGAAAATCCCACTTAGGGTTAGGGTTAGCTCTCCGTGAATCTGCAGAGCAAAACGGACATCTCCATTAGACTCGCCGCACATGGGTATGCTCAAGAGGGGGCACGCCTTTCGAGCCGGCCGTTTGTACATTTCCTGGCAAAACGCATGGGAAAACCCCATTGGGGAAAATCCCACTTAGGGTTAGGGTTAGGTCTCCGTGAATTTGCAGAGCAAAACGGACATCTCCATTGGACTCGCCACCCATGGGTATGCTCAAGAGGGGTTACGCCTTTCGAGCGGGCCTTGTGTACAATTCCTGGCAAAAGGCATGGGAAAATCCCATTGGGGACAATCCCACTTAGGGTTAGGGTTAGCTCTCCGTGAATCTGCAGAGCAAAACGGACATCTCCCTTGGACTCGCCGCCCATGGGTATGATCAAGAGGGGGTACGCCTTTCGAGCAGGCCGTTTGTACATTTCCTGTCAAAACGCATGGGAAAACCCCATTGGGGAAAATCCCACTTAGGGTTAGGGTTAGCTCTCCGTGAATCTGCAGAGCAAAACGGACATCTCCATTCGACCCGCCGCCCATGGGTATGATCAAGAGGGGGCACGCCTTGCGAGCCGGCCTTGTGTACATTTCCTGGCAAAAGGCATGGGAAAATCCCATTGGGGAAAATCCCACTTAGGGTTAGGGTTAGCTCTCCGTGAATCTGCAGAGCAAAACGGACATCTCCATTGGACTCGCTGCCCATGGGTATGCTCAAGAGGGGGCACGCCTTTCGAGCCGGCCTTGTGTACATTTCCTGGCAAAACGCATGGGAAAACCCCTTTGGGGAAAATCCCACTTAGGGTTAGGGTTAGCTCTCCGTGAATCTGCAGAGCAAAACGGACATCTCCATTGGACTCGCCGCCCATGGGTATGCTCAAGAGGGGGCACGCCTTTCGAGCCGGCCGTTTGTACATTTCCTGGCAAAACGCATGGGAAAACCCCATTGGGGAAAATCCCACTTAGGGTTAGGGTTAGCTCTCCGTGAATCTGCAGAGCAAAACGGACATCTCCATTGGACTCGCCGCCCATGGGTATGCTCAAGAGGGGGCACGCCTTTCGAGCCGGCCGTTTGTACATTTCCTGGCAAAACGCATGGGAAAACCCCATTGGGGAAAATCCCACTTAGGGTTAGGGTTAGCTCTCCGTGAATCTGCAGAGCTTAACGGACATCTCCATTGGACTCGCCGCCCATGGGTATGATCAAGAGGGGGCACGCCTTGCGAGCCGGCCTTGTGTACATTTCCTGGCAAAAGGCATGGGAAAATCCCACTTAGGGTTAGGGTTAGCTCTCCATGAATCTGCAGAGCAAAACGGACATCTCCATTGGACTCGCCGCCCATGGGTATGCTCAAGAGGGGGCACGCCTTTCGAGCCGGCCGTTTGTACATTTCCTGGCAAAACGCATGGGAAAACCCCATTGGGGAAAATCCCACTTAGGGTTAGGGTTAGCTCTCCGTGAATCTGCAGAGCAAAACGGACATCTCCATTGGACTCGCCGCCCATGGGTATGCTCAAGAAGGGGTACGCCTTTCGAGCCGGCCGTGTGTACATTTCCTGGCAAAACGCATGGGAAAACCCCATTGGGGAAAATCCCACTTAGGGTTAGGGTTAGCTGTCCGTGAATCTGCAGAGCAAAACGGACATCTCCATTGGACTCGTCGCCCATGGGTATGCTCAAGAGGGGGCACGCCTTTCGAGCTGGCCTTGTGTACATTTCCTGGCAAAACGCATGGGAAAACCCCTTTGGGGAAAATCCCACTAAGGGTTAGGGTTAGCTCTCCGTGAATCTGCAGAGCAAAACGGACATCTCCATTAGACTCGCCGCACATGGGTATGCTCAAGAGGGGGCACGCCTTTCGAGCCGGCCGTTTGTACATTTCCTGGCAAAACGCATGGGAAAACCCCATTGGGGAAAATCCCACTTAGGGTTAGGGTTAGCTCTCCGTGAATCTGCAGAGCAAAACGGACATCTCCATTGGACTCGCCGCCCATGGGTATGCTCAAGAGGGGGCACGCCTTTCGAGCCGGCCGTTTGTACATTTCCTGGCAAAACGCATGGGAAAACCCCATTGGGGAAAATCCCACTTAGGGTTAGGGTTAGCTCTCCGTGAATCTGCAGAGCAAAACGGACATCTCCATTGGACTCGCCGCCCATGGGTATGCTCAAGAGGGGGCACGCCTTTCGAGCGGGCCGTGTGTACATTTCCTGGCAAAAGGCATGGGAAAACCCCTTTGGGGAAAATCCCACTTAGGGTTAGGGTTAGCTCTCCGTGAATCTGCAGAGCAAAACGGACATCTCCATTGGACTCGCCGCCCATGGGTATGCTCAAGAGGGGGCACGCCTTTCGAGCCGGCCGTGTGTACATTTCCTGGCAAAACGCATGGGAAAACCCCATTGGGGAAAATCCCACTTAGGGTTAGGGTTAGCTCTCCGTGAATCTGCAGAGCAAAACGGACATCTCCATTGGACTCGCCGCCCATGGGTATGCTCAAGAGGGGGCACGCCTTTCGAGCCGGCCGTGTGTACATTTCCTGGCAAAACGCATGGGAAAACCCCATTGGGGAAAATCCCACTTAGGGTTAGGGTTAGCTCTCCGT
Organism: Natrix helvetica; assembly: GCF_964273705.1. Classification (NCBI taxonomy): domain Eukaryota; kingdom Metazoa; phylum Chordata; class Lepidosauria; order Squamata; family Natricidae; genus Natrix; species Natrix helvetica. Next base: position 18,084,841 of record NC_138549.1, on the reverse strand, counting down.
GAATCTGCAGAGCTTAACGGACATCTCCATTGGACTCGCCGCCCATGGGTATGATCAAGAGGGGGCACGCCTTGCGAGCCGGCCTTGTGTACATTTCCTGGCAAAAGGCATGGGAAAATCCCACTTAGGGTTAGGGTTAGCTCTCGGTGAATCTGCAGAGCAAAACGGACATCTCCATTGGACTCGCCGCCCATGGGTATGCTCAAGAGGGGGCACGCCTTTCGAGCCGGCCGTTTGTACATTTCCTGGCAAAACGCATGGGAAAACCCCATTGGGGAAAATCCCACTTAGGGTTAGGGTTAGCTCTCCGTGAATCTGCAGAGCAAAACGGACATCTCCATTGGACTCGCCGCCCATGGGTATGCTCAAGAGGGGGCACGCCTTTCGAGCGGGCCGTGTGTACATTTCCTGGCAAAAGGCATGGGAAAACCCCTTTGGGGAAAATCCCACTTAGGGTTAGGGTTAGCTCTCCGTGAATCTGCAGAGCAAAACGGACATCTCCATTGGACTCGCCGCCCATGGGTATGCTCAAGAGGGGGCACGCCTTTCGAGCCGGCCGTGTGTACATTTCCTGGCAAAACGCATGGGAAAACCCCATTGGGGAAAATCCCACTTAGGGTTAGGGTTAGCTCTCCGTGAATCTGCAGAGCAAAACGGACATCTCCATTGGACTCGCCGCCCATGGGTATGCTCAAGAGGGGGCACGCCTTTCGAGCCGGCCGTGTGTACATTTCCTGGCAAAACGCATGGGAAAACCCCATTGGGGAAAATCCCACTTAGGGTTAGGGTTAGCTCTCCGTGAATCTGCAGAGCTTAACGGACATCTCCATTGGACTCGCCGCCCATGGGTATGATCAAGAGGGGGCACGCCTTGCGAGCCGGCCTTGTGTACATTTCCTGGCAAAAGGCATGGGAAAATCCCACTTAGGGTTAGGGTTAGCTCTCGGTGAATCTGCAGAGCAAAACGGACATCTCCATTGGACTCGCCGCCCATGGGTATGCTCAAGAGGGGGCACGCCTTTCGAGCCGGCCGTTTGTACATTTCCTGGCAAAACGCATGGGAAAACCCCATTGGGGAAAATCCCACTTAGGGTTAGGGTTAGCTCTCCGTGAATCTGCAGAGCAAAACGGACATCTCCATTGGACTCGCCGCCCATGGGTATGCTCAAGAGGGGGCACGCCTTTCGAGCGGGCCGTGTGTACATTTCCTGGCAAAAGGCATGGGAAAACCCCTTTGGGGAAAATCCCACTTAGGGTTAGGGTTAGCTCTCCGTGAATCTGCAGAGCAAAACGGACATCTCCATTGGACTCGCCGCCCATGGGTATGCTCAAGAGGGGGCACGCCTTTCGAGCCGGCCGTGTGTACATTTCCTGGCAAAACGCATGGGAAAACCCCATTGGGGAAAATCCCACTTAGGGTTAGGGTTAGCTCTCCGTGAATCTGCAGAGCAAAACGGACATCTCCATTGGACTCGCCGCCCATGGGTATGCTCAAGAGGGGGCACGCCTTTCGAGCCGGCCGTGTGTACATTTCCTGGCAAAACGCATGGGAAAACCCCATTGGGGAAAATCCCACTTAGGGTTAGGGTTAGCTCTCCGTGAATCTGCAGAGCTTAACGGACATCTCCATTGGACTCGCCGCCCATGGGTATGATCAAGAGGGGGCACGCCTTGCGAGCCGGCCTTGTGTACATTTCCTGGCAAAAGGCATGGGAAAATCCCACTTAGGGTTAGGGTTAGCTCTCCGTGAATCTGCAGAGCAAAACGGACATCTCCATTGGACTCGCCGCCCATGGGTATGCTCAAGAGGGGGCACGCCTTTCGAGCCGGCCGTTTGTACATTTCCTGGCAAAAAGCATTGGAAAACCCCATTGGGGAAAATCCCACTTCGGGTTAGGGTTAGCTCTCCGTGAATCTGCAGAGCAAAACGGACATCTCCATTGGACTCGCCGCCCATGGGTATGCTCAAGAGGGGGCACGCCTTTCGAGCCGGCCGTTTGTACATTTCCTGGCAAAAAGCATTGGAAAACCCCATTGGGGAAAATCCCACTTCGGGTTAGGGTTAGCTCTCCGTGAATTTGCAGAGCAAAACGGACATCTCCATTGGACTCGCCGCCCATGGGTATGCTCAAGAGGGGGCACGCCTTTCGAGCCGGCCGTTTGTACATTTCCTGGCAAAACGCATGGGAAAACCCCATTGGGGAAAATCCCACTTAGGGTTAGGGTTAGCTCTCCGTGAATCTGCAGAGCAAAACGGACATCTCCATTGGACTCGCCGCCCATGGGTATGCTCAAGAGGGGGTACGCCTTTCGAGCCGGCCGTGTGTACATTTCCTGGCAAAACGCATGGGAAAACCCCATTGGGAAAAATCCCACTTAGGGTTAGGGTTAGCTGTCCGTGAATCTGCAGAGCAAAACGGACATCTCCATTGGACTCGTCGCCCATGGGTATGCTCAAGAGGGGGCACGCCTTTCGAGCTGGCCTTGTGTACATTTCCTGGCAAAACGCATGGGAAAACCCCTTTGGGGAAAATCCCACTAAGGGTTAGGGTTAGCTCTCCGTGAATCTGCAGAGCAAAACGGACATCTCCATTGGACTCGCCGCACATGGGTATGCTCAAGAGGGGGCACGCCTTTCGAGCCGGCCGTTTGTACATTTCCTGGCAAAACGCATGGGAAAACCCCATTGGGGAAAATCCCACTTAGGGTTAGGGTTAGCTCTCCGTGAATCTGCAGAGCAAAACGGACATCTCCATTGGACTCGCCGCCCATGGGTATGCTCAAGATGGGGCACGCCTTTCGAGCCGGCCGTTTGTACATTTCCTGGCAAAACGCATGGGAAAACCCCATTGGGGAAAATCCCACTTAGGGTTAGGGTTAGCTCTCCGTGAATCTGCAGAGCATAACGGACATCTCCATTGGACTCGCCGCCCATGGGTATGCTCAAGAGGGGGCACGCCTTTCGAGCCGGCCGTGTGTACATTTCCTGGCAAAACGCATGGGAAAACCCCATTGGGGAAAATCCCACTTAGGGTTAGGGTTAGCTCTCCGTGAATCTGCAGAGCAAAACGGACATCTCCATTGGACTCGCCGCCCATGGGTATGCTCAAGAGGGGGCACGCCTTTCGAGCCGGCCGTGTGTACATTTCCTGGCAAAACGCATGGGAAAACCCCATTGGGGAAAATCCCACTTAGGGTTAGGGTTAGCTGTCCGTGAATCTGCAGAGCAAAACGGACATCTCCATTGGACTCGTCGCCCATGGGTATGCTCAAGAGGGGGCACGCCTTTCGAGCTGGCCTTGTGTACATTTCCTGGCAAAACGCATGGGAAAACCCCTTTGGGGAAAATCCCACTAAGGGTTAGGGTTAGCTCTCCGTGAATCTGCAGAGCAAAACGGACATCTCCATTGGACTCGCCGCACATGGGTATGCTCAAGAGGGGGCACGCCTTTCGAGCCGGCCGTTTGTACATTTCCTGGCAAAACGCATGGGAAAACCCCATTGGGGAAAATCCCACTTAGGGTTAGGGTTAGCTCTCCGTGAATCTGCAGAGCAAAACGGACATCTCCATTGGACTCGCCGCCCATGGGTATGCTCAAGATGGGGCACGCCTTTCGAGCCGGCCGTTTGTACATTTCCTGGCAAAACGCATGGGAAAACCCCATTGGGGAAAATCCCACTTAGGGTTAGGGTTAGCTCTCCGTGAATCTGCAGAGCATAACGGACATCTCCATTGGACTCGCCGCCCATGGGTATGCTCAAGAGGGGGCACGCCTTTCGAGCCGGCCGTGTGTACATTTCCTGGCAAAACGCATGGGAAAACCCCATTGGGGAAAATCCCACTTAGGGTTAGGGTTAGCTCTCCGTGAATCTGCAGAGCAAAACGGACATCTCCATTGGACTCGCCGCCCATGGGTATGCTCAAGAGGGGGCACGCCTTTCGAGCCGGCCGTGTGTACATTTCCTGGCAAAACGCATGGGAAAACCCCATTGGGGAAAATCCCACTTAGGGTTAGGGTTAGCTCTCCGTGAATCTGCAGAGCAAAACGGACATCTCCATTGGACTCGCCGCCCATGGGTATGCTCAAGAGGGGGCACGCCTTTCGAGCCAGCCGTTTGTACATTTCCTGGCAAAACGCATGGGAAAACCCCATTGGGGAAAATCCGACTTAGGGTTAGGGTTAGCTCTCCGTGAATCTGCAGAGCAAAACGGACATCTCCATTGGACTCGTCGCCCATGGGTATGCTCAAGAGGGGGTACGCCTTTCGAGCCGGCCGTGTGTACATTTCCTGGCAAAACGCATGGGAAAACCCCATTGGGGAAAATCCCACTTAGGGTTAGGGTTAGCTGTCCGTGAATCTGCAGAGCAAAACGGACATCTCCATTGGACTCGTCGCCCAAGGGTATGCTCAAGAGGGGGCACGCCTTTCGAGCCGGCCTTGTGCACATTTCCTGGCAAAACGCATGGGAAAATCCCATTGGGGACAATCCCACTTAGGGTTAGGGTTAGCTCTCCGTGAATCTGCAGAGCAAAACGGACATCTCCATTGGACTCGCCGCCCATGGGTATGCTCAAGAGGGGGCACGCCTTTCGAGCCGGCCGTTTGTACATTTCCTGGCAAAACGCATGGGAAAACCCCATTGGGGAAAATCCTACTTAGGGTTAGGGTTAGCTCTCCGTGAATCTGCAGAGCAAAACGGACATCTCCATTGGACTCGCCGCCCATGGGTATGCTCAAGAGGGGGCACGCCTTTCGAGCCGGCCGTTTGTACATTTCCTGGCAAAACGCATGGGAAAACCCCATTGGGGAAAATCCCACTTAGGGTTAGGGTTAGCTCTCCGTGAATCTGCAGAGCAAAACGGACATCTCCATTGGACTCGCCGCCCATGGGTATGCTCAAGAGGGGGCACGCCTTTCGAGCGGGCCGTGTGTACATTTCCTGGCAAAAGGCATGGGAAAACCCCTTTGGGGAAAATCCCACTTAGGGTTAGGGTTAGCTCTCCGTGAATCTGCAGAGCAAAACGGACATCTCCATTGGACTCGCCGCCCATGGGTATGCTCAAGAGGGGGCACGCCTTTCGAGCCGGCCGTGTGTACATTTCCTGGCAAAACGCATGGGAAAACCCCATTGGGGAAAATCCCACTTAGGGTTAGGGTTAGCTCTCCATGAATCTGCAGAGCAAAACGGACATCTCCATTGGACTCGCCGCCCATGGGTATGCTCAAGAGGGGGCACGCCTTTCGAGCCGGCCGTGTGTACATTTCCTGGCAAAACGCATGGGAAAACCCCATTGGGGAAAATCCCACTTAGGGTTAGGGTTAGCTCTCCGTGAATCTGCAGAGCTTAACGGACATCTCCATTGGACTCGCCGCCCATGGGTATGATCAAGAGGGGGCACGCCTTGCGAGCCGGCCTTGTGTACATTTCCTGGCAAAAGGCATGGGAAAATCCCACTTAGGGTTAGGGTTAGCTCTCCGTGAATCTGCAGAGCAAAACGGACATCTCCATTGGACTCGCCGCCCATGGGTATGCTCAGGAGGGGGCACGCCTTTCGAGCCGGCCGTTTGTACATTTCCTGGCAAAACGCATGGGAAAACCCCATTGGGGAAAATCCCACTTAGGGTTAGGGTGAGCTCTCCGTGAATCTGCAGAGCAAAATGGACATCTCCATTGGACTCGCCGCCCATGGGTATGCTCAAGAGGGGGTACGCCTTTCGAGCGGGCCTTGTGTACATTTCCTGGCAAAACGCATGGGAAAACCCCATTGGGGAAAATCCCACTTAGGGTTAGGGTTAGCTCTCCGTGAATCTGCAGAGCAAAACGGACATCTCCATTGGACTCGCCGCCCATGGGTATGCTCAAGAGGGGGCACGCCTTTCGAGCCGGCCGTGTGTACATTTCCTGGCAAAACGCATGGGAAAACCCCATTGGGGAAAATCCCACTTAGGGTTAGGGTTAGCTCTCCGTGAATCTGCAGAGCTTAACGGACATCTCCATTGGACTCGCCGCCCATGGGTATGATCAAGAGGGGGCACGCCTTGCGAGCCGGCCTTGTGTACATTTCCTGGCAAAAGGCATGGGAAAATCCCACTTAGGGTTAGGGTTAGCTCTCCGTGAATCTGCAGAGCAAAACGGACATCTCCATTGGACTCGCCGCCCATGGGTATGCTCAGGAGGGGGCACGCCTTTCGAGCCGGCCGTTTGTACATTTCCTGGCAAAACGCATGGGAAAACCCCATTGGGGAAAATCCCACTTAGGGTTAGGGTGAGCTCTCCGTGAATCTGCAGAGCAAAATGGACATCTCCATTGGACTCGCCGCCCATGGGTATGCTCAAGAGGGGGTACGCCTTTCGAGCGGGCCTTGTGTACAATTCCTGGCAAAAGGAATGGGAAAATCCCATTGGGGACAATCCCACTGAGGGTTAGGGTTAGCTCTCCGTGAATCTGCAGAGCAAAACGGACATCTCCATTGGACTCGCCGCCCATGGGTATGCTCAAGAGGGGGCACGCCTTTCGAGCCGGCCGTTTGTACATTTCCTGGCAAAAAGCATTGGAAAACCCCATTGGGGAAAATCCCACTTCGGGTTAGGGTTAGCTCTCCGTGAATCTGCAGAGCAAAACGGACATCTCCATTGGACTCGCCGCCCATGGGTATGCTCAAGAGGGGGTACGCCTTTCGAGCCGGCCGTGTGTACATTTCCTGGCAAAACGCATGGGAAAACCCCATTGGGGAAAATCCCACTTAGGGTTAGGGTTAGCTGTCCGTGAATCTGCAGAGCAAAACGGACATCTCCATTGGACTCGTCGCCCATGGGTATGCTCAAGAGGGGGCACGCCTTTCGAGCTGGCCTTGTGTACATTTCCTGGCAAAACGCATGGGAAAACCCCTTTGGGGAAAATCCCACTAAGGGTTAGGGTTAGCTCTCCGTGAATCTGCAGAGCAAAACGGACATCTCCATTGGACTCGCCGCACATGGGTATGCTCAAGAGGGGGCACGCCTTTCGAGCCGGCCGTTTGTACATTTCCTGGCAAAACGCATGGGAAAACCCCATTGGGGAAAATCCCACTTAGGGTTAGGGTTAGCTCTCCGTGAATCTGCAGAGCAAAACGGACATCTCCATTGGACTCGCCGCCCATGGGTATGCTAAAGATGGGGCACGCCTTTCGAGCCGGCCGTTTGTACATTTCCTGGCAAAACGCATGGGAAAACCCCATTGGGGAAAATCCCACTTAGGGTTAGGGTTAGCTCTCCGTGAATCTGCAGAGCATAACGGACATCTCCATTGGACTCGCCGCCCATGGGTATGCTCAAGAGGAGGCACGCCTTTCGAGCCGGCCGTGTGTACATTTCCTGGCAAAACGCATGGGAAAACCCCATTGGGGAAAATCCCACTTAGGGTTAGGGTTAGCTCTCCGTGAATCTGCAGAGCAAAACGGACATCTCCATTGGACTCGCCGCCCATGGGTATGCTCAAGAGGGGGCACGCCTTTCGAGCCGGCCGTGTGTACATTTCCTGGCAAAACGCATGGGAAAACACCATTGGGGAAAATCCCACTTAGGGTTAGGGTTAGCTCTCCGTGAATCTGCAGAGCAAAACGGACATCTCCATTGGACTCGCCGCCCATGGGTATGCTCAAGAGGGGGCACGCCTTTCGAGCCAGCCGTTTGTACATTTCCTGGCAAAACGCATGGGAAAACCCCATTGGGGAAAATCCGACTTAGGGTTAGGGTTAGCTCTCCGTGAATCTGCAGAGCAAAACGGACATCTCCATTGGACTCGTCGCCCATGGGTATGCTCAAGAGGGGGTACGCCTTTCGAGCCGGCCGTGTGTACATTTCCTGGCAAAACGCATGGGAAAACCCCATTGGGGAAAATCCCACTTAGGGTTAGGGTTAGCTGTCCGTGAATCTGCAGAGCAAAACGGACATCTCCATTGGACTCGTCGCCCAAGGGTATGCTCAAGAGGGGGCACGCCTTTCGAGCCGGCCTTGTGTACATTTCCTGGCAAAAGGCATGGGAAAATCCCATTGGGGAAAATCCCACTTAGGGTTAGGGTTAGCTCTCCGTGAATCTGCAGAGCAAAATGGATATCTCCATTGGACTCGCCGCACATGGGTATGCTCAAGAGGGGGCACGCCTTTCGAGCCGGCCGTGTGTACATTGCCTGGCAAAACGCATGGGAAAACCCCTTTGGGGAAAATCCCACTAAGGGTTAGGGTTAGCTCTCCGTGAATCTGCAGAGCAAAACGGACATCTCCATTGGACTCGCCGCACATGGGTATGCTCAAGAGGGGGCACGCCTTTCGAGCCGGCCGTTTGTACATTTCCTGGCAAAACGCATGGGAAAACCCCATTGGGGAAAATCCCACTTAGGGTTAGGGTTAGCTCTCCGTGAATCTGCAGAGCAAAACGGACATCTCCATTGGACTCGCCGCCCATGGGTATGCTCAAGAGGGGGTACGCCTTTCGAGCCGGCCGTGTGTACATTTCCTGGCAAAACGCATGGGAAAACCCCATTGGGGAAAATCCCACTTAGGGTTAGAGTTAGCTCTCCGTGAATCTGCAGAGCAAAACGGACATCTCCATTGGACTCGCCGCCCATGGGTATGCTCAAGAGGGGGCACACCTTTCGAGCCGGCCGTTTGTACATTTCCTGGCAAAACGCATGGGAAAACCCCATTGGGGAAAATCCCACTTAGGGTTAGGGTTAGCTCTCCGTGAATCTGCAGAGCAAAACGGACATCTCCATTGGACTCGCCGCCCATGGGTATGCTCAAGAGGGGGTACGCCTTTCGAGCCGGCCGTGTGTACATTTCCTGGCAAAACGCATGGGAAAACCCCATTGGGGAAAATCCGACTTAGGGTTAGGGTTAGCTCTCCGTGAATCTGCAGAGCAAAACGGACATCTCCATTGGACTCGCCGCCCATGGGTATGCTCAAGAGGGGGCACGCCTTTCCAGCCGGCCTTGTGCACATTTCCTGGCAAAACGCATGGGAAAATCCCATTGGGGACAATCCCACTTAGGGTTAGGGTTAGCTCTCCGTGAATCTGCAGAGCAAAACGGACATCTCCATTGGACTCGCCGCCCATGGGTATGCTCAAGAGGGGGCACGCCTTTCGAGCCGGCCGTTTGTACATTTCCTGGCAAAACGCATGGGAAAACCCCATTGGGGAAAATCCCACTTAGGGTTAGGGTTAGCTCTCCGTGAATCTGCAGAGCAAAACGGACATCTCCATTGGACTCGCCACCCATGGGTATGCTCAAGAGGGGGCACGCCTTTCGAGCCGGCCGTTTGTACATTTCCTGGCAATACGCATGGGAAAACCCCATTGGGGAAAATCCCACTTAGGGTTAGAGTTAGCTCTCCGTGAATCTGCAGAGCAAAACGGACATCTCCATTGGACTCGCCGCCCATGGGTATGATCAAGAGGGGGCACGCCTTGCGAGCCGGCCTTGTGTACATTTCCTGGCAAAAGGCATGGGAAAATCCCATTGGGGAAAATCCCACTTAGGGTTAGGGTTAGCTCTCCGTGAATCTGCAGAGCAAAATGGATATCTCCATTGGACTCGCCGCACATGGGTATGCTCAAGAGGGGGCACGCCTTTCGAGCCGGCCGTGTGTACATTGCCTGGCAAAACGCATGGGAAAACCCCTTTGGGGAAAATCCCACTAAGGGTTAGGGTTAGCTCTCCGTGAATCTGCAGAGCAAAACGGACATCTCCATTGGACTCGCCGCACATGGGTATGCTCAAGAGGGGGCACGCCTTTCGAGCCGGCCGTTTGTACATTTCCTGGCAAAACGCATGGGAAAACCCCATTGGGGAAAATCCCACTTAGGGTTAGGGTTAGCTCTCCGTGAATCTGCAGAGCAAAACGGACATCTCCATTGGACTCGCCGCCCATGGGTATGCTCAAGAGGGGGTACGCCTTTCGAGCCGGCCGTGTGTACATTTCCTGGCAAAACGCATGGGAAAACCCCATTGGGGAAAATCCCACTTAGGGTTAGAGTTAGCTCTCCGTGAATCTGCAGAGCAAAACGGACATCTCCATTGGACTCGCCGCCCATGGGTATGCTCAAGAGGGGGCACACCTTTCGAGCCGGCCGTTTGTACATTTCCTGGCAAAACGCATGGGAAAACCCCATTGGGGAAAATCCCACTTAGGGTTAGGGTTAGCTCTCCGTGAATCTGCAGAGCAAAACGGACATCTCCATTGGACTCGCCGCCCATGGGTATGCTCAAGAGGGGGTACGCCTTTCGAGCCGGCCGTGTGTACATTTCCTGGCAAAACGCATGGGAAAACCCCATTGGGGAAAATCCGACTTAGGGTTAGGGTTAGCTCTCCGTGAATCTGCAGAGCAAAACGGACATCTCCATTGGACTCGCCGCCCATGGGTATGCTCAAGAGGGGGCACGCCTTTCCAGCCGGCCTTGTGCACATTTCCTGGCAAAACGCATGGGAAAATCCCATTGGGGACAATCCCACTTAGGGTTAGGGTTAGCTCTCCGTGAATCTGCAGAGCAAAACGGACATCTCCATTGGACTCGCCGCCCATGGGTATGCTCAAGAGGGGGCACGCCTTTCGAGCCGGCCGTTTGTACATTTCCTGGCAAAACGCATGGGAAAACCCCATTGGGGAAAATCCCACTTAGGGTTAGGGTTAGCTGTCCGTGAATCTGCAGAGCAAAACGGACATCTCCATTGGACTCGCCGCCCATGGGTATGCTCAAGAGGGGGCACGCCTTTCGAGCCGGCCGTTTGTACATTTCCTGGCAAAACGCATGGGAAAACCCCATTGGGGAAAATCCCACTTAGGGTTAGGGTTAGCTCTCCGTGAATCTGCAGAGCAAAACGGACATCTCCATTGGACTCGCCGCCCATGGGTATGCTCAAGAGGGGGCACGCCTTTCGAGCGGGCCGTGTGTACATTTCCTGGCAAAAGGCATGGGAAAACCCCTTTGGGGAAAATCCCACTTAGGGTTAGGGTTAGCTCTCCGTGAATCTGCAGAGCAAAACGGACATCTCCATTGGACTCGCCGCCCATGGGTATGCTCAAGAGGGGGCACGCCTTTCGAGCCGGCCGTGTGTACATTTCCTGGCAAAACGCATGGGAAAACCCCATTGGGGAAAATCCCACTTAGGGTTAGGGTTAGCTCTCCGTGAATCTGCAGAGCAAAACGGACATCTCCATTGGACTCGCCGCCCATGGGTATGCTCAAGAGGGGGCACGCCTTTCGAGCCGGCCGTGTGTACATTTCCTGGCAAAACGCATGGGAAAACCCCATTGGGGAAAATCCCACTTAGGGTTAGGGTTAGCTCTCCGTGAATCTGCAGAGCTTAACGGACATCTCCATTGGACTCGCCGCCCATGGGTATGATTAAGAGGGGGCACGCCTTGCGAGCCGGCCTTGTGTACATTTCCTGGCAAAAGGCATGGGAAAATCCCATTGGGGACAATCCCACTGAGGGTTAGGGTTAGCTCTCCGTGAATCTGCAGAGCAAAACGGACATCTCCATTGGACTCGCCGCCCATGGGTATGCTCAAGAGGGGGTACGCCTTTCGAGCCGGCCGTGTGTACATTTCCTGGCAAAACGCATGGGAAAACCCCATTGGGGAAAATCCCACTTAGGGTTAGGGTTAGCTGTCCGTGAATCTGCAGAGCAAAACGGACATCTCCATTGGACTCGTCGCCCATGGGTATGCTCAAGAGGGGGCACGCCTTTCGAGCCGGCCGTTTGTACATTTCCTGGCAAAACGCATGGGAAAACCCCATTGGGGAAAATCCCACTAAGGGTTAGGGTTAGCTCTCCGTGAATCTGCAGAGCAAAACGGACATCTCCATTGGACTCGCCGCCCATGGGTATGCTCAAGAGGGGGTACGCCTTTCGAGCCGGCCGTGTGTACATTTCCTGGCAAAACGCATGGGAAAACCCCATTGGGGAAAATCCCACTTAGGGTTAGAGTTAGCTCTCCGTGAATCTGCAGAGCAAAACGGACATCTCCATTGGACTCGCCGCCCATGGGTATGCTCAAGAGGGGGCACACCTTTCGAGCCGGCCGTTTGTACATTTCCTGGCAAAACGCATGGGAAAACCCCATTGGGGAAAATCCCACTTAGGGTTAGGGTTAGCTCTCCGTGAATCTGCAGAGCAAAACGGACATCTCCATTGGACTCGCCGCCCATGGGTATGCTCAAGAGGGGGCACGCCTTTCGAGCCGGCCGTGTGCACATTTCCTGGCAAAACGCATGGGAAAATCCCATTGGGGACAATCCCACTTAGGGTTAGGGTTAGCTCTCCGTGAATCTGCAGAGCAAAACGGACATCTCCATTGGACTCGCCGCCCATGGGTATGCTCAAGAGGGGGCACGCCTTTCCAGCCGGCCGTGTGTACATTCCCTGGCAAAACGCATGGGAAAACCCCATTTGGGAAAATCCCACTTAGGGTTAGGGTTAGCTCTCCGTGAATCTGCAGAGCAAAACGGACATCTCCATTGGACTCGCCGCCCATGGGTATGCTCAAGAGGGGGCACGCCTTTCGAGCCGTCCGTTTGTACATTTCCTGGCAAAACGCATGGGAAAACCCCATTGGGGAAAATCCCACTTAGGGTTAGGGTTAGCTCTCCGTGAATCTGCAGAGCAAAACGGACATCTCCATTGGACTCGCCACCCATGGGTATGCTCAAGAGGGGGCACGCCTTTCGAGCTGGCCGTGTGCACATTTCCTGGCAAAACGCATGGGAAAACCCCATTGGGGAAAATCCCACTTAGGGTTAGAGTTAGCTCTCCGTGAATCTGCAGAGCAAAACGGACATCTCCATTGGACTCGCCGCCCATGGGTATGCTCAAGAGGGGGCACGCCTTTCGAGCCGGCCGTGTGTACATTTCCTGGCAAAACGCATGGGAAAACCCCATTGGGGAAAATCCCACTTAGGGTTAGGGTTAGCTCTCCGTGAATCTGCAGAGCAAAACGGACATCTCCATTGGACTCGCCGCCCATGGGTATGCTCAAGAGGGGGCACGCCTTTCGAGCCAGCCGTTTGTACATTTCCTGGCAAAACACATGGGAAAACCCCATTGGGGAAAATCCGACTTAGGGTTAGGGTTAGCTCTCCGTGAATCTGCAGAGCAAAACGGACATCTCCATTGGACTCGCCGCCCATGGGTATGCTCAAGAGGGGGTACGCTTTTCGAGCCGGCCGTGTGTACATTTCCTGGCAAAACGCATGGGAAAAACCCATTAGGGAAAATCCCACTTAGGGTTAGGGTTAGCTCTCCGTGAATATGCAGAGGAAAACGGACATCTCCATTGGACTCGCCGCCCATGGGTATGCTCAAGAGGGGGCACGCCTTTCGAGCAGGCCTTGTGTACATTTCCTGGCAAAACGCATGGGAAAACCCCATTGGGGAAAATCCCACTTAGGGTTAGGGTTAGCTCTCCGTGAATCTGCAGAGCAAAACGGACATCTCCATTGGACTCGCCGCCCATGGGTATGCTCAAGAGGGGGTACGCCTTTCGAGCGGGCCTTGTGTACATTTCCTGGCAAAACGCATGGGAAAACCCCATTGGGGAAAATCCCACTTAGGGTTAGGGTTAGCTCTCCGTGAATCTGCAGAGCAAAACGGACATCTCCATTGGACTCGCCGCCCATGGGTATGATCAAGAGGGGGCACGCCTTGCGAGCCGGCCTTGTGTACATTTCCTGGCAAAAGGCATGGGAAAATCCCATTGGGGAAAATCCCACTTAGGGTTAGGGTTAGCACTCCGTGAATCTGCAGAGCAAAACCGACATCTCCATTGGACTCGCTGCCCATGGGTATGCTCATGAAGGGACACGCCTTTCGAGCCGGCCGTGTGTACATTTCCTGGCAAAATGCATGGGAAAACCCCATTGGGGAAAATCCCACTTAGGGTTAGGGTTAGCTCTCCGTGAATCTGCAGAGCAAAACGGACATCTCCATTGGACTCGCCGCCCATGGGTATGCTCAAGAGGGTGTACGCCTTTCGAGCCGGCCGTGTGTACATTTCCTGGCAAAACGCATGGGAAAACCCCATTGGGGAAAATCCCACTTAGGTTTAGGGTTAGCTCTCCGTGAATCTGCAGAGCAAAACGGACATCTCCATTGGACTCGCCGCCCATGAGTATGCTCAAGAGGGGGCACGCCTTTCGAGCGGGCCTTGTGTACATTTCCTGGCAAAACGCATGGGAAAATCCCATTGGGGAAAATCCCACTTAGGGTTCGGGTTAGCTCTCCGTGAATCTGCAGAGCAAAACGGACATCTCCATTGGACTCGCCGCCCATGGGTATGATCAAGAGGGGGCACGCCTTTCGAGCCGGCCGTTTGTACATTTCCTGGCAAAACGCATGGGAAAACCCCATTGGGGAAAATCCCACTTAGGGTTCGGGTTAGCTCTCCGTGAATCTGCAGAGCAAAACGGACATCTCCATTGGACTCGCCGCCCATGGGTATGCTCAAGAGGGGGTACGCCTTTCGAGCCGGCAGTGTATACATTTCCTGGCAAAACGCATGGGAAAACCCCATTGGGGAAAATCCCACTTAGGGTTAGGGTTAGCTCTCCGTGAATCTGCAGAGCAAAACGGACATCTCCATTGGACGCGCCGCCCATGGGTATGCTCAAGAGGGGGCACGCCTTTCGAGCGGGCCTTGTGTACATTTCCTGACAAAACGCATGGGAAAATCCCATTAGGGACAATCCCACTTAGGGTTAGGGTTAGCTCTCCGTGAATCTGCAGAGCAAAACGGACATCTCCATTGGACTCGCCGCCCATGGGTATGCTCAAGAGGGGGCACGCCTTTCGAGCCGGCCGTTTGTACATTTCCTGGCAAAACGCATGGGAAAACCCCATTGGGGAAAATCCCACTTAGGGTTAGGGTTAGCTCTCTGTGAATCTGCAGAGCAAAACGGACATCTCCATTGGACTCGCCGCCCATGGGTATGCTCAAGAGGGGGTACGCCTTTCGAGCCGGCCGTGTGTACATTTCCTGGCAAAACGCATGGGAAAACCCCATTGGGGAAAATCACACTTAGGGTTAGGGTTAGCTCTCCGTGAATCTGCAGAGCTTAAAGGACATCTCCATTGGACTCGCCGCCCATGGGTATGATCAAGAGGGGACACGCCTTGCGAGCCGGCCGTTTGTACATTTCCTGGCAAAACTCATGGGAAAACCCCATTGGGGAAAATCCCACTTAGGGTTAGGGTGAGCTCTCCGTGAATCTGCAGAGCAAAACGGACATCTCCATTGGACTCGCCGCCCATGGGTATGCTCAAGAGGGGGTACGCCTTTCGAGCGGGCCTTGTGTACAATTCCTGGCAAAAGGAATGCGAAAATCCCATTGGGGACAATCCCACTTAGGGTTAGGGTTAGCTCTCCGTGAATCTGCAGAGGAAAACGGACATCTCCATTGGACTCGCCGCCCATGGGTATGCTCAAGAGGGGGCACGCCTTTCGAGCCGGCCGTTTGTACATTTCCTGGCAAAACGCATGGGAAAACCCCATTGGGGAAAATCCCACTTAGGGTTAGGGTTAGCTCTCCGTGAATCTGCAGAGCAAAACGGACATCTCCATTGGACTCGCCGCCCATGGGTATGATCAAGAGGGGGCACGCCTTGCGAGCCGGCCTTGTGTACATTTCCTGGCAAAACGCATGGGAAAACCCCATTGGGGAAAATCCCACTTAGGGTTAGGGTTAGCTCTCCGTGAATCTGCAGAGCAAAATGGACATCTCCATTGGACTCGCCGACCATGGGTATGCTCAAGAGGGGGCACGCCTTTCAAGCCAGCCGTTTGTACATTTCCTGGCAAAACGCATGGGAAAACCCCATTGGGGAAAATCCGACTTAGGGTTAGGGTTAGCTCTCCGTGAATCTGCAGAGCAAAACGGACATCTCCATTGGACTCGCCGCCCATGGGTATGCTCAAGAGGGGGCACGCCTTTCGAGCCGGCCTTGTTTACATTTCCTGGCAAAACGCATGGGAAAACCCCATTGGGGAAAATCCCACTTAGGGTTAGGGTTAGCTCTCCGTGAATCTGCAGAGCAAAACGGACATCTCCATTGGACTCGCCGCCCATGTTTATGCTCAACAGGGGGTACGCCTTTCGAGCGGGCCTTGTGTACATTTCCTGGCAAAACGCATGGGAAAATCCCATTGGGGACAATCCGACTTAGGGTTAGGGTTAGCTCTCCGTGAATCTGCAGAGCAAAACGGACATCTCCATTGGACTCGCCGCCCATGGGTATGCTCAAGAGGGGGCACGCCTTTCGAGCCGGCCTTGTTTACATTTCCTGGCAAAACGCATGGGAAAATCCCATTGGGGACAATCCCACTTAGGGTTAGGGTTAGCTCTCCGTGAATCTGCAGAGCAAAACGGACATCTCCATTGGACTCGCCGCCCATGGGTATGATCAAGAGGGGGCACGCCTTGCGAGCCGGCCTTGTGTACATTTCCTGTCAAAAGGCATGGGAAAATCCCATTGGGGAAAATCCCACTTAGGGTAAGGGTTAGCTCTCCGTGAATCTGCAGAGCAAAATGGACATCTCCATTGGACTCGCTGCCCATGGGTATGCTCAAGAGGGGGCACGCCTTTCGAGCCGGCCGTGTGTACATTGCCTGGCAAAACGCATGGGAAAATCCCATTGGGGAAAATCCCACTTGGGGTAAGGGTTAGCTCTCCGTGAATCTGCAGATCAAAATGGACATCTCCATTGGACTCGCTGCCCATGGGTATGCTCAAGAGGGGGCACGCCTTTCGAGCCGGCCGTGTGTACATTTCCTGGCAAAACGCATGGGAAAACCCCTTTGGGGAAAATACCACTTAGGGTTAGAGTTAGCTCTCCGTGAATCTGCAGAGCAAAACGGACATCTCCATTGGACTCGCCGCCCATGGGTATGATCAAGAGGGGGCACGCCTTGCGAGCCGGCCTTGTGTACATTTCCTGGCAAAAGGCATGGGAAAATCCCATTGGGGAAAATCCCACTTAGGGTAAGGGTTAGCTCTCCGTGAATCTGCAGAGCAAAATGGACATCTCCATTGGACTCGCTGCCCATGGGTATGCTCAAGAGGGGGCACGCCTTTCGAGCCGGCCGTGTGTACATTTCCTGGCAAAACGCATGGGAAAACCCCTTTGGGGAAAATCCCACAAAGGGTTAGGGTTAGCTCTCCGTGAATCTGCAGAGCAAAACGGACATCTCCATTGGACTCGCCGCACATGGGTATGCTCAAGAGGGGGCACGCCTTTCGAGCCGGCCGTTTGTACATTTCCTGGCAAAACGCATGGGAAAACCCCATTGGGGAAAATCCCACTTAGGGTTAGGGTTAGCTCTCCGTGAATCTGCAGAGCAAAACGGACATCTCCATTGGACTCGCCGCCCATGGGTATGCTCAACAGGGGGTACGCCTTTCGAGCGGGCCTTGTGTACATTTCCTGGCAAAACGCATGGGAAAATCCCATTGGGGACAATCCCACTTAGGGTTAGGGTTAGCTCTCCGTGAATCTGCAGAGCAAAACGGACATCTCCATTGGACTCACCGCCCATGGGTATGCTCAAGAGGGGGCACGCCTTTCGAGCCGGCCGTTTGTACATTTCCTGGCAAAACGCATGGGAAAACCCCATTGGGGAAAATCCCACTTAGGTTTAGAGTTAGCTCTCCGTGAATCTGCAGAGCAAAACGGACATCTCCATTGGACTCGCCGCCCATGGGTATGATCAAGAGGGGGCACGCCTTGCGAGCCGGCCTTGTGTACATTTCCTGGCAAAACGCATGGGAAAATCCCATTGGGGACAATCCCACTTAGGGTTAGGGTTAGCTCTCCGTGAATCTGCAGAGCAAAACGGACATCTCCATTGGACTCACCGCCCATGGGTATGCTCAAGAGGGGGCACGCCTTTCGAGCCGGCCGTTTGTACATTTCCTGGCAAAACGCATGGGAAAACCCCATTGGGGAAAATCCCACTTAGGGTTAGAGTTAGCTCTCCGTGAATCTGCAGAGCAAAACGGACATCTCCATTGGACTCGCCGCCCATGGGTATGATCAAGAGGGGGCACGCCTTGCGAGCCGGCCTTGTGTACATTTCCTGGCAAAAGGCATGGGAAAATCCCATTGGGGAAAATCCCACTTAGGGTAAGGGTTAGCTCTCCGTGAATCTGCAGAGCAAAATGGACATCTCCATTGGACTCGCTGCCCATGGGTATGCTCAAGAGGGGGCACGCCTTTCGAGCCGGCCGTGTGTACATTGCCTGGCAAAACGCATGGGAAAACCCCTTTGGGGAAAATCCCACTAAGGGTTAGGGTTAGCTCTCCGTGAATATGTAGAGCAAAACGGACATCTCCATTGGACTCGCCGCACATTGGTATGCTCAAGAGGGGGCACGCCTTTCGAGCCGGCCGTTTGTACATTTCCTGGCAAAACGCATGGGAAAACCCCATTGGGGAAACTCCCACTTAGGGTTAGGGTTTAGCTCTCCGTGAATCTGCAGAGCAAAACAGACATCTCCATTGGACTCGCCGCCCATGGGTATGCTCAAGAGGGGGCACGCCTTTCGAGCCGGCCGTGTGTACATTTCCTGGCAAAACGCATGGGAAAACCCCATTGGGGAAAATCCCACTTAGGGTTAGGGTTAGCTCTCCGTGAATCTGCAGAGCAAAACGGACATCTCCATTGGACTCGCCGCCCATGGGTATGATCAAGAGGGGGCACGCCTTGCGAGCCTGCCTTGTGTACATTTCCTGGCAAAAGGCATGGGAAAATCCCATTGGGGAAAATCCCACTTAGGGTTAGGGTTAGCTCTCCATGAATCTGCAGAGCAAAACGGACATCTCCATTGGACTCGCCGACCATGGGTATGCTCAAGAGGGGGCACGCCTTTCGAGCCAGCCGGTTGTACATTTGCTGGCAAAACGCATGGGAAAACCCAATTGGGGAAAATCCGACTTAGGGTTAGGGTTAGCTCTCCGTGAATCTGCAGAGCAAAACGGACATCTCCATTGGACTCGCCGCCCATGGGTATGCTCAAGAGGGGGTACGCCTTTCGAGCCGGCCGTTTGTACATTTCCTGGCAAAACGCATGGGAAAACCCCATTGGGGAAAATCCCACTTAGGGTTAGGGTTAGCTCTCCGTGAATCTGCAGAGCAAAACGGACATCTCCATTGGACTCGCCGCCCATGGGTATGCTCAAGAGGGGGCACGCCTTTCGAGCCGGCCTTGTGTACATTTCCTGGCAAAACGCATGGGAAAGCCCCATTGGGGAAAATCCCACTTAGGGTTAGGGTTAGCTCTCCGTGAATCTGCAGTGCAAAACGGACATCTCCATTGGACTCACCACCCATGGGTATGCTCAAGAGGGGGCACGCCTTTCGAGCCGGCCGTTTGTACATTTCCTGGCAAAACGCATGGGAAAACCCCATTGGAGAAAATCCCACTTACGGTTAGGGTTAGCTCTCCGTGAATCTGCAGAGCAAAACGGACATCTCCATTGGACTCGCCGCCCATGGGTATGCTCAAGAGGGGGCACGCCTTTCGAGCCGGCCGTGTGTACATTTCCTGGCAAAACGCATGGGAAAACCCCATTGGGGAAAATCCCACTTAGGGTTAGGGTTAGCTCTCCGTGTATCTGCAGAGCAAAACGGACATCTCCATTGGACTCGTCGCCCATGGGTATGCTCAAGAGGGGGCACGCCTTTCGAGCCGGCCTTGTGTACATTTCCTGGCAAAACGCATGGGAAAACCCCATTGGGGAAAATCCCACTTAGGGTTAGGGTTAGCTCTCCGTGAATCTGTAGAGCAAAACGGACATCTCCATTGGATGCGTCGCCCATGGGTATGCTCAAGAGGTGGCACGCCTTTCGAGCCGGCCGTTTGTACATTTCCTGGCAAAACGCATGGGAAAACCCCATTGGGGAAAATCCCACTTAGGGTTAGGGTTAGCTCTCCGTGAATCTGTAGAGCAAAACGGACATCTCCATTGGACTCGCCGTCCATGGGTATGCTCAAGAGGGGGCACGCCTTTCGACGCGGCCTTGTGTACATTTCCTGGCAAAACGCATGGGAAAATCCCATTGGGGAAAATCCCACTTAGGGTTAGGGTTAGCTCTCCGTGAATCTGCAGAGGAAAACGGACATCTCCATTGGACTTGCCGCCCATGGGTATGCTCAAGAGGTGGCACGCCTTTCGAGCCGGCCTTGTGTACATTTCCTGGCAAAACGCATGGGAAAACCCCATTGGGGAAAATCCCACTTAGGGTTAGGGTTAGCTCTCCGTGAATCTGCAGAGCTTAACGGACATCTCCATTGGACTCGCCGCCCATGGGTATGATCAAGAGGGGGCACGCCTTGCGAGCCGGCCTTGTGTACATTTCCTGGCAAAAGGCATGGGAAAATCCCATTGGGGAAAATCCCACTTAGGGTTAGGGTTAGCTCTCCGTGAATCTGCAGAGCAAAACGGACATCTCCATTGGACTCGCCGCCCATGGGTATGTTCAAGAGGGGGCACGTCTTTCGAGCCGGCCGTTTGTACATTTCCTGGCAAAACGCATGGGAAAACCCCTTTGGGGAAAATCCCACTTAGGGTTAGGGTTAGCTCTCCGTGAATCTGCAGAGCAAAATGGACATCTCCATTGGACTCGCTGCCCATGGGTATGCTCAAGAGGGGGCACGCCTTTCGAGCCGGCCGTTTGTACATTTCCTGGCAAAACGCATGGGAAAACCCCATTGGGGAAAATCCCACTTAGGGTTAGGGTTAGCTCTCCGTGAATCTGCAGAGCAAAACGGACATCTCCATTGTACTCCCCGCCCATGGGTATGCTCAAGAGGGGGCACGCCTTTCGAGCCGGCCGTTTGTACATTTCCTGGCAAAACGCATGGGAAAACCCCATTGGGGAAAATCCCACTTAGGGTTAGGGTTAGTTCTCCGTGAATCTGCAGAGCAAAACGGACATCTCCATTGGACTCGCCACCAATGGGTATGATCAAGAGGGGGCCCGCCTTTCGAGCCGGCCTTGTGTACATTTCCTGGCAAAACGCATGGGAAAAGTCCATTGGGGAAAATCCCACTTAGGGTTAGGCTTAGCTCTCCGTGAATCTGCAGAGCAAAACGGACATCTCCATTGGACTCGCCGCCCATGGGTATGCTCAAGAGGGGGCACGCCTTTCGAGCCGGCAGTGTGTACATTTCCTGGCAAAACGCATGGGAAAACCCCATTGGGGAAAATCCCACTTAGGTTTAGGGTTAGCTCTCCATGAATCTGCAGAGCAAAACGGACATCTCCATTGGACTCGCCGCCCATGGGTATGCTCAAGAGGGGGCACGCCTTTCGAGCCGGCCTTGTGTACATTTCCTGGCAAAACGCATGGGAAAACCCCATTGGGGAAAATCCCACTTACGGTTAGGGTTAGCTCTCCGTGAATCTGCAGAGCAAAACGGACATCTCCATTGGATGCGCCGTCCATGGGTATGCTCAAGAGGGGGCACGCCTTTCGAGCCGGCCTTGTGTACATTTCATGGCAAAACGCATGGGAAAACCCCATTGGGGAAAATCCCACTTAGGGTTAGGGTTAGATCTCCGTGAATCTGTAGAGGAAAACGGACATCTCCATTGGACTCGCCGCCAATGGGTATGATCAAGAGGGGGCCCGCCTTTCGAGCCGGCCTTGTGTACATTTCCTGGCAAAACGCATGGGAAAAGTCCATTGGGGAAAATCCCACTTAGGATTAGGCTTAGCTCTCCGTGAATCTGCAGAGCAAAACGGACATCTCCATTGGACTCGCCGCCCATGGGTATGCTCAAGAGGGGGCACGCCTTTCGAGCCGGCCGTGTGTACATTTCCTGGCAAAACGCATGGGAAAACCCCATTGGGGAAAATCCCACTTATGATTAGGGTTAGCTCTCCGTGAATCTGCAGAGCAAAACGGACATCTCCATTGGACTCGCCGCCCATGGGTATGCTCAAGAGGGGGTACGCCTTTCGAGCCGGCCTTGTGTACATTTCCTGGCAAAACGCATGGGGAAATCCCATTGGGGAAAATCCCACTTAGGGTTAGGGTTAGCTCTCCGTGAATCTGCAGAGCAAAACGGACATCTCCATTGGATGCGCCGTCCATGGGTATGCTCAAGAGGGGGCACGCCTTTCGAGCCGGCCTTGTGTACATTTCATGGCAAAACGCATGGGAAAACCCCATTGGGGAAAATCCCACTTAGGGTTAGGGTTAGATCTCCGTGAATCTGTAGAGGAAAACGGACATCTCCATTGGACTCGCCGCCAATGGGTATGATCAAGAGGGGGCCCGCCTTTCGAGCCGGCCTTGTGTACATTTCCTGGCAAAACGCATGGGAAAAGTCCATTGGGGAAAATCCCACTTAGGGTTAGGGTTAGCTCTCCGTGAATCTGCAGAGCAAAACGGACATCTCCATTGGACTCGCCGCCCATGGGTATGCTCAAGAGGGGGTACGCCTTTCGAGCCGGCCTTGTGTACATTTCCTGGCAAAACGCATGGGGAAATCCCATTGGGGAAAATCCCACTTAGGGTTAGGGTTAGCTCTCCGTGAATCTGCAGAGCAAAACGGACATCTCCATTGTACTCGCCGCCCATGGGTATGCTCAAGAGGGGGCACGCCTTTCGAGCCGGCCGTTTGTACATTTCCTGGCAAAACGCATGGGAAAATCCCATTGGGGAAAATCCCACTTAGGGTTAGGGTTAGCTCTCCGTGAATCTGCAGAGCAAAACGGACATCTCCATTGGACTCGCCGCCCATGGGTATGCTCAAGAGGGGGCACGCCTTTCGAGCCGGCCTTGTGTACATTTCCTGGCAAAACGCATGGGAAAACCCCATTGGGGAAAATCCCACTTAGGGTTAGGGTTAGCTCTCCGTGAATCTGCAGAGCAAAACGGACATCTCCATTGGATGCGCCGTCCATGGGTATGCTCAAGAGGGGGCACGCCTTTCGAGCCGGCCTTGTGTACATTTCATGGCAAAACGCATGGGAAAACCCCATTGGGGAAAATCCCACTTAGGGTTAGGGTTAGATCTCCGTGAATCTGTAGAGGAAAACGGACATCTCCATTGGACTCGCCGCCAATGGGTATGATCAAGAGGGGGCCCGCCTTTCGAGCCGGCCTTGTGTACATTTCCTGGCAAAACGCATGGGAAAAGTCCATTGGGGAAAATCCCACTTAGGGTTAGGGTTAGCTCTCCGTGAATCTGCAGAGCAAAACGGACATCTCCATTGGACTCGCCGCCCATGGGTATGCTCAAGAGGGGGTACGCCTTTCGAGCCGGCCTTGTGTACATTTCCTGGCAAAACGCATGGGGAAATCCCATTGGGGAAAATCCCACTTAGGGTTAGGGTTAGCTCTCCGTGAATCTGCAGAGCAAAACGGATATCTCCATTGGACGCGCCGCCCATGGGTATGCTCAAGAGGGGGCACGCCTTTCGAGCCGGCATTGTGTACATTTCCAGGCAAAACGCATGGGAAAATCCCATTGGGGAAAATCCCACTTAGGGTTAGGGTTAGCTCTCCGTGAATCTGCAGAGCAAAACGGATATCTCCATTGGACGCGCCGCCCATGGGTATGCTCAAGAGGGGGCACGCCTTTCGAGCCGGCATTGTGTACATTTCCAGGCAAAACGCATGGGAAAATCCCATTGGGGAAAATCCCACTTAGGGTTAGGGTTAGCTCTCCGTGAATCTGCAGAGCAAAACGGACATCTCCATTGGATGCGCCGCCCATGGGTATGCTCAAGAGGGGGCACGCCTTTCGAGCCGGCCTTGTGTACATTTCATGGCAAAACGCGTGGGAAAACCCCATTGGGGAAAATCCCACTTAGGGTTAGGGTTAGCTCTCCGTATATCTGCAGAGCAAAACGGACATCTCCATTGGACTCGCCGCCCATGGGTATGCTCAAGAGGGGGCAAGCCTTTCGAGCCGGCCGTGTGTACATTTCCTGGCAAAACGCATGGGAAAACCCCATTGGGGAAAATCCCACTTACGGTTAGGGTTAGCTCTCCGTGAATCTGCAGAGCAAAACGGACATCTCCATTGGATGCGCCGTCCATGGGTATGCTCAAGAGGGGGCACGCCTTTCGAGCCGGCCTTGTGTACATTTCATGGCAAAACGCATGGGAAAACCCCATTGGGGAAAATCCCACTTAGGGTTAGGGTTAGATCTCCGTGAATCTGTAGAGGAAAACGGACATCTCCATTGGACTCGCCGCCAATGGGTATGATCAAGAGGGGGCCCGCCTTTCGAGCCGGCCTTGTGTACATTTCCTGGCAAAACGCATGGGAAAAGTCCATTGGGGAAAATCCCACTTAGGGTTAGGCTTAGCTCTCCGTGAATGTGCAGAGCAAAACGGACATCTCCATTGGACTCGCCGCCCATGGGTATGCTCAAGAGGGGGCACGCCTTTCGAGCCGGCCGTGTGTACATTTCCTGGCAAAACGCATGGGAAAACCCCATTGGGGAAAATCCCTCTTAGGTTTAGGGTTAGCTCTCCGTGAATCTGCAGAGCAAAACGGACATCTCCATTGTACTCGCCGCCCATGGGTATGCTCAAGAGGGGGCACGCCTTTCGAGCCGGCCGTGTGTACATTTCCTGGCAAAACGCATGGGAAAAGTCCATTGGGGAAAATCCCACTTAGGGTTAGGCTTAGCTCTCCGTGAATGTGCAGAGCAAAACGGACATCTCCATTGGACTCGCCGCCCATGGGTATGCTCAAGAGGGGGTACGCCTTTCGAGCCGGCCTTGTGTACATTTCCTGGCAAAACGCATGGGGAAATCCCATTGGGGAAAATCCCACTTAGGGTTAGGGTTAGCTCTCCGTGAATCTGCAGAGCAAAACGGATATCTCCATTGGACGCGCCGCCCATGGGTATGCTCAAGAGGGGGCACGCCTTTCGAGCCGGCATTGTGTACATTTCCAGGCAAAACGCATGGGAAAATCCCATTGGGGAAAATCCCACTTAGGGTTAGCGTTAGCTCTCCGTGAATCTGCAGAGCAAAACGGATATCTCCATTGGACGCGCCGCCCATGGGTATGCTCAAGAGGGGGCACGCCTTTCGAGCCGGCCGTGTGTACATTTCCTGGCAAAACGCATGGGAAAACCCCATTGGGGAAAATCCCTCTTAGGTTTAGGGTTAGCTCTCCGTGAATCTGCAGAGCAAAACGGACATCTCCATTGGACGCGCCGCCCATGGGTATGCTCAAGAGGGGGCACGCCTTTCGAGCCGGCCGTGTGTACATTTCCAGGCAAAACGCACGGGAAAATCCCATTGGGGAAAATCCCACTTAGGGTTAGGGTTAGCTCTCCGTGAATCTGCAGAGCAAAACGCAATTCTCCATTGGACTCGCCGCCCATGGGTATGCTCAAGAGGGGGTACGCCTTTCGAGCCGGCCGTGTGTACATTTCCTGGCAAAACGCATGGGAAAACCCCATTGGGGAAAATCCCACTTAGGGTTAGGGTTAGCTCTCCGTGAATCTGCAGAGCAAAACGGACATCTCCATTGGACACGCCGCCCATGGGTATGCTCAAGAGGGGGCACGCCTTTCGAGCCGGCCGTGTGTACATTTCCTGGCAAAACGCATGGGAAAACCCCATTGGGGAAAATCCCACTTACGGTTAGGGTTAGCTCTCCATGAATCTGCAGAGCAAAACGGACATCTCCATTGGACTCGCCGCCCATGGGTATGCTCAAGAGGGGGTACGCCTTTCGAGCCGGCCGTGTGTACATTTCCTGGCAAAACGCATGGGAAAACCCCATTGGGGAAAATCCCACTTAGGGTTAGGGTTAGCTCTCCGTGAATCTGCAGAGCAAAACGGACATCTCCATTGGACACGCCGCCCATGGGTATGCTCAAGAGGGGGCACGCCTTTCGAGCCGGCCGTGTGTACATTTCCTGGCAAAACGCATGGGAAAACCCCATTGGGGAAAATCCCACTTACGGTTAGGGTTAGCTCTCCATGAATCTGCAGAGCAAAACGGACATCTCCATTGTACTCGCCGCCCATGGGTATGCTCAAGAGGGGGCACGCCTTTCGAGCCTGCCGTTTGTACATTTCCTGGCAAAACGCATGGGAAAACCCCATTGGGGAAAATCCCACTTAGGGTTAGGGTTAGCTCTCCGTGAATCTGCAGAGCAAAACGGACATCTCCATTGGACTCGCCGCCTATGGGTATGCTCAAGAGGGGGCACGCCTTTCGAGCCGGCCTTGTGTACATTTCCTGGCAAAACGCATGGGAAAATCCCATTGGGGAAAATCCCACTTAGGGTTAGGGTTAGCTCTCCGTGAATCTGCAGAGCAAAACGGACATCTCCATTGGACTCGCCGCCCATGGGTATGCTCAAGAGGGGGCACATCTTTCGAGCCGGCCTTGTGTACATTTCCTGGCAAAAGGCATGGGAAAACCCCATTGGGGAAAATCCCACTTAGGGTTAGGGTTAGCTCTCCGTGAATCTGCAGAGCAAAACGGACATCTCCATTGGACTCGCCGCCCATGGGTATGCTCAAGAGGGGGTACGCCTTTCGAGCCAGTCGTGTGTACATTTCCTGGCAAAACGCATGGGAAAACCCCATTGGGGAAAATCCCACTTAGGTTTAGGGTTAGCTCTCCGTGAATCTGCAGAGCAAAACGGACATCTCCATTGGACTCGCCGCCCATGGGTATGCTCAAGAGGGGGCACGCCTTTCGAGCCGGCCGTGTGTACATTTCCTGACAAAACGCATGGGAAAACCCCATTGGGGAAAATCCCACTTACGGTTAGGGTTAGCTCTCCGTGAATCTGCAGAGCAAAACGGACATCTCCATTGGACTCGCCGCCCATGGGTATGCTCAAGAGGGGGTACGCCTTTCGAGCCGGCCGTGTGTACATTTCCTGGCAAAACGCATGGGAAAACCCCATTGGGGAAAATCCCACTTAGGGTTAGGGTTAGCTCTCCGTGAATCTGCAGAGCAAAACGGACATCTCCATTGTACTCGCCGCCCATGGGTATGCTCAAGAGGGGGCACGCCTTTCGAGCCGGCCGTTTGTACATTTCCTGGCAAAACGCATGGGAAAACCCCATTGGGGAAAATCCCACTTAGGGTTAGGGTTAGCTCTCCGTGAATCTGCAGAGCAAAACGGACATCTCCATTGGACTCGCCGCCTATGGGTATGCTCAAGTGGGGGCACGCCTTTCGAGCCGGCCTTGTGTACATTTCCTGGCAAAACGCATGGGAAAACCCCATTGGGGAAAATCCCACTTAGGGTTAGGGTTAGCTCTCCGTGAATCTGTAGAGCAAAACGGACATCTCCATTGGACTCGCCGTCCATGGGTATGCTCAAGAGGGGGCACGCCTTTCGAGCCGGCCTTCTGTACATTTCCTGGCAAAACGCATGGGAAAACCCCATTGGGGAAAATCCCACTTAGGGTTAGGGTTAGCTCTCCGTGAATCTGTAGAGCAAAACGGACATCTCCATTGGACTCGCCGTCCATGGGTATGCTCAAGAGGGGGCACGCCTTTCGAGCCGGCCTTCTGTACATTTCCTGGCAAAACGCATGGGAAAATCCCATTGGGGAAAATCCCACTTAGGGTTAGGGTTAGCTCTCCGTGAATCTGTAGAGGAAGACGGACATCTCCATTGGACTCGCCACCCATGGGTATGCTCAAGAGGGGGCACGCCTTTCGAGCCAGCATTGTGTACATTTCCAGGCAAAATGCATGGGAAAATCCCATTGGGGAAAATCCCACTTAGGGTTAGGGTTAGCTCTCCGTGAATCTGCAGAGCAAAACGGACATCTCCATTAGATGCGCCGCCCATGGGTATGCTCAAGAGGGGACACGCCTTTCGAGCCGGCCTTGTGTAGATTTCATGGCAAAACGCATGGGGAAATCCCATTGGCGAAAATCCCACTAAGGGTTAGGGTTAGCTCTCCGTGAATCTGCAGAGCAAAACGGACATCTCCATTGGACTCGCCGCCCATGGGTATGCTCAAGAGGGGGCACGCATTTTGAGCCGGCCGTGTGTACATTTCCTGGCAAAACGCATGGGAAAATCCCATTGGGGAAAATCCCACTTACGGTTAGGGTTAGCTCTCCGTGAATCTGCAGAGCAAAACGGAGATCTCCAGTGGACTCACCGCCCATGGGTATGCTCAAGAGGGGGCACGCCTTTCGAGCGGGCCTTCTGTACATTTCCTGGCAAAACGCATGGGAAAACCCCATTGGGGAAAATCCCACTTAGGGTTAGGGTTAGCTCTCCGTGAATCTGCAGAGCAAAACGGACATCTCCATTGGACTCGCCGCCCATGGGTATGCTCAAGAGGGGGTACGCATTTCGAGTCGGCCGTGTGTACATTTCCTGGCAAAACGCATGGGAAAACACCATTGGGGAAAATCCGACTTAGGGTTAGGGTTAGCTCTCCGTGAATCTGCAGAGCAAAACGGACATCTCCATTGGACTCGCCGCCCATGGGTATGATCAAGAGGGGGCACGGCTTTCGAGCCGGCCGTGTGTACATTTCCTGGCAAAACGCATGGGAAAACCCCATTGGGGAAAATCCCACTTCGGGTTAGGGTTAGCTGTCCGTGAATCTGCAGAGCAAAACGGACATCTCCATTGGACTCGCCGCCCATGGGTATGCTCAAGAGGGGGTACGCCTTTCGAGCCGGCCTTGTGTACATTTCCTGGCAAAACGCATGGGAAAATCCCATTGGGGAAAATCCCACTTAGGGTTAGGGTTAGCTCTCCGTGAATCTGCAGAGCAAAACGGATATCTCCATTGGACGCGCCGCCCATGGGTATGCTCAAGAGGGGGCACGCCTTTCGAGCCAGCATTGTGTACATTTCCAGGCAAAATGCATGGGAAAATCCCATTGGGGAAAATCCCACTTAGGGTTAGGGTTAGCTCTCCGTGAATCTGCAGAGCAAAACGGACATCTCCATTAGATGCGCCGCCCATGGGTATGCTCAAGAGGGGGTACGCCTTTCGAGCCGGCCTTGTGTAGATTTCATGGCAAAACGCATGGGGAAATCCCATTGGCGAAAATCCCACTAAGGGTTAGGGTTAGCTCTCCGTGAATCTGCAGAGCAAAACGGACATCTCCATTGGACTCGCCGCCCATGGGTATGCTCAAGAGGGGGCACGCATTTTGAGCCGGCCGTGTGTACATTTCCTGGCAAAACGCATGGGAAAATCCCATTGGGGAAAATCCCACTTACGGTTAGGGTTAGCTCTCCGTGAATCTGCAGAGCAAAACGGACATCTCCATTGGACTCGCCGCCCATGGGTATGCTCAAGAGGGGGCACGCCTTTCGAGCCGGCCTTCTGTACATTTCCTGGCAAAACGCATGGGAAAACCCCATTGGGGAAAATCCCACTTAGGGTTAGGGTTAGCTCTCCGTGAATCTGCAGAGCCAAACGGACATCTCCATTGGACACGCCGCCCATGGGTATGCTCAAGAGGGGGCACGCCTTTCGAGCCGGCCGTGTGTACATTTCCTGGCAAAACGCATGGGAAAACCCCATTGGGGAAAATCCCACTTACGGTTAGGGTTAGCTCTCCGTGAATCTGCAGAACAAAACGGACATCTCCATTGGACTCGCCGCCCATGGGTATGCTCAAGAGGGGGTACGCCTTTCGAGCCGGCCGTGTGTACATTTCCTGGCAAAACGCATGGGGAAATCCCATTGGGGAAAATCCCACTAAGGGTTAGGGTTAGCTCTCCGTGAATCTGCAGAGCAAAACGGACATCTCTATTGGACTCGCCGCCCATGGGTATGCTCAAGAGGGGGCACGCATTTTGAGCCGGCCGTGTGTACATTTCCTGGCGAAACGCATGGGAAAATCCCTTTGGGGAAAATCCCACTTAGGGTTAGGGTTAGCTCTCCGTGAATCTGCAGAGCAAAACGGACATCTCCATTTGACTCGCCGCCCATGGGTATGCTCAAGAGGGGGCACGCCTTTCGAGCCGGCCGTGTGTACATTTCCTGGCAAAACGCATGGGAAAATCCCATTGGGGAAAATCCCACTTACGGTTAGGGTTAGCTCTCCGTGAATCTGCAGAGCAAAACGGACATCTCCATTGGACTCGCCGCCCATGGGTATGCTCAAGAGGGGGCACGCCTTTCGAGCCGGCCGTGTGTACATTTCCTGGCAAAACGCATGGGAAAATCCCATTGGGGAAAATCCCACTTAGGGTTAGGGTTAGCTCTCCGTAAATCTGCAGAGGAAAACGGACATCTCCATTGGACTTGCCGCCCATGGGTATGCTCAAGAGGTGGCACGCCTTTCGAGCCGGCCTTGTGTACATTTCCTGGCAAAAGGCATGGGAAAACCCCATTGGGGAAAATCCCACTTGGGTTAGGGTTAGCTCTCCGTGAATCTGCAGAGCAAAACGCAATTCTCCATTGGACTCGCCGCCCATGGGTATGCTCAAGAGGGGGTACGCCTTTCGAGCCGGCCGTGTGTACATTTCCTGGCAAAACGCATGGGAAAACCCCATTGGGGAAAATCCCACTTAGGGTTAGGGTTAGCTCTCCGTGAATCTGCAGAGCCAAACGGACATCTCCATTGGACACGCCGCCCATGGGTATGCTCAAGAGGGGGCACGCCTTTCGAGCCGGCCGTGTGTACATTTCCTGGCAAAACGCATGGGAAAACCCCATTGGGGAAAATCCCACTTACGGTTAGGGTTAGCTCTCCGTGAATCTGCAGAGCAAAACGGACATCTCCATTGGACTCGCCGCCCATGGGTATGCTCAAGAGGGGGTACGCCTTTCGAGCCGGCCGTGTGTACATTTCCTGGCAAAACGCAATGGAAAACCCCATTGGGGAAAATCCCACTTAGGGTTAGGGTTAGCTCTCCGTGAATCTGCAGAGCAAAACGGACATCTCCATTGGACTCGCCGCCCATGGGTATGCTCAAGAGGGGGCACGCCTTTCGAGCCAGCATTGTGTACATTTCCAGGCAAAACGCATGGGAAAATCCCATTGGGGAAAATCCCACTTAGGGTTAGGGTTAGCTCTCCGTGAATCTGCAGAGCAAAACGGACATCTCCATTGGATGCGCCGCCCATGGGTATGCTCAAGAGGGGGCACGCCTTTCGAGCCGGCCTTGTGTACATTTCATGGCAAAACGCATGGGGAAATCCCATTGGGGAAAATCCCACTAAGGGTTAGGGTTAGCTCTCCGTGAATCTGCAGAGCAAAACGGACATCTCTATTGGACTCGCCGCCCATGGGTATGCTCAAGAGGGGGCACGCATTTTGAGCCGGCCGTGTGTACATTTCCTGGCAAAACGCATGGGAAAATCCCTTTGGGGAAAATCCCCCTTAGGGTTAGGGTTAGCTCTCCGTGAATCTGCAGAGCAAAACGGACATCACCATTTGACTCGCCGCCCATGGGTATGCTCAAGAGGGGGCACGCCTTTCGAGCCGGCCGTGTGTACATTTCCTGGCAAAACGCATGGGAAAATCCCATTGGGGAAAATCCCACTTACGGTTAGGGTTAGCTCTCCGTGAATCTGCAGAGCAAAACGGACATCTCCATTGGACTCGCCGCCCATGGGTATGCTCAAGAGGGGGCACGCCTTTCGAGCCGGCCTTCTGTACATTTCCTGGCAAAACGCATGGGAAAACCCCATTGGGGAAAATCCCACTTAGGGTTAGGGTTAGCTCTCCGTGAATCTGCAGAGCAAAACGGACATCTCCATTGGACTCGCCGCCCATGGGTATGCTCAAGAGGGGGTACGCCTTTTGAGCCGGCCGTGTGTACATTTCCTGGCAAAACGCATGGGAAAATCCCATTGGGGAAAATCCCACTTAGGGTTAGGGTTAGCTCTCCGTAAATCTGCAGAGGAAAACGGACACCTCCATTGGACTTGCCGCCCATGGGTATGCTCAAGAGGTGGCACGCCTTTCGAGCCGGCCTTGTGTACATTTCCTGGCAAAAGGCATGGGAAAACCCCATTGGGGAAAATCCCACTTGGGTTAGGGTTAGCTCTCCGTGAATCTGCAGAGCAAAACGCAATTCTCCATTGGACTCGCCGCCCATGGGTATGCTCAAGAGGGGGTACGCCTTTCGAGCCGGCCGTGTGTACATTTCCTGGCAAAACGCATGGGAAAACCCCATTGGGGAAAATCCCACTTAGGGTTAGAGTTAGCTCTCCGTGAATCTGCAGAGCCAAACGGACATCTCCATTGGACACGCCGCCCATGGGTATGCTCAAGAGGGGGCACGCCTTTCGAGCCGGCCGTGTGTACATTTCCTGGCAAAACGCATGGGAAAACCCCATTGGGGAAAATCCCACTTACGGTTAGGGTTAGCTCTCCGTGAATCTGCAGAGCAAAACGGACATCTCCATTGGACTCGCCGCCCATGGGTATGCTCAAGAGGGGGTACGCCTTTCGAGCCGGCCGTGTGTACATTTCCTGGCAAAACGCATGGGAAAACCCCATTGGGGAAAATCCCACTTAGGGTTAGGGTTAGCTCTCCGTGAATCTGCAGAGCAAAACGGACATCTCCATTGGACTCGCCGCCCATGGGTATGCTCAAGAGGGGGCACGCCTTTCGAGCCAGCATTGTGTACATTTCCAGGCAAAACGCATGGGAAAATCCCATTGGGGAAAATCCCACTTAGGGTTAGGGTTAGCTCTCCGTGAATCTGCAGAGCAAAACGGACATCTCCATTGGATGCGCCGCCCATGGGTATGCTCAAGAGGGGGCACGCCTTTCGAGCCGGCCTTGTGTACATTTCATGGCAAAACGCATGGGGAAATCCCATTGGGGAAAATCCCACTAAGGGTTAGGGTTAGCTCTCCGTGAATCTGCAGAGCAAAACGGACATCTCCATTTGACTCGCCGCCCATGGGTATGCTCAAGAGGGGGCACGCCTTTCGAGCCGGCCGTGTGTACATTTCCTGGCAAAACGCATGGGAAAATCCCATTGGGGAAAATCCCACTTACGGTTAGGGTTAGCTCTCCGTGAATCTGCAGAGCAAAACGGACATCTCCATTGGACTCGCCGCCCATGGGTATGCTCAAGAGGGGGCACGCCTTTCGAGCCGGCCTTCTGTACATTTCCTGGCAAAACGCATGGGAAAACCCCATTGGGGAAAATCCCACTTAGGGTTAGGGTTAGCTCTCCGTGAATCTGCAGAGCAAAACGGACATCTCCATTGGACTCGCCGCCCATGGGTATGCTCAAGAGGGGGTACGCCTTTCGAGCCGGCCGTGTGTACATTTCCTGGCAAAACGCATCGGAAAACCCCATTGGGGAAAATCCCACTTAGGGTTAGGGTTAGCTCTCCGTGAATCTGCAGAGCAAAACGGACATCTCCATTGGACTTGCCGCCCATGGGTATGCTCAAGAGGGGGCACGGCTTTCGAGCCGGCCGTGTGTACATTTCCTGGCAAAACGCATGGGAAAACCCCATTGGGGAAAATCCCACTTCGGGTTAGGGTTAGCTGTCCGTGAATCTGCAGAGCAAAACGGACATCTCCATTGGATTCGCCGCCCATGGGTATGCTCAAGAGGGGGTACGCCTTTCGAGCCGGCCTTGTGTACATTTCCTGGCAAAACGCATGGGAAAATCCCATTGGGGAAAATCCCACTTAGGGTTAGGGTTAGCTCTCCGTGAATCTGCAGAGCAAAACGGATATCTCCATTGGACGTGCCGCCCATGGGTATGCTCAAGAGGGGGCACGCCTTTCGAGCCGGCATTGTGTACATTTCCAGGCAAAACGCATGGGAAAATCCCATTGGGGAAAATCCCACTTAGGGTTAGGGTTAGCTCTCCGTGAATCTGCAGAGCAAAACGGACATCTCCATTGGATGCGCCGCCCATGGGTATGCTCAAGAGGGGGCACGCCTTTCGAGCCGGCCTTGTGTACATTTCCTGGCAAAACGCATGGGAAAACCCCATTGGGGAAAATCCCACTTAGGGTTAGGGTTAGCTCTCCGTGAATCTGCAGAGCAAAACGGACATCTCCATTGGATTCGCCGCCCATGGGTATGCTCAAGAGGGGGCACGCCTTTCGAGCCGGCCTTGTGTACATTTCCTGGCAAAACGCATGGGAAAACCCCATTGGGGAAAATCCCACTTCGGGTTAGGGTTAGCTCTCCGTGAATCTGCAGAGCAAAACGGACATCTCCATTGGACTCGCCGCCCATGGGTATGCTCAAGAGGGGGCACGCCTTTCGAGCCGGCCTTGTGTACATTTCCTGGCAAAACGCATGGGAAAATCCTATTGGGGAAAATCCCACTTAGGGTTAGGGTTAGCTCTCCGTGAATCTGCAGAGCAAAACGGACATCTCCATTGGACTCGCGGCCCATGGGTATGCTCAAGAGGGGGCACACCTTTCGAGCCGGCCTTGTGTACATTTCCTGGCAAAAGGCATGGGAAAACCCCATTGGGGAAAATCCCACTTAGGGTTAGGGTTAGCTCTCCGTGAATCTGCAGAGCAAAACGGACATCTCCATTGGACTCGCCGCCCATGGGTATGCTCAAGAGGGGGTACGCCTTTCGAGCCAGCCATGTGTACATTTCCTGGCAAAACGCATGGGAAAAACCCATTGGGGAAAATCCCACTTAGGGTTAGGGTTAGCTCTCCGTGAATCTGCAGAGCAAAAGGGACATCTCCATTGGACTCGCCGCCCATGGGTATGCTCAAGAGGGGGCACGCCTTTCGAGCCGGCCTTCTGTACATTTCCTGGCAAAACGCATGGGAAAATCCCATTGGGGAAAATCCCACTTAGGGTTAGGGTTAGCTCTCCGTGAATCTGTAGAGGAAGACGGACATCTCCATTGGACTCGCCACCAATGGGTATGATCAAGAGGGGGCCCGCCTTTCGAGCCGGCCTTGTGTACATTTCCTGGCAAAACGCATGGGAAAAGTCCATTGGGGAAAATCCCACTTAGGGTTAGGCTTAGCTCTCCGTGAATCTGCAGAGCAAAACGGACATCTCCATTGGACTCGCCGCCCATGGGTATGCTCAAGAGGGGGCACGCCTTTCGAGCCGGCCGTGTGTACATTTCCTGGCAAAACGCATGGGAAAACCCCATTGGGGAAAATCCCACTTAGGGTTAGGATTAGCTCTCCGTGAATCTGCAGAGGAAAACGGACATCTCCATTGGACTCGCCACCAATGGGTATGATCAAGAGGGGGCCCGCCTTTCGAGCCGGCCTTGTGTACATTTCCTGGCAAAACGCATGGGAAAATCCCATTGGGGAAAATCCCACATAGGGTTAGGTTTAGCTCTCCGTGAATCTGCAGAGCAAAACGGACATCTCCATTAGACTCGCCATCCATGGGTATGGTCAAGAGGGGGCACGCCTTTCGAGCCGGCCTTCTGTACATTTCCTAGCAAAAGGCATGGGAAAATCCCATTGGGGAGAATCCCACTTAGGGTTAGGGTTAGCTCTCCGTGAATCTACAGAGCAAAACGGACATCTCCATTGGACTCGCCGCCCATGGGTATGCTCAAGAGGGGGCACGCCTTTCGAGCCGGCCGTTTGTACATTTCCTGGCAAAACGCATGGGAAAACCCCATTGGGGAAAATCCCCCTTAGGGTTAGGGTTAGCTCTCCGTGAATCTGCAGAGCAAAACAGACATCTCCATTGGACTCGCCGCCCATGGGTATGCTCAAGAGGGGGCACGCCTTTCGAGCCGGCCTTGTGTACATTTCCTGGCAAAAGGCATGGGAAAACCCCATTGGGGAAAATCCCACTTAGGGTTAGGGTTAGCTCTCCGTGAATCTGCAGAGCAAAACGGACATCTCCATTGGACTCGCCGCCCATGGGTATGCTCAAGAGGGGGTACGCCTTTCGAGCCAGCCATGTGTACATTTCCTGGCAAAACGCATGGGAAAACCCCATTGGGGAAAATCCCACTTAGGGTTAGGGTTAGCTCTCCGTGAATCTGCAGAGCAAAAGGGACATCTCCATTGGACTCGCCGCCCATGGGTATGCTCAAGAGGGGGCACGCCTTTCGAGCCGGCCGTGTGTACATTTCCTGACAAAACGCATGGGAAAACCCCATTGGGGAAAATCCCACTTAGGGTTAGGGTTAGCTCTCCGTGAATCTGTAGAGCAAAACGGACATCTCCATTGGACTCGCCGTCCATGGGTATGCTCAAGAGGGGGCACGCCTTTCGAGTCGGCCTTCTGTACATTTCCTGGCAAAACGCATGGGAAAACCCCTTTGGGGAAAATCCCACTTAGGGTTAGGGTTAGCTCTCCGTGAATCTGTAGAGCAAAACGGACATCTCCATTGGACTTGCCGTCCATGGGTATGCTCAAGAGGGGGCACGCCTTTCGAGCCGGCCTTCTGTACATTTCCTGGCAAAACGCATGGGAAAATCCCATTGGGGAAAATCCCACTTAGGGTTAGGGTTAGCTCTCCGTGAATCTGTAGAGGAAGACGGACATCTCCATTGGACTCGCCACCAATGGGTATGATCAAGAGGGGGCCCGCCTTTCGAGCCGGCCTTGTGTACATTTCCTGGCAAAACGCATGGGAAAAGTCCATTGGGGAAAATCCCACTTAGGGTTAGGCTTAGCTCTCCGTGAATCTGCAGAGCAAAACGGACATCTCCATTGGACTCGCCGCCCATGGGTATGCTCAAGAGGGGGCACGCCTTTCGAGCCGGCCGTGTGTACATTTCCTGGCAAAACGCATGGGAAAACCCCATTGGGGAAAATCCCACTTAGGGTTAGGATTAGCTCTCCGTGAATCTGCAGAGGAAAACGGACATCTCCATTGGACTCGCCACCAATGGGTATGATCAAGAGGGGGCCCGCCTTTCGAGCCGGCCTTGTGTACATTTCCTGGCAAAACGCATGGGAAAATCCCATTGGGGAAAATCCCACATAGGGTTAGGTTTAGCTCTCCGTGAATCTGCAGAGCAAAACGGACATCTCCATTAGACTCGCCATCCATGGGTATGGTCAAGAGGGGGCACGCCTTTCGAGCCGGCCTTCTGTACATTTCCTAGCAAAAGGCATGGGAAAATCCCATTGGGGAAAATCCCACTTAGGGTTAGGGTTAGCTCTCCGTGAATCTACAGAGCAAAACGGACATCTCCATTGGACTCGCCGCCCATGGGTATGCTCAAGAGGGGGCACGCCTTTCGAGCCGGCCGTTTGTACATTTCCTGGCAAAACGCATGGGAAAACCCCATTGGGGAAAATCCCCCTTAGGGTTAGGGTTAGCTCTCCGTGAATCTGCAGAGCAAAACAGACATCTCCATTGGACTCGCCGCCCATGGGTATGCTCAAGAGGGGGCACGCCTTTCGAGCCGGCCTTGTGTACATTTCCTGGCAAAACGCATGGGAAAACCCCATTGGGGAAAATCCCACTTAGGGTTAGGGTTAGCTCTCCGTGAATCTGCAGAGCAAAACGGACATCTCCATTGGACTCGCTGCCCATGGGAATGCTCAAGAGGGGGCACGCCTTTCGAGCCGGCCGTTTGTACATTTCCTGGCAAAACGCATGGGAAAACCCCATTGGGGAAAATCCCACTTAGGGTTAGGGTTAGCTCTCCGTGAAACTGCAGAGCAAAACGGATATCTCCATTGGACTCGCCGCCCATGGGTATGCTCAAGAGGGGGCACGCCTTTCGAGCCGGCCGTGTGTACATTTCCTGTCAAAACGCATGGGAAAACCCCATTGGGGAAAATCCCACTTAGGGTTAGGGTTAGCTCTCCGTGAATCTGCAGAGCAAAACGGACATCTCCATTGGACTCGCCGCCCATGGGTATGCTCAAGAGGGGGCACGCCTTTCGAGCCGGCCTTGTGTACATTTCCTGGCAAAACGCATGGGAAAACCCCATTGGGGAAAATCCCACTTAGGGTTAGGGTTAGCTCTCCGTGAATTTGCAGAGCAAAACGGACATCTCCATTGGACTCGCCGCCCATGGGTATGCTCAAGAGGGGGCACGCCTTTCGAGCCGGCCGTGTGTACATTTCCTGGCAAAACCCCATTGGGGACCCCATTGGGGAAAATCCCACTTCGGGTTAGGGTTAGCTCTCCGTGAATCTGCAGAGCAAAACGGACATCTCCATTGGACTCGCCGCCCATGGGTATGCTCAAGAGGGGGCACGCCTTTCGAGCCGGCCTTGTGCACATTTCCTGGCAAAACGCATGGGAAAATCCCATTGGGGAAAATCCCACATAGGGTTAGGGTTAGCTCTCCGTGAATCTGCAGAGCAAAACGGACATCTCCATTGGACTCGCCGCCCATGGGTATGCTCAAGAGGGGGCACGCCTTTCGAGCCGGCCGTGTGTACATTTCCTGTCAAAACGCATGGGAAAACCCCATTGGGGAAAATCCCACTTAGGGTTAGGGTTAGCTCTCCGTGAATCTGCAGAGCAAAACGGACATCTCCATTGGACTCGCCGCCCATGGGTATGCTCAAGAGGGGGCACGCCTTTCGAGCCGGCCTTGTGTACATTTCCTGGCAAAACGCATGGGAAAACCCCATTGGGGAAAATCCCACTTAGGGTTAGGGTTAGCTCTCCGTGAATTTGCAGAGCAAAACGGACATCTCCATTGGACTCGCCGCCCATGGGTATGCTCAAGAGGGTTCACGCCTTTCGAGCCGGCCGTGTGTACATTTACTGGCAAAACCCCATTGGGGACCCCATTGGGGAAAATCCCACTTCGGGTTAGGGTTAGCTCTCCGTGAATCTGCAGAGCAAAACGGACATCTCCATTGGACTCGCCGTCCATGGGTATGCTCAAGAGGGGGCACGCCTTTCGAGCCGGCCTTGTGCACATTTCCTGGCAAAACGCATGGGAAAATCCCATTGGGGAAAATCCCACATAGGGATAGGGTTAGCTCTCCGTGAATCTGCAGAGCAAAACGGACATCTCCATTGGACTTGCCGCCCATGGGTATGCTCAAGAGGTGGCACGCCTTTCGAGCCGGCCTTGTGTACATTTCCTGGCAAAACGCATGGGAAAACCCCATTGGGAAAAATCCCACTTAGGGTTAGGGTTAGCTCTCCGTGAATCTGTAGAGCAAAACGGACATCTCCATTGGACTCGCCATCCATGGGTATGCTCAAGAGGGGGCACGCCTTTCGAGCCGGCCTTCTGTACATTTCCTGGCAAAACGCATGGGAAAATCCCATTGGGGAAAATCCCACTTAGGGTTAGGGTTAGCTCTCCGTGAATCTGTAGAGGAAAACGGACATCTCCATTGGACTCGCCACCAATGGGTATGATCAAGAGGGGGCCCGCCTTTCGAGCCGGCCTTGTGTACATTTCCTGGCAAAACGCATGGGAAAATCCCATTGGGGAAAATCCCACATAGGGTTAGGTTTAGCTCTCCGTGAATCTGCAGAGCAAAACGGACATCTCCATTAGACTCGCCGCCCATGGGTATGGTCAAGAGGGGGCACGCCTTTCGAGCCGGCCTTCTGTACATTTCCTGGCAAAAGGCATGGGAAAATCCCATTGGGGAAAATCCCACTTAGGGTTAGGGTTAGCTCTCCGTGAATCTGCAGAGCAAAACGGACATCTCCATTGGACTCGCCGCCCATGGGTATGCTCAAGAGGGGGCACGCCTTTCGAGCCGGCCGTTTGTACATTTCCTGGCAAAACGCATGGGAAAACCCCATTGGGGAAAATCCCCCTTAGGGTTAGGGTTAGCTCTCCGTGAATCTGCAGAGCAAAACGGACATCTCCATTGGACTCGCCGCCCATGGGTATGCTCAAGAGGGGGCACGCCTTTCGAGCCGGCCTTGTGTACATTTCCTGGCAAAACGCATGGGAAAACCCCATTGGGGAAAATCCACCTTAGGGTTAGGGTTAGCTCTCCGTGAATCTGCAGAGCAAAACGGACATCTCCATTGGACTCGCTGCCCATGGGTATGCTCAAGAGGGGGCACGCCTTTCGAGCCGGCCGTTTGTACATTTCCTGGCAAAACGCATGGGAAAACCCCATTGGGGAAAATCCCACTTAGGGTTAGGGTTAGCTCTCCGTGAATCTGCAGAGCAAAACGGACATCTCCATTGGACTCGCCGCCCATGGGTATGCTCAAGAGGGGGCACGCCTTTCGAGCCGGCCGTGTGTACATTTCCTGTCAAAACGCATGGGAAAACCCCATTGGGGAAAATCCCACTTAGGGTTAGGGTTAGCTCTCCGTGAATCTGCAGAGCAAAACGGACATCTCCATTGGACTCGCCGCCCATGGGTATGCTCAAGAGGGGGCACGCCTTTTGAGCCGGCCTTGTGTACATTTCCTGGCAAAACGCATGGGAAAACCCCATTGGGGAAAATCCCACTTAGGGTTAGGGTTAGCTCTCCGTGAATTTGCAGAGCAAAACGGACATCTCCATTGGATGCGCCGCCCATGGGTATGCTCAAGAGGGGGCACGCCTTTCGAGCTGGCCTTGTGTACATTTCATGGCAAAACGCATGGGAAAACCCCATTGGGGAAAATCCCACTTAGGGTTAGGGTTAGATCTCCGTGAATCTGTAGAGGAAAACGGACATCTCCATTAGACTCGCCGCCAATGGGTATGATCAAGAGGGGGCCCGCCTTTCGAGCCGGCCTTGTGTACATTTCCTGGCAAAACGCATGGGAAAAGTCCATTGGGGAAAATCCCACTTATGGTTAGGCTTAGCTCTCCGTGAATCTGCAGAGCAAAACGGACATCTCCATTGGACTCGCCGCCCATGGGTATGCTCAAGAGGGGGCACGCCTTTCGAGCCGGCCCTGTGTACATTTCCTGGCAAAACGCATGGGAAAACCCCATTGGGGAAAATCCCACTTAGGGTTAGGGTTAGCTCTCCGTGAATCTGCAGAGCAAAACGGACATCTCCATTGGACTCGCCGCCCATGGGTATGCTCAAGAGGGGGTACGCCTTTCGAGCCGGCCTTGTGTACATTACCTGGCAAAACGCATGGGGAAATCCCATTGGGGAAAATGCCACTTAGGGTTAGGGTTAGCTCTCCGTGAATCTGCAGAGCAAAACGGATATCTCCATTGGACGCGCCGCCCATGGGTATGCTCAAGAGGGGGCACGCCTTTCGAGCCGGCATTGTGTACATTTCCAGGCAAAACGCATGGGAAAACCCCATTGGGGAAAATCCCACTTAGGGTTAGGGTTAGCTCTCCGTGAATCTGCAGAGCAAAACGGACATCTCCATTGGACTCGCTGCCCATGGGTATGCTCAAGAGGGGGCACGCCTTTCGAGCCGGCCGTGTGTACATTTCCTGGCAAAACGCATGGGAAAACCCCATTGGGGAAAATCCCACTTAGGGTTAGGGTTAGCTCTCCGTGAATCTGCAGAGCAAAATGGACATCTCCATTGGATGCGCCGTCCATGGGTATGCTCAAGAGGGGGCACGCCTTTCGAGCCGGCCGTTTGTACATTTCCTGGCAAAACGCATGGGAAAACCCCATTGGGGAAAATCCCACTTAGGGTTAGGGTTAGCTCTCCGTGAATCTGCAGAGCAAAACGGACATCTCCATTGGACTCGCCGCCCATGGGTATGCTCAACAGGGGGTACGCCTTTCGAGCCGGCCTTGTGTACATTTCCTGGAAAAACGCATGGGAAAATCCCATTGGGGAAAATCCCACTTAGGGTTAGGGTTAGCTCTCCGTGAATCTGCAGAGGAAAACGGACATCTCC
The DNA here is from genome assembly GCF_964273705.1 of Natrix helvetica. Lineage (NCBI taxonomy): Eukaryota > Metazoa > Chordata > Lepidosauria > Squamata > Natricidae > Natrix > Natrix helvetica. The sequence continues at coordinate 18,043,161 of NC_138549.1, read as the reverse complement.
ATTGGACTTGCCGCCCATGGGTATGCTCAAGAGGTGGCACGCCTTTCGAGCCGGCCTTGTGTACATTTCCTGGCAAAACGCATGGGAAAACCCCATTGGGGAAAATCCCACTTAGGGTTAGGGTTAGCTCTCCGTGAATCTGTAGAGCAAAACGGACATCTCCATTGGACTCGCCGTCCATGGGTATGCTCAAGAGGGGGCACGCCTTTCGAGCCGGCCGTGTGTACATTTCCTGGCAAAACGCATGGTAAAATCCCATTGGGGAAAATCCCACTTAGGGTTAGGGTTAGCTCTCCGTGAATCTGTAGAGGAAAACGGACATCTCCATTGGACTCGCCACCAATGGGTATGCTCAAGAGGGGGCCCGCCTTTCGAGCCGGCCTTGTGTACATTTCCTGGCAAAACGCATGGGAAAAGTCCATTGGGGAAAATCCCACTTATGGTTAGGCTTAGCTCTCCGTGAATCTGCAGAGCAAAACGGACATCTCCATTGGACTCGCCGCCCATGGGTATGCTCAAGAGGGGGCACGCCTTTCGAGCCGGCCCTGTGTACATTTCCTGGCAAAACGCATGGGAAAACCCCATTGGGGAAAATCCCACTTAGGGTTAGGGTTAGCTCTCCGTGAATCTGCAGAGCAAAACGGACATCTCCATTGGACTCGCCGCCCATGGGTATGCTCAAGAGGGGGTACGCCTTTCGAGCCGGCCTTGTGTACATTACCTGGCAAAACGCATGGGGAAATCCCATTGGGGAAAATGCCACTTAGGGTTAGGGTTAGCTCTCCGTGAATCTGCAGAGCAAAACGGATATCTCCATTGGACGCGCCGCCCATGGGTATGCTCAAGAGGGGGCACGCCTTTCGAGCCGGCATTGTGTACATTTCCAGGCAAAACGCATGGGAAAACCCCATTGGGGAAAATCCCACTTAGGGTTAGGGTTAGCTCTCCGTGAATCTGCAGAGCAAAACGGACATCTCCATTGGACTCGCTGCCCATGGGTATGCTCAAGAGGGGGCACGCCTTTCGAGCCGGCCGTGTGTACATTTCCTGGCAAAACGCATGGGAAAACCCCATTGGGGAAAATCCCACTTAGGGTTAGGGTTAGCTCTCCGTGAATCTGCAGAGCAAAATGGACATCTCCATTGGATGCGCCGTCCATGGGTATGCTCAAGAGGGGGCACGCCTTTCGAGCCGGCCGTTTGTACATTTCCTGGCAAAACGCATGGGAAAACCCCATTGGGGAAAATCCCACTTAGGGTTAGGGTTAGCTCTCCGTGAATCTGCAGAGCAAAACGGACATCTCCATTGGACTCGCCGCCCATGGGTATGCTCAACAGGGGGTACGCCTTTCGAGCCGGCCTTGTGTACATTTCCTGGAAAAACGCATGGGAAAATCCCATTGGGGAAAATCCCACTTAGGGTTAGGGTTAGCTCTCCGTGAATCTGCAGAGGAAAACGGACATCTCCATTGGACTTGCCGCCCATGGGTATGCTCAAGAGGTGGCACGCCTTTCGAGCCGGCCTTGTGTACATTTCCTGGCAAAACGCATGGGAAAACCCCATTGGGGAAAATCCCACTTAGGGTTAGGGTTAGCTCTCCGTGAATCTGTAGAGCAAAACGGACATCTCCATTGGACTCGCCGTCCATGGGTATGCTCAAGAGGGGGCACGCCTTTCGAGCCGGCCGTGTGTACATTTCCTGGCAAAACGCATGGTAAAATCCCATTGGGGAAAATCCCACTTAGGGTTAGGGTTAGCTCTCCGTGAATCTGTAGAGGAAAACGGACATCTCCATTGGACTCGCCACCAATGGGTATGCTCAAGAGGGGGCACGCCTTTCGAGCCGGCCTTGTGTACATTTCCTGGCAAAACGCATGGGAAAACCCCATTGGGGAAAATCCCACTTAGGGTTAGGGTTAGCTCTCCGTGAATCTGCAGAGCAAAACGGACATCTCCATTGGACTCGCCGCCCATGGGTATGCTCTAGAGGGGGCACGCCTTTCGAGCCGGCCGTGTGTACATTTCCTGTCAAAACGCATGGGAAAACCCCATTGGGGAAAATCCCACTTAGGGTTAGGGTTAGCTCTCCGTGAATCTGCACAGCAAAACGGACATCTCCATTGGACTCGCCGCCCATGGGTATGCTCAAGAGGGGGCACGCCTTTCGTGCCGGCCGTTTGTACATTTCCTGGCAAAACGCATGGGAAAACCCCATTGGGGAAAATCCCACTTAGGGTTAGGGTTAGCTCTCCGTGAATTTGCAGAGCAAAACGGACATCTCCATTGGACTCGCCGCCCATGGGTATGCTCAAGAGGGGGCACGCCTTTCGAGCCGGCCTTGTGTACATTTCCTGGCAAAACGCATGGGAAAACCCCATTGGGGAAAATCCCACTGAGGGTTAGGGTTAGCTCTCCGTGAATCTGCAGAGCAAAACGGACATCTCCATTGGACTCGCCGCCCATGGGTATGCTCAAGAGGGGGCACGCCTTTCGAGCCGGCCTTGTGTACATTTCCTGGCAAAACGCATGGGAAAACCCCATTGGGGAAAATCCCACTTAGGGTTAGGGTTAGCTCTCCGTGAATTTGCAGAGCAAAACGGACATCTCCATTGGACTCGCCTCCCATGGGTATGCTCAAGAGGGGGCACGCCTTTCGAGCCGGCCTTGTGTACATTTCCTGGCAAAACACATGGGAAAACCCCCTTGGGGAAAATCCCACTTTGGGTTAGGGTTAGCTCTCCATGAATCTGCAGAGCAAAACGGACATCTCAATTGGCCTCGCCGCCCATGGGTATGCTCAAGAGGGGGCACGCCTTTCGAGCCGGCCTTGTGTATATTTCCTGGCAAAACGCATGGGAAAATCCCATTGGGGAAAATCCCATTGGGGAAAATCCCACTTAGGGTTAGGGTTAGCTCTCCCTGAATCTGCCGAGCAAAACGGACATCTCCATTGGACTCGCAGCCCATGGGTATGCTCAAGAGGGGGGACGCCTTTCGAGCCGGCCTTGTGTACATTTCCTGGCAAAACGCATGGGAAAATCCCATTGGGGAAAATCCCACTTAGGGTAAGGGTTAGCTCTCCGTGAATCTGCAGAGCAAAATGGACATCTCCATTGGACTCGCCGCCCATGGGTATGCTCAAGAGGGGGCACGCCTTTCGAGCCGGCCTTGTGTACATTTCCTGGCAAAACGCATGGGAAAATCCCATTGGGGAAAATCCAACTTAGGGTTAGGGTTAGCTCTCCGTGAATCTGCAGAGCAAAATGGACATCTCCATTGGACTCGCCGCCCATGGGTATGCTCAAGAGGGGGACGCCTTTCGAGCCGGCCTTGTGTACATTTCCTGGCAAAACGCATGGGAAAATCCCATTGGGGAAAATCCCACTTAGGGTTAGGGTTAGCTCTCCGTGAATCTGCAGAGCAAAACGGACATCTCCATTGGACTCGCCGCCCATGGGTATGCTCAAGAGGGGGCACGCCTTTCGAGGCGGCCGTGTGTACATTTCCTGGCAAAACGCATGGGAAAACCCCATTGGGGAAAATCCCATTGGGGAAAATCCCACTTAGGGTTAGGGTTAGCTCTCCGTGAATCTGCAGAGCAAAACGGACATCTCCATTGGACTCGCCGCCCATGGGTATGCTCAAGAGGGGGCACGCCTTTCGAGCCGGCCGTGTGTACATTTCCTGGGAAAAGGCAGGGGAAAACCCCATTGGGGAAAATCCCATTGGGGAAAATCCCACTTAGGGTTAGGGTTAGCTCTCCCTGAATCTGCCGAGCAAAACGGACATCTCCATTGGACTCGCAGCCCATGGGTATGCTCAAGAGGGGGGACGCCTTTCGAGCCGGCCTTGTGTACATTTCCTGGCAAAACGCATGGGAAAATCCCATTGGGGAAAATCCCACTTAGGGTAAGGGTTAGCTCTCCGTGAATCTGCAGAGCAAAATGGACATCTCCATTGGACTCGCCGCCCATGGGTATGCTCAAGAGGGGGCACGCCTTTCGAGCCGGCCTTGTGTACATTTCCTGGCAAAACGCATGGGAAAATCCCATTGGGGAAAATCCAACTTAGGGTTAGGGTTAGCTCTCCGTGAATCTGCAGAGCAAAATGGACATCTCCATTGGACTCGCCGCCCATGGGTATGCTCAAGAGGGGGACGCCTTTCGAGCCGGCCTTGTGTACATTTCCTGGCAAAACGCATGGGAAAATCCCATTGGGGAAAATCCCACTTAGGGTTAGGGTTAGCTCTCCGTGAATCTGCAGAGCAAAACGGACATCTCCATTGGACTCGCCGCCCATGGGTATGCTCAAGAGGGGGCACGCCTTTCGAGCCGGCCGTGTGTACATTTCCTGGCAAAACGCATGGGAAAACCCCATTGGGGAAAATCCCACTTAGGGTTAGGGTTAGCTCTCCGTGAATCTGCAGAGCAAAATGGACATCTCCATTGGACTCGCCGCCCATGGGTATGCTCAAGAGGGGGCACGCCTTTCGAGCCGGCCGTGTGTACATTTCCTGGGAAAAGGCAGGGGAAAACCCCATTGGGGAAAATCCCACTTAGGGTTAGGGTTAGCTGTCCGTGAATCTGCAGAGCAAAACGGACATCTCCATTATACTCGCCGCCCATGGGTATGCTCAAGAGGGGGCACGCCTTTCGAGCCGGCCGTGTGTACATTTCCTGGCAAAACGCATGGGAAAACCCCATTGGGGAAAATCCCACTTAGGGTTAGGGTTAGCTGTCCGTGAATCTGCAGAGCAAAACGGACATCTCCATTATACTCGCCGCCCATGGGTATGCTCAAGAGGGGGCACGCCTTTCGAGCCGGCCGTGTGTACATTTCCTGGCAAAACGCATGGGAAAACCCCATTGGGGAAAATCCCACTTAGGGTTAGGGTTAGCTCTCCGTGAATCTGCAGAGCAAAACGGACATCTCCATTGGACTCGCCGCCCATGGGTATGCTCAAGAGGGGGCACGCCTTTCGAGCCGGCCGTGTATACATTTCCTGGCAAAACGCATGGGAAAACCCCATTGGGGAAAATCCCACTTAGGGTTAGGGTTAGCTCTCCGTGAATCTGCAGAGCAAAACGGACATCTCCATTGGACTCGCCGCCCATGGGTATGCTCAAGAGGGGGCACGCCTTTCGAGCCGGCCGTGTGTACATTTCCTGGCAAAACGTATGGGAAAACCCCATTGGGGAAAATCCCACTTAGGGTTAGGGTTAGCTCTCCGTGAATCTGCAGAGCAAAATGGACATCTCCATTGGACTCGCCGCCCATGGGTATGCTCAAGAGGGGTCACGCCTTTCGAGCCGGCCGTGTGTACATTTCCTGGCAAAACGCATGGGAAAACCCCATTGGGGAAAATCCCACTTAGGGTTAGGGTTAGCTCTCTGTGAATCTGCAGAGCAAAACGGACATCTCCATTGGACTCGCCGCCCATGGGTATTCTCAAGAGGGGGCACGCCTTTCGAGCCGGCCGTGTATACATTTCATGGCAAAACGCATGGGAAAACCCCATTGGGGAAAATCCCACTTAGGGTTAGGGTTAGATCTCCGTGAATCTGTAGAGGAAAACGGACATCTCCATTAGACTCGCCGCCAATGGGTATGATCAAGAGGGGCCCCCCCTTTCGAGCCGGCCTTGTGTACATTTCCTGGCAAAACGCATGGGAAAAGTCCATTGGGGAAAATCCCACTTATGGTTAGGCTTAGCTCTCCGTGAATCTGCAGAGCAAAACGGACATCTCCATTGGACTCGCCGCCCATGGGTATGCTCAAGAGGGGGCACGCCTTTCGAGCCAGCCCTGTGTACATTTCCTGGCAAAACGCATGGGAAAACCCCATTGGGGAAAATCCCACTTAGGGTTAGGGTTAGCTCTCCGTGAATCTGCAGAGCAAAACGGACATCTCCATTGGACTCGCCGCCCATGGGTATGCTCAAGAGGGGGCACGCCTTTCGAGGCGGCCGTGTGTACATTTCCTGGCAAAACGCATGGGAAAACCCCATTGGGGAAAATCCCATTGGGGAAAATCCCACTTAGGGTTAGGGTTAGCTCTCCGTGAATCTGCAGAGCAAAACGGACATCTCCATTGGACTCGCCGCCCATGGGTATGCTCAAGAGGGGGCACGCCTTTCGAGCCGGCCGTGTGTACATTTCCTGGGAAAAGGCAGGGGAAAACCCCATTGGGGAAAATCCCATTGGGGAAAATCCCACTTAGGGTTAGGGTTAGCTCTCCCTGAATCTGCCGAGCAAAACGGACATCTCCATTGGACTCGCAGCCCATGGGTATGCTCAAGAGGGGGGACGCCTTTCGAGCCGGCCTTGTGTACATTTCCTGGCAAAACGCATGGGAAAATCCCATTGGGGAAAATCCCACTTAGGGTAAGGGTTAGCTCTCCGTGAATCTGCAGAGCAAAATGGACATCTCCATTGGACTCGCCGCCCATGGGTATGCTCAAGAGGGGGCACGCCTTTCGAGCCGGCCTTGTGTACATTTCCTGGCAAAACGCATGGGAAAATCCCATTGGGGAAAATCCAACTTAGGGTTAGGGTTAGCTCTCCGTGAATCTGCAGAGCAAAATGGACATCTCCATTGGACTCGCCGCCCATGGGTATGCTCAAGAGGGGGACGCCTTTCGAGCCGGCCTTGTGTACATTTCCTGGCAAAACGCATGGGAAAATCCCATTGGGGAAAATCCCACTTAGGGTTAGGGTTAGCTCTCCGTGAATCTGCAGAGCAAAACGGACATCTCCATTGGACTCGCCGCCCATGGGTATGCTCAAGAGGGGGCACGCCTTTCGAGCCGGCCGTGTGTACATTTCCTGGCAAAACGCATGGGAAAACCCCATTGGGGAAAATCCCACTTAGGGTTAGGGTTAGCTCTCCGTGAATCTGCAGAGCAAAATGGACATCTCCATTGGACTCGCCGCCCATGGGTATGCTCAAGAGGGGGCACGCCTTTCGAGCCGGCCGTGTGTACATTTCCTGGGAAAAGGCAGGGGAAAACCCCATTGGGGAAAATCCCACTTAGGGTTAGGGTTAGCTGTCCGTGAATCTGCAGAGCAAAACGGACATTTCCATTATACTCGCCGCCCATGGGTATGCTCAAGAGGGGGCACGCCTTTCGAGCCGGCCGTGTGTACATTTCCTGGCAAAACGCATGGGAAAACCCCATTGGGGAAAATCCCACTTAGGGTTAGGGTTAGCTGTCCGTGAATCTGCAGAGCAAAACGGACATCTCCATTATACTCGCCGCCCATGGGTATGCTCAAGAGGGGGCACGCCTTTCGAGCCGGCCGTGTGTACATTTCCTGGCAAAACGCATGGGAAAACCCCATTGGGGAAAATCCCACTTAGGGTTAGGGTTAGCTCTCCGTGAATCTGCAGAGCAAAACGGACATCTCCATTGGACTCGCCGCCCATGGGTATGCTCAAGAGGGGGCACGCCTTTCGAGCCGGCCGTGTATACATTTCCTGGCAAAACGCATGGGAAAACCCCATTGGGGAAAATCCCACTTAGGGTTAGGGTTAGCTCTCCGTGAATCTGCAGAGCAAAACGGACATCTCCATTGGACTCGCCGCCCATGGGTATGCTCAAGAGGGGGCACGCCTTTCGAGCCGGCCGTGTGTACATTTCCTGGCAAAACGTATGGGAAAACCCCATTGGGGAAAATCCCACTTAGGGTTAGGGTTAGCTCTCCGTGAATCTGCAGAGCAAAATGGACATCTCCATTGGACTCGCCGCCCATGGGTATGCTCAAGAGGGGTCACGCCTTTCGAGCCGGCCGTGTGTACATTTCCTGGCAAAACGCATGGGAAAACCCCATTGGGGAAAATCCCACTTAGGGTTAGGGTTAGCTCTCTGTGAATCTGCAGAGCAAATCGGACATCTCCATTGGACTCGCCGCCCATGGGTATTCTCAAGAGGGGGCACGCCTTTCGAGCCGGCCGTGTATACATTTCATGGCAAAACGCATGGGAAAACCCCATTGGGGAAAATCCCACTTAGGGTTAGGGTTAGATCTCCGTGAATCTGTAGAGGAAAACGGACATCTCCATTAGACTCGCCGCCAATGGGTATGATCAAGAGGGGCCCCCCCTTTCGAGCCGGCCTTGTGTACATTTCCTGGCAAAACGCATGGGAAAAGTCCATTGGGGAAAATCCCACTTATGGTTAGGCTTAGCTCTCCGTGAATCTGCAGAGCAAAACGGACATCTCCATTGGACTCGCCGCCCATGGGTATGCTCAAGAGGGGGCACGCCTTTCGAGCCAGCCCTGTGTACATTTCCTGGCAAAACGCATGGGAAAACCCCATTGGGGAAAATCCCACTTAGGGTTAGGGTTAGCTCTCCGTGAATCTGCAGAGCAAAACGGACATCTCCATTGGACTCGCCGCCCATGGGTATGCTCAAGAGGGGGCACGCCTTTCGAGCCGGCCGTGTGTACATTTCCTGGGAAAAGGCAGGGGAAAACCCCATTGGGGAAAATCCCACTTAGGGTTAGGGTTAGCTGTCCGTGAATCTGCAGAGCAAAACGGACATCTCCATTATACTCGCCGCCCATGGGTATGCTCAAGAGGGGGCACGCCTTTCGAGCCGGCCGTGTGTACATTTCCTGGCAAAACGCATGGGAAAACCCCATTGGGGAAAATCCCACTTAGGGTTAGGGTTAGCTCTCCGTGAATCTGCAGAGCAAAACGGACATCTCCATTGGACTCGCCGCCCATGGGTATGCTCAAGAGGGGGCACGCCTTTCGAGCCGGCCGTGTATACATTTCCTGGCAAAACGCATGGGAAAACCCCATTGGGGAAAATCCCACTTAGGGTTAGGGTTAGCTCTCCGTGAATCTGCAGAGCAAAACGGACATCTCCATTGGACTCGCCGCCCATGGGTATGCTCAAGAGGGGGCACGCCTTTCGAGCCGGCCGTGTGTACATTTCCTGGCAAAACGTATGGGAAAACCCCATTGGGGAAAATCCCACTTAGGGTTAGGGTTAGCTCTCCGTGAATCTGCAGAGCAAAATGGACATCTCCATTGGACTCGCCGCCCATGGGTATGCTCAAGAGGGGTCACGCCTTTCGAGCCGGCCGTGTGTACATTTCCTGGCAAAACGCATGGGAAAACCCCATTGGGGAAAATCCCACTTAGGGTTAGGGTTAGCTCTCCGTGAATCTGCAGAGCAAAACGGACATCTCCATTGGACTCGCCGCCCATGGGTATTCTCAAGAGGGGGCACGCCTTTCGAGCCGGCCGTGTATACATTTCATGGCAAAACGCATGGGAAAACCCCATTGGGGAAAATCCCACTTAGGGTTAGGGTTAGATCTCCGTGAATCTGTAGAGGAAAACGGACATCTCCATTAGACTCGCCGCCAATGGGTATGATCAAGAGGGGCCCCCCCTTTCGAGCCGGCCTTGTGTACATTTCCTGGCAAAACGCATGGGAAAAGTCCATTGGGGAAAATCCCACTTATGGTTAGGCTTAGCTCTCCGTGAATCTGCAGAGCAAAACGGACATCTCCATTGGACTCGCCGCCCATGGGTATGCTCAAGACGGGGCACGCCTTTCGAGCCAGCCCTGTGTACATTTCCTGGCAAAACGCATGGGAAAACCCCATTGGGGAAAATCCCACTTAGGGTTAGGGTTAGCTCTCCGTGAATCTGCAGAGCAAAACGGACATCTCCATTGGACTCGCCGCCCATGGGTATGCTCAAGAGGGGGCACGCCTTTCGAGCCGGCCGTGTGTACATTTCCTGGGAAAAGGCAGGGGAAAACCCCATTGGGGAAAATCCCACTTAGGGTTAGGGTTAGCTCTCCGTGAATCTGCAGAGCAAAACGGACATCTCCATTATACTCGCCGCCCATGGGTATGCTCAAGAGGGGGCACGCCTTTCGAGCCGGCCGTGTGTACATTTCCTGGCAAAACGCATGGGAAAACCCCATTGGGGAAAATCCGACTTAGGGTTAGGGTTAGCTCTCCGTGAATCTGCAGAGCAAAACGGACATCTCCATTGGACTCGCCGCCCATGGGTATGCTCAAGAGGGGGCACGCCTTTCGAGCCGGCCGTGTATACATTTCCTGGCAAAACGCATGGGAAAACCCCATTGGGGAAAATCCCACTTAGGGTTAGGGTTAGCTCTCCGTGAATCTGCAGAGCAAAACGGACATCTCCATTGGCCTCGCCGCCCATGGGTATGCTCAAGAGGGGGCACGCCTTTCGAGCCGGCCTTGTGTATATTTCCTGGCAAAACGCATGGGAAAATCCCATTGGGGAAAATCCCATTGGGGAAAATCCCACTTAGGGTTAGGGTTAGCTCTCCCTGAATCTGCCGAGCAAAACGGACATCTCCATTGGACTCGCAGCCCATGGGTATGCTCAAGAGGGGGGACGCCTTTCGAGCCGGCCTTGTGTACATTTCCTGGCAAAACGCATGGGAAAACCCCATTGGGGAAAATCCCACTTAGGGTTAGGGTTAGCTCTCCGTGAATCTGCAGAGCAAAACGGACATCTCCATTGGACTCGCCGCCCATGGGTATGCTCAAGAGGGGGTACGCCTTTCGAGCCGGCCTTGTGTACATTTCCTGGCAAAACGCATGGGGAAATCCCATTGGGGAAAATGCCACTTAGGGTTAGGGTTAGCTCTCCGTGAATCTGCAGAGCAAAACGGATATCTCCATTGGACGCGCCGCCCATGGGTATGCTCAAGAGGGGGCACGCCTTTCGAGCCGGCATTGTGTACATTTCCAGGCAAAACGCATGGGAAAACCCCATTGGGGAAAATCCCACTTAGGGTTAGGATTAGCTCTCCGTGAATCTGCAGAGCAAAACGGACATCTCCATTGGACTCGCTGCCCATGGGTATGCTCAAGAGGGGGCACGCCTTTCGAGCCGGCCGTGTGTACATTTCCTGGCAAAACGCATGGGAAAACCCCATTGGGGAAAATCCCACTTAGGGTTAGGGTTAGCTCTCCGTGAATCTGCAGAGCAAAATGGACATCTCCATTGGATGCGCCGTCCATGGGTATGCTCAAGAGGGGGCACGCCTTTCGAGCCGGCCTTGTGTACATTTCCTGGCAAAACGCATGGGAAAATCCCATTGGGGAAAATCCCACTTAGGGTTAGGGTTAGCTCTCCGTGAATCTGCAGAGGAAAACGGACATCTCCATTGGACTTGCCGCCCATGGGTATGCTCAAGAGGTGGCACGCCTTTCGAGCCGGCCTTGTGTACATTTCCTGGCAAAACGCATGGGAAAACCCCATTGGGGAAAATCCCACTTAGGGTTAGGGTTAGCTCTCCGTGAATCTGTAGAGCAAAACGGACATCTCCATTGGACTCGCCGTCCATGGGTATGCTCAAGAGGGGGCACGCCTTTCGAGCCGGCCTTCTGTACATTTCCTGGCAAAACGCATGGGAAAATCCCATTGGGGAAAATCCCACTTAGGGTTAGGGTTAGCTCTCCGTGAATCTGTAGAGGAAAACGGACATCTCCATTGGACTCGCCACCAATGGGTATGCTCAAGAGGGGGCACGCCTTTCGAGCCGGCCTTGTGTACATTTCCTGGCAAAACGCATGGGAAAACGCCATTGGGGAAAATCCCACTTAGGGTTAGGGTTAGCTCTCCGTGAATCTGCAGAGCAAAACGGACATCTCCATTGGACTCGCCGCCCATGGGTATGCTCTAGAGGGGGCACGCCTTTCGAGCCGGCCGTGTGTACATTTCCTGTCAAAACGCATGGGAAAACCCCATTGGGGAAAATCCCACTTAGGGTTAGGGTTAGCTCTCCGTGAATCTGCAGAGCAAAACGGACATCTCCATTGGACTCGCCGCCCATGGGTATGCTCAAGAGGGGGCACGCCTTTCGAGCCGGCCTTGTGTACATTTCCTGGCAAAACGCATGGGAAAACCCCATTGGGGAAAATCCCACTTAGTGTTAGGGTTAGCTCTCCGTGAATTTGCAGAGCAAAACGGACATCTCCATTGGACTCGCCGCCCATGGGTATGCTCAAGAGGGGGCACGCCTTTCGAGCCGGCCGTGTGTACATTTCCTGTCAAAACGCATGGGAAAACCCCATTGGGGAAAATCCCACTTAGGGTTAGGGTTAGCTCTCCGTGAATCTGCAGAGCAAAACGGACATCTCCATTGGACTCGCCGCCCATGGGTATGCTCAAGAGGGGGCACGCCTTTCGAGCCGGCCTTGTGTACATTTCCTGGCAAAACGCATGGGAAAACCCCATTGGGGAAAATCCCACTTAGGGTTAGGGTTAGCTCTCCGTGAATTTGCAGAGCAAAATGGACATCTCCATTGGACTCGCCTCCCATGGGTATGCTCAAGAGGGGGCACGCCTTTCGAGCCGGCCTTGTGTACATTTCCTGGCAAAACACATGGGAAAACCCCCTTGGGGAAAATCCCACTTTGGGTTAGGGTTAGCTCTCCATGAATCTGCAGAGCAAAACGGACATCTCCATTGGCCTCGCCGCCCATGGGTATGCTCAAGAGGGGGCACGCCTTTCGAGCCGGCCTTGTGTATATTTCCTGGCAAAACGCATGGGAAAATCCCATTGGGGAAAATCCCATTGGGGAAAATCCCACTTAGGGTTAGGGTTAGCTCTCCCTGAATCTGCCGAGCAAAACGGACATCTCCATTGGACTCGCAGCCCATGGGTATGCTCAAGAGGGGGGACGCCTTTCGAGCCGGCCTTGTGTACATTTCCTGGCAAAACGCATGGGAAAATCCCATTGGGGAAAATCCCACTTAGGGTAAGGGTTAGCTCTCCGTGAATCTGCAGAGCAAAATGGACATCTCCATTGGACTCGCCGCCCATGGGTATGCTCAAGAGGGGGCACGCCTTTCGAGCCGGCCTTGTGTACATTTCCTGGCAAAACGCATGGGAAAATCCCATTGGGGAAAATCCAACTTAGGGTTAGGGTTAGCTCTCCGTGAATCTGCAGAGCAAAATGGACATCTCCATTGGACTCGCCGCCCATGGGTATGCTCAAGAGGGGGACGCCTTTCGAGCCGGCCTTGTGTACATTTCCTGGCAAAACGCATGGGAAAATCCCATTGGGGAAAATCCCACTTAGGGTTAGGGTTAGCTCTCCGTGAATCTGCAGAGCAAAATGGACATCTCCATTGGACTCGCCGCCCATGGGTATGCTCAAGAGGGGGACGCCTTTCGAGCCGGCCTTGTGTACATTTCCTGGCAAAACGCATGGGAAAATCCCATTGGGGAAAATCCCACTTAGGGTTAGGGTTAGCTCTCCGTGAATCTGCAGAGCAAAACGGACATCTCCATTGGACTCGCCGCCCATGGGTATGCTCAATAGGGGGCACGCCTTTCAAGCCGGCCTTGTGTACATTTCCTGGCAAAACGCATGGGAAAACCCCATTGGGGAAAATCCCACTTAGGGTTAGGGTTAGCTCTCCGTGAATTTGCAGAGCAAAATGGACATCTCCATTGGACTCGCCTCCCATGGGTATGCTCAAGAGGGGGCACGCCTTTCGAGCCGGCCTTGTGTACATTTCCTGGCAAAACACATGGGAAAACCCCCTTGGGGAAAATCCCACTTTGGGTTAGGGTTAGCTCTCCATGAATCTGCAGAGCAAAACGGACATCTCCATTGGCCTCGCCGCCCATGGGTATGCTCAAGAGGGGGCACGCCTTTCGAGCCGGCCTTGTGTATATTTCCTGGCAAAACGCATGGGAAAATCCCATTGGGGAAAATCCCATTGGGGAAAATCCCACTTAGGGTTAGGGTTAGCTCTCCCTGAATCTGCCGAGCAAAACGGACATCTCCATTGGACTCGCAGCCCATGGGTATGCTCAAGAGGGGGGACGCCTTTCGAGCCGGCCTTGTGTACATTTCCTGGCAAAACGCATGGGAAAATCCCATTGGGGAAAATCCCACTTAGGGTAAGGGTTAGCTCTCCGTGAATCTGCAGAGCAAAATGGACATCTCCATTGGACTCGCCGCCCATGGGTATGCTCAAGAGGGGGCACGCCTTTCGAGCCGGAATTGTGTACATTTCCTGGCAAAACGCATGGGAAAATCCCATTGGGGAAAATCCAACTTAGGGTTAGGGTTAGCTCTCCGTGAATCTGCAGAGCAAAATGGACATCTCCATTGGACTCGCCGCCCATGGGTATGCTCAAGAGGGGGACGCCTTTCGAGCCGGCCTTGTGTACATTTCCTGGCAAAACGCATGGGAAAATCCCATTGGGGAAAATCCCACTTAGGGTTAGGGTTAGCTCTCCGTGAATCTGCAGAGCAAAACGGACATCTCCATTGGACTCGCCGCCCATGGGTATGCTCAATAGGGGGCACGCCTTTCGAGCCGGCCTTGTGTACATTTCCTGGCAAAACACATGGGAAAACCCCCTTGGGGAAAATCCCACTTCGGGTAAGGGTTAGCTCTCCGTGAATCTGCCTAGCAAAACGGACATCTCCATTGGCCTCGCCGCCCATGGGTATGCTCAAGAGGGGGCAGGCCTTTCGAGCCGGCCTTGTGTATATTTCCTGGCAAAACGCATGGGAAAATCCCATTGGGGAAAATCCCATTGGGGAAAATCCCACTTAGGGTTAGGGTTAGCTCTCCCTGAATGTGCCGAGCAAAACGGACATCTCCATTGGACTCGCCGCCCATGGGTATGCTTAAGAGGGGGCACGCCTTTCGAGCCGGCCTTGTGTTTCCTGGCAAAACGCATGGGAAAATCCCATTGGAGAAAATCCCACTTAGGTTTAGGGTTAGCTCTCCGTGAATCTGCAGAGCTAAACGGACATCTCCATTGGACTCGCCGCCCATGGGTATGGTCAAGAGGGCGCACGCCTTTCGAGCCGGCCTTGTGTACATTTCCTGGCAAAACGCATGGGAAAATCCCATTGGGGAAAATCCCACTTAGGGTTAGGGTTAGCTCTCCGTGAATCTGCAGAGCAAAACAGACATCTCCATTGGACTCGCCGCCCATGGGTATGCTCAAGAGGGGGCACGCCTTTCGAGCCGGCCTTCTGTACATTTCCTGGCAAAACGCATGGGAAAACCCTATTGGGGAAAATCCCACTTAGGGTTAGGGTTAGCTCTCCGTGAATCTGCAGAGCAAGACGGACATCTCCATTGGAATCGCCGCCCATGGGTATGCTCAAGAGGGGGCACGCCTTTCGAGCCGGCCGTGTGTACATTTCCTGGCAAAACGCATGGGAAAACCCCAATGGGGAAAATCCCACTTAGGGTTAGGGTTAGCTCTCCGTGAATCTGCAGAGCAAAACGGACATCTCCATTGGACTCGCCGCCCATGGGAATGCTGAAGAGGGGGCACGCCTTTCGAGCCGGCCTTGTGTACATTTCCTGGAAAAACGCATGGGAAAATCCCATTGGGGAAAATCCCACTTAGGGTTAGGGTTAGCTCTCCGTGAATCTGCAGATCAAAACGGACATCTCCATTGGACTCGCCGCCCATGGGTATGGTCAAGAGGGGGCACGCCTTTCGAGCCGGCCTTGTGTACATTTCCTGGCAAAACGCATGGGAAAACCCCATTGGGGAAAATCCCACTTAGGGTTAGGGTTAGCACTCCGTGAATCTGCAGAGCAAAACGGACATCTCCATTGGACTCGCCGCCCCTGGGTATGGTCAAGAGGGGGCACGCCTTTCGAGCCGGCCTTGTGTACATTTCCTGGCAAAACGCATGGGAAAATCCCATTGGGGAAAATCCCACTTAGGGTTAGGGTTAGCTCTCCGTGAATCTGCAGAGCAAAACAGACATCTCCATTGGACTCGCCGCCCATGGGTATGCTCAAGAGGGGGCACGCCTTTCGAGCCGGCCTTCTGTACATTTCCTGGCAAAACGCATGGGAAAACCCTATTGGGGAAAATCCCACTTAGGGTTAGGGTTAGCTCTCCGTGAATCTGCAGAGCAAGACGGACATCTCCATTGGAATCGCCGCCCATGGGTATGCTCAAGAGGGGGCACGCCTTTCGAGCCGGCCGTGTGTACATTTCCTGGCAAAACGCATGGGAAAACCCCAATGGGGAAAATCCCACTTAGGGTTAGGGTTAGCTCTCCGTGAATCTGCAGAGCAAAACGGACATCTCCATTGGACTCGCCGCCCATGGGAATGCTGAAGAGGGGGCACGCCTTTCGAGCCGGCCTTGTGTACATTTCCTGGAAAAACGCATGGGAAAACCCCATTGGTGAAAATACCACTTCGGGTTAGGGTTAGCTCTCCGTGAATCTGCAGAGCAAAACGGACATCTCCATTGGACTCGCCGCCCATGGGTATGCTCAAGAGGGGGCACGCCTTTCGAGCCGGCCGTGTGTACATTTCCTGGCAAAACGCATGGGAAAACCCCATTGGGGAAAATCCCACTTAGGGTTAGGGTTAGCTCTCCGTGAATCTGCAGAGCTAAACGGACATCTCCATTGGACTCGCCGCCCATGGGTATGCTCAATAGGGGGCACGCCTTTCGAGTCGGCCTTGTGTTTCCTGGCAAAACGCATGGGAAAATCCCATTGGGGAAAATCCCACTTAGGGTTAGGGTTAGCTCTCCGTGAATCTGCAGAGCAAAACGGACATCTCCATTGGACTCGCCGCCCATGGGTATGGTCAAGAGGGGGCACGCCTTTCGAGCCGGCCTTGTGTACATTTCCTGGCAAAACGCATGGGAAAATCCTATTGGGGAAAATCCCACTTAGGGTTAGGGTTAGCTCTCCGTGAATCTGGAGAGCAAAACGGACATCTCCATTGGACTTGCCGCCCATGGGTATGCTCAATAGGGGGCACGCCTTTCGAGCCGGCCTTGTGTTTCCTGGCAAAACGCATGGGAAAATCCCATTGGGGAAAATCCCACTTAGGTTTAGGGTTAGCTCTCCGTGAATCTGCAGAGCTAAACGGACATCTCCATTGGACTCGCCGCCCATGGGTATGGTCAAGAGGGGGCACGCCTTTCGAGCCGGCCTTGTGTACATTTCCTGGCAAAACGCATGGGAAAATCCCATTGGGGAATATCCCACTGGGGAAAATCCCACTTAGGGTTAGGGTTAGCTCTCCGTGAATCTGCAGAGCAAAACGGACATCTCCATTGGACTCGCCGCCCATGGGTATGCTCAAGAGGGGTCACGCCTTTCGAGCCGGCCTTGTGTACATTTCCTGGCAAAACGCATGGGAAAATCCCATTGGGGAAAATCCCACTTAGGGTTAGGGTTAGCTCTTCATGAATCTGCAGAGCAAAATGGACATCTCAATTGGACTCGTCGCCCATGGGTATGCTCAAGAGGGGGCACGCCTTTCGAGCCGGCCTTCTGTACATTTCCTGGCAAAACGCATGGGAAAACCCCATTGGGGAAAATCCCACTTAGGGTTAGGGTTAGCTCTCCTTGAATCTGCAGAGCAAGACGGACATCTCCATTGGACTCGCCGCCCATGGGTATGCTCAAGAGGGGGCACGCCTTTCGAGCCGGCCGTGTGTACATTTCCTGGCAAAACGCATGGGAAAACCCCAATGGGGAAAATCCCACTTAGGGTTAGGGTTAGCTCTCCGTGAATCTGCAGAGCAAAACGGACATCTCCATTGGACTCGCCGCCCATGGGAATGCTGAAGAGGGGGCACGCCTTTCGAGCCGGCCTTGTGTACATTTCCTGGCAAAACGCATGGGAAAACCCCATTGGGGAAAATCCCACTTCGGGTTAGGGTTAGCTCTCCGTGAATCTGCAGAGCAAAACGGACATCTCCATTGGACTCGCCGCCCATGGGTATGCTCAAGAGGGGGCACGCCTTTCGAGCCGGCCGTGTGTACATTTCCTGGCAAAACGCATGGGAAAACCCCATTGGGGAAAATCCCACTTAGGGTTAGGGTTAGCTCTCCGTGAATCTGCAGAGCAAAACGGACATCTCCATTGGACTCGCCGCCCATGGGTATGCTGATGAGGGGGCACGCCTTTCGAGCCGGCCGTGTGTACATTTCCTGGCAAAACGCATGGGAAAACCCCATTGGGGAAAATCCCACTTAGGGTTAGGGTTAGCTCTCCGTGAATCTGCAGAGCAAAACGGACATCTCCATTGGACTCGCCGCCCATGGGTATGCTCAAGAGGGGGCACGCCTTTCGAGACGGCTGTGTGTACATTTCCTGGCAAAACGCATGGGAAAACCCCATTGGGGAAAATCCCACTTAGGGTTAGGGTTAGCTCTCCGTGAATCTGCAGAGCAAAACGGACATCTCCATTGGACTCGCCGCCCATGGGTATGCTCAAGAGGGGGCATGCCTTTCGAGCCGGCCGTGTGTATATTTCCTGGCAAAACACATGGGAAAACCCCATTGGGGAAAATCCCACTTAGGGTTAGGGTTAGCTCTCCGTGAATCTGCAGAGCAAGACGGACATCTCCATTGGACTCGCCGCCCATGGTTATGCTCAAGAGGGGGCACGCCTTTCGAGCCGGCCGTGTGTACATTTCCTGGCAAAACGCATGAGAAAACCCCAATGGGGAAAATCCCACTTAGGGTTAGGGTTAGCTCTCCGTGAATCTGCAGAGCAAAACGGACATCTCCATTGGACTCGCCGCCCATGGAAATGCTGAAGAGGGGGCACGCCTTTCGAGCCGGCCTTGTGTACATTTCCTGGCAAAACGCATGGGAAAACCCCATTGGGGAAAATCCCACTTCGGGTTAGGGTTAGCTCTCCGTGAATCTGCAGAGCAAAACGGACATCTCCATTGGACTCGCCGCCCATGGGTATGCTCAAGAGGGGGCACGCCTTTCGAGCCGGCCGTGTGTACATTTCCTGGCAAAACGCATGGGAAAACCCCATTGGGGAAAATCCCACTTAGGGTTAGGGTTAGCTCTCCGTGAATCTGCAGAGCAAAACGGACATCTCCATTGGACTCGCCGCCCATGGGTATGCTGAAGAGGGGGCACGCCTTTCGAGCCGGCCGTGTGTACATTTCCTGGCAAAACGCATGGGAAAACCCCATTGGGGAAAATCCCACTTAGGGTTAGGGTTAGCTCTCCGTGAATCTGCAGAGCAAAACGGACATCTCCATTGGACTCGCCGCCCATGGGTATGCTCTAGAGGGGGCATGCCTTTCGAGCCGGCCGTGTGTATATTTCCTGGCAAAACACATGGGAAAACCCCATTGGGGAAAATCCCACTTAGGGTTAGGGTTAGCTCTCCGTGAATCTGCAGAGCAAGACGGACATCTCCATTGGACTCGCCGCCCATGGGTATGCTCAAGGGGGGGCACGCCTTTCGAGCCGGCCTTGTGTACATTTCCTGGCAAAACGCATGGGAAAACCCCATTGGGGAAAATCCCACTTAGGGTTAGGGTTAGCTCTCCGTGAATCTGCAGAGCAAAACGGACATCTCCATTGGACTCGCCGCCCATGGGTATGCTCAAGAGGGGGCACGCCTTTCGAGCCGGCCGTGTGTACATTTCCTGGCAAAACGCATGGGAAAACCCCATTGGGGAAAATCCCACTTAGGGTTAGGGTTAGCTCTCCGTGAATCTGCAGAGCAAAACGGACATCTCCATTGGACTCGCCGCCCATGGGTATGCTCAAGAGGGGTCACGCCTTTCGAGCCGGCCTTGTGTACATTTCCTGGCAAAACGCATGGGAAAATCCCATTGGGGAAAATCCCACTTAGGGTTAGGGTTAGCTCTCCGTGAATCTGCAGAGCAAAACGGACATCTCCATTGGACTCGCCGCCCATGGGTATGCTGAAGAGGGGGCACGCCTTTTGAGCCGGCCGTGTGTACATTTCCTGGCAAAACGCATGGGAAAACCCCATTGGGGAAAATCCCACTTAGGGTTAGGGTTAGCTCTCCGTGAATCTGCAGAGCAAAACGGACATCTCCATTGGACTCGCCGCCCATGGGTATGCTCTAGAGGGGGCATGCCTTTCGAGCCGGCCGTGTGTATATTTCCTGGCAAAACACATGGGAAAACCCCATTGGGGAAAATCCCACTTCGGGTTAGGGTTAGCTCTCCCTGAATCTGCAGAGCAAAACGGACATCTCCATTGGACTCGCCGCCCATGGGTATGCTCAAGAGGGGTCACGCCTTTCGAGCCGGCCTTGTGTACATTTCCTGGCAAAACGCATGGGAAAATCCCATTGGGGAAAATCCCACTTAGGGTTAGGGTTAGCTCTTCATGAATCTGCAGAGCAAAATGGACATCTCAATTGGACTCGTCGCCCATGGGTATGCTCAAGAGGGGGCACGCCTTTCGAGCCGGCCTTCTGTACATTTCCTGGCAAAACGCATGGGAAAACCCCATTGGGGAAAATCCCACTTAGGGTTAGGGTTAGCTCTCCTTGAATCTGCAGAGCAAGACGGACATCTCCATTGGACTCGCCGCCCATGGGTATGCTCAAGAGGGGGCACGCCTTTCGAGCCGGCCGTGTGTACATTTCCTGGCAAAACGCATGGGAAAACCCCAATGGGGAAAATCCCACTTAGGGTTAGGGTTAGCTCTCCGTGAATCTGCAGAGCAAAACGGACATCTCCATTGGACTCGCCGCCCATGGGAATGCTGAAGAGGGGGCACGCCTTTCGAGCCGGCCTTGTGTACATTTCCTGGCAAAACGCATGGGAAAACCCCATTGGGGAAAATCCCACTTCGGGTTAGGGTTAGCTCTCCGTGAATCTGCAGAGCAAAACGGACATCTCCATTGGACTCGCCGCCCATGGGTATGCTCAAGAGGGGGCACGCCTTTCGAGCCGGCCGTGTGTACATTTCCTGGCAAAACGCATGGGAAAACCCCATTGGGGAAAATCCCACTTAGGGTTAGGGTTAGCTCTCCGTGAATCTGCAGAGCAAAACGGACATCTCCATTGGACTCGCCGCCCATGGGTATGCTGATGAGGGGGCACGCCTTTCGAGCCGGCCGTGTGTACATTTCCTGGCAAAACGCATGGGAAAACCACATTGGGGAAAATCCCACTTAGGGTTAGGGTTAGCTCTCCGTGAATCTGCAGAGCAAAACGGACATCTCCATTGGACTCGCCGCCCATTGGTATGCTCAAGAGGGGGCACGCCTTTCGAGACGGCTGTGTGTACATTTCCTGGCAAAACGCATGGGAAAACCCCATTGGGGAAAATCCCACTTAGGGTTAGGGTTAGCTCTCCGTGAATCTGCAGAGCAAAACGGACATCTCCATTGGACTCGCCGCCCATGGGTATGCTCAAGAGGGGGCATGCCTTTCGAGCCGGCCGTGTGTATATTTCCTGGCAAAACACATGGGAAAACCCCATTGGGGAAAATCCCACTTAGGGTTAGGGTTAGCTCTCTGTGAATCTGCCGAGCAAAACGGACATCTCCATTGGCCTCGCCGCCCATGGGTAGGCTCAAGAGGGGGCACGCCTTTCGAGCCGGCCTTGTGTACATTTCCTGGCAAAAGGCATGGGAAAATCCCATTGGGGAAATTCCCATTGGGGAAAATCCCACTTAGGGTTAGGGTTAGCTCTCCCTGAATCTGCCGAGTAAAACGGACATCTCCATTGGACTCGCCGCCCATGGGTATGCTCAAGAGGGGGCACGCCTTTCGAGCCGGCCTTGTGTACATTTCCTGGCAAAACGCATGGGAAAACCCCATTGGGGAAAATCCCACTTAGGGTTAGGGTTAGCTCTCCGTGAATCTGCAGAGCAAAACGGACATCTCCATTGGACTCGCCGCCCATGGGTATGCTCAAGAGGGGGCACGCCTTTCGAGCCGGCCGTGTGTACATTTCCTGGCAAAACGCATGGGAAAACCCCATTGGGGAAAATCCCACTTAGGGTTAGGGTTAGCTCTCCGTGAATCTGCAGAGCAAAAAGGACATCTCCATTGGACTCGCCGCCCATGGGTATGCTCAAGAGGGGGCACGCCTTTCGAGCCGGCCGTGTATACATTTCCTGGCAAAACGCATGGGAAAACCCCATTGGGGAAAATCCCACTTAGGGTTAGGGTTAGCTCTCCGTGAATCTGCAGAGCAAAACGGACATCTCCATTGGACTCGCCGCCCATGGGTATGCTCAAGAGGGGGCACGCCTTTCGAGCCGGCCTTGTGTACATTTCCTGGCAAAACGCATGGGAAAATCCCATTGGGGAAAATCCCATTGGGGAAAATCCCATTGGGGAAAATCCCATTGGGGAAAATCCCACTTAGGGTTACGGTTAGCTCTCCCTGAATCTGCCGAGGAAAACTGACATCTCCATTGGACTCGCCGCCCATGGGTTTGCTCAAGAGGGGGCACGCCTTTCGAGGCGGACTTCTGTACATTTCCTGGCAAAAGGCATGGGAAAATCCCATTGGGGAAAATCCCACTTAGGGTTAGGGTTAGCTCTCCGTGAATCTGCAGAGCAAAACGGACATCTCCATTGGACTCGCCTCCCATGGGTATGCTCAAGAGGGGGCACGCCTTTCGAGCCGGCCTTGTGTACATTTCCTGGCAAAACACAAGGGAAAACCCCCTTGGGGAAAATCCCACTTCGGGTTAGGGTTAGCTCTCTGTGAATCTGCCGAGCAAAACGGACATCTCCATTGGCCTCGCCGCCCATGGGTAGGCTCAAGAGGGGGCACGCCTTTCGAGCCGGCCTTGTGTACATTTTCTGGCAAAAGGCATGGGAAAATCCCATTGGGGAAATTCCCATTGGGGAAAATCCCACTTAGGGTTAGGGTTAGCTCTCCCTGAATCTGCCGAGCAAAACGGACATCTCCATTGGACTCGCCGCCCATGGGTATGCTCAAGAGGGGGCACGCCTTTCGAGCCGGCCTTGTGTACATTTCCTGGCAAAACGCATGGGAAAACCCCATTGGGGAAAATCCCACTTAGGGTTAGGGTTAGCTCTCCGTGAATCTGCCGAGCAAAACGGACATCTCAATTGGCCGCCCCGCCCATGGGTATGCTCAAGAGGGGGCACGCCTTTCGAGCCGGCCTTGTGTACATTTCCTGGCAAAACGCATGGGAAAATCCCATTGGGGAAAATCCCATTGGGGAAAATCCCATTGGGGAAAATCCCACTTAGGGTTACGGTTAGCTCTCCCTGAATCTGCCGAGCAAAACTAACATCTCCATTGGACTCGCCGCCCATGGGTTTGCTCAAGAGGGGGCACGCCTTTCGAGGCGGACTTCTGTACATTTCCTGGCAAAAGGCATGGGAAAATCCCATTGGGGAAAATCCCACTTAGGGTTAGGGTTAGCTCTCCGTGAATCTGCAGAGCAAAACGGACATCTCCATTGGACTCGCCGCCCATGTGTATGCTCAAGAGGGGGCACGCCTTTCGAGCCGGCCGTGTGTACATTTCCTGGCAAAACGCATGGGAAAACCCCATTGGGGAAAATCCCACTTAGGGTTAGGGTTAGCTCTCCGTGAATCTGCAGAGCAAAACGTACATCTCCATTGGACTCGCCGCCCATGGGTATGCTCAAGAGGGGGCACGCCTTTCGAGCCGGCCGTGTATACATTTCCTGGCAAAACGCATGGGAAAACCCCATTGGGGAAAATCCCACTTAGGGTTAGGGTTAGCTCTCCGTGAATCTGCAGAGCAAAGCGGACATCTCCATTGGACTCGCCGCCCATCGGTATGCTCAAGAGGGGTCACGCCTTTCGAGCCGGCCTTGTGTACATTTCCTGGCAAAACGCATGGGAAAATCCCACTTAGGGTTAGTGTTAGCTCTCCGTGAATCTGCAGAGCAAAACGGACATCTCAATTGGACTCGTCGCCCATGGGTATGCTCAAGAGGGGGCACGCCTTTCGAGCCGGCCTTCTGTACATTTCCTGGCAAAACTAATGGGAAAACCCCATTGGGGAAAATCCCACTTAGGGTTAAGGTTAGCTCTCCGTGAATCTGCAGAGCAAGACGGACATCTCCATTGGACTCGCCGCCCATGGGTATGCTCAAGAGGGGGCACGCCTTTCGAGCCGGCCGTGTGTACATTTCCTGGCAAAACGCATGGGAAAACCCCAATGGGGAAAATCCCACTTAGGGTTAGGGTTAGCTCTCCGTGAATCTGTAGAGCAAAACGGACATATCCATTGGACTCGCCGCCCATGGGAATGCTGAAGAAGGGGCACGCCTTTTGAGCCGGCCTTGTGTACATTTCCTGGCAAAACGCATGGGAAAACCCCATTGGGGAAAATCCCACTTAGGGTTAGGGTTAGCTCTCCGTGAATCTGCAGAGCAAAACGGACATCTCCATTGGACTCGCCGCCCATGGGTATGCTCAAGAGGGGGCACGCCTTTCGAGCCGGCCGTGTGTACATTTCCTGGCAAAACGCATGGGAAAACCCCATTGGGGAAAATCCCACTTAGGGTTAGGGTTAGCTCTCCGTGAATCTGCAGAGCAAAACGGACATCTCCATTGGACTCGCCGCCCATGGGTATGCTGAAGAGGGGGCACGCCTTTCGAGCCGGCCGTGTATACATTTCCTGGCAAAACGCATGGGAAAACCCCATTGGGGAAAATCCCACTTAGGGTTAGGGTTAGCTCTCCGTGAATCTGCAGAGCAAAACGGACATCTCCATTGGACTCGCCGCCCATGGGTATGCTCAAGAGGGGTGACGCCTTTCGAGCCGGCCTTGTGTACATTTCCTGGCAAAACGCATGGGAAAATCCCATTGGGGAAAATCCCACTTAGGGTTAGGGTTAGCTCTCCGTGAATCTGCAGAGCAAAACGGACATCTCAATTGGACTCGTCGCCCATGGGTATGCTCAAGAGGGGGCACGCCTTTCGAGCCGGCCTTCTGTACATTTCCTGGCAAAACGCATGGGAAAACCCCATTGGGGAAAATCCCACTTAGGGTTAGGGTTAGCTCTCCGTGAATCGGCAGAGCAAGACGGACATCTCCATTGGACTCGCCGCCCATGGGTATGCTCAAGAGCGGGCACGCCTTTCGAGCCGGCCGTGTGTACATTTCCTGGCAAAACGCATGGTAAAACCCCAATGGGGAAAATCCCACTTAGGGTTAGGGTTAGCTCTCCGTGAATCTGCAGAGCAAAATGGACATCTCCATTGGACTCGCCGCCCATGGGAATGCTGAAGAGGGGGCACGCCTTTCGAGCCGGCCTTGTGTACATTTCCTGGCAAAACGCATGGGAAAACCCCATTGGGGAAAATCCCACATCGGGTTAGGGTTAGCTCTCCGTGAATCTGCAGAGCAAAACGGACATCTCCATTGGACTCGCCGCCCATGGGTATGCTCAAGAGGGGGCACGCCTTTCGAGCCGGCCGTGTGTACATTTCCTGGCAAAACGCATGGGAAAACCCCATTGGGGAAAATCCCACTTAGGGTTAGGGTTAGCTCTCCGTGAATCTGCAGAGCAAAACGGACATCTCCATTGGACTCGCCGCCCATGGGTATGCTCAAGAGGGGGCACGCCTTTCGAGCCGGCCGCGTATACATTTCCTGGCAAAAGGCATGGGAAAATCCCATTGGGGAAAATCCCACTTAGGGTTAGGGTTAGCTCTCCGTGAATCTGCAGAGCAAAACGGACATCTCCATTGGACTCGCCGCCCATGGGAATGCTGAAGAGGGGGCACGCCTTTCGAGTCGGCCTTGTGTACATTTCCTGGCAAAACGCATGGGAAAACCCCATTGGGGAAAATCCCACTTCGGGTTAGGGTTAGCTCTCCGTGAATCTGCAGAGCAAAACGGACATCTCAATTGGACTCGTCGCCCATGGGTATGCTCAAGAGGGGGCACGCCTTTCGAGCCGGCCTTCTGTACATTTCCTGGCAAAACTAATGGGAAAACCCCACTGGGGAAAATCCCACTTAGGGTTAGGGTTAGCTCTCCGTGAATCTGCAGAGCAAGACGGACATCTCCATTGGACTCGCCGCCCATGGGTATGCTCAAGAGGTGGCACGCCTTTCGAGCCGGCCGTGTGTACATTTCCTGGCAAAACGCATGGGAAAACCCCAATGGGGAAAATCCCACTTAGGGTTAGGGTTAGCTCTCCGTGAATCTGTAGAGCAAAACGGACATCTCCATTGGACTCGCCGCCCATGGGAATGCTGAAGAAGGGGCACGCCTTTTGAGCCGGCCTTGTGTACATTTCCTGGCAAAACGCATGGGAAAATCCCACTTAGGGTTAGGGTTAGCTCTCCGTGAATCTGCAGAGCAAAACGGACATCTCAATTGGACTCGTCGCCCATGGGTATGCTCAAGAGGGGGCACGCCTTTCGAGCCGGCCTTCTGTACATTTCCTGGCAAAACTAATGGGAAAACCCCATTGGGGAAAATCCCACTTAGGGTTAGGGTTAGCTCTCCGTGAATCTGCAGAGCAAAACGGACATCTCAATTGGACTCGTCGCCCATGGGTATGCTCAAGAGGGGGCACGCCTTTCGAGCCGGCCTTCTGTACATTTCCTGGC
The DNA here is from genome assembly GCF_964273705.1 of Natrix helvetica. NCBI lineage: Eukaryota > Metazoa > Chordata > Lepidosauria > Squamata > Natricidae > Natrix > Natrix helvetica. The sequence goes on along the minus strand of NC_138549.1, from coordinate 18,016,800 downwards.
AAAACTAATGGGAAAACCCCATTGGGGAAAATCCCACTTAGGGTTAGGGTTAGCTCTCCGTGAATCTGCAGAGCAAGACGGACATCTCCATTGGACTCGCCGCCCATGGGTATGCTCAAGAGGTGGCACGCCTTTCGAGCCGGCCGTGTGTACATTTCCTGGCAAAACGCATGGGAAAACCCCAATGGGGAAAATCCCACTTAGGGTTAGGGTTAGCTCTCCGTGAATCTGTAGAGCAAAACGGACATCTCCATTGGACTCGCCGCCCATGGGAATGCTGAAGAAGGGGCACGCCTTTTGAGCCGGCCTTGTGTACATTTCCTGGCAAAACGCATGGGAAAACCCCATTGGGGAAAATCCCACTTAGGGTTAGGGTTAGCTCTCCGTGAATCTGCAGAGCAAAACGGACATCTCCATTGGACTCGTCGCCCATGGGTATGCTCAAGAGGGGGCACGCCTTTCGAGCCGGCCTTGTATACATTTCCTGGCAAAACGCATGGGAAAACCCCATTGGGGAAAATCCCACTTAGGGTTAGGGTTAGCTCTCCGTGAATCTGCAGAGCAAAACGGACATCTCCATTGGACTCGTCGCCCATGGGTATGCTCAAGAGGGGGCACGCCTTTCGAGCCGGCCTTCTGTACATTTCCTGGCAAAACGCATGGGAAAACCCCATTGGGGAAAATCCCACTTAGGGTTAGGGTTAGCTCTCCGTGAATCTGCAGAGCAAAATGGACATCTCCATTGGACTCGCCGCCCATGGGAATGCTGAAGAGGGGGCACGCCTTTCGAGCCGGCCTTGTGTACATTTCCTGGCAAAACGCATGGGAAAACCCCATTGGGGAAAATCCCACATCGGGTTAGGGTTAGCTCTCCGTGAATCTGCAGAGCAAAACGGACATCTCCATTGGACTCGCCGCCCATGGGTATGCTCAAGAGGGGGCACGCCTTTCGAGCCGGCCGTGTGTACATTTCCTGGCAAAACGCATGGGAAAACCCCATTGGGGAAAATCCCACTTAGGGTTAGGGTTAGCTCTTCGTGAATCTGCAGAGCAAAACGGACATCTCCATTGGACTCGCCGCCCATGGGTATGCTCAAGAGGGGGCACGCCTTTAGAGCCGGCCGTGTGTACATTTCCTGGCAAAACGCATGGGAAAACCCCATTGGGGAAAATCCCACTTAGGGTTAGGGTTAGCTCTCCGTGAATCTGCAGAGCAAAACGGACATCTCCATTGGACTCGCCGCCCATGGGTATGCTCAAGAGGGGGCACGCCTTTAGAGCCGGCCGTGTGTACATTTCCTGGCAAAACGCATGGGAAAACCCCATTGGGGAAAATCCCACTTAGGGTTAGGGTTAGCTCTCCGTGAATCTGCAGAGCAAAACGGACATGTCCATTGGACTCGCCGCCCATGGGTATGCTCAAGAGGGGGCACGCCTTTCGAGCCGGCCGTGTATATATTTCCTGGCAAAACGCATGGGAAAACCCCATTGGGGAAAATCCCACTTAGGGTTAGGGTTAGCTCTCCGTGAATCTGCAGAGCAAAACGGACATCTCCATTGGACTCGCCGCCCATGGGTATGCTCAAGAGGGGTCACGCCTTTCGAGCCGGCCTTGTGTACATTTCCTGGCAAAACGCATGGGAAAATCCCATTGGGGAAAATCCCACTTAGGGTTAGGGTTAGCTCTCCGTGAATCTGCAGAGCAAAACGGACATCTCAATTGGACTCGTCGCCCATGGGTATGCTCAAGAGGGGGCACGCCTTTCGAGCCGGCCTTCTGTACATTTCCTGGCAAAACGCATGGGAAAACCCCATTGGGGAAAATCCCACTTAGGGTTAGGGTTAGCTCTCCGTGAATCTGCAGAGCAAAATGGACATCTCCATTGGACTCGCCGCCCATGGGAATGCTGAAGAGGGGGCACGCCTTTCGAGCCGGCCTTGTGTACATTTCCTGGCAAAACGCATGGGAAAACCCCATTGGGGAAAATCCCACATCGGGTTAGGGTTAGCTCTCCGTGAATCTGCAGAGCAAAACGGACATCTCCATTGGACTCGCCGCCCATGGGTATGCTCAAGAGGGGGCACGCCTTTCGAGCCGGCCGTGTGTACATTTCCTGGCAAAACGCATGGGAAAACCCCATTGGGGAAAATCCCACTTAGGGTTAGGGTTAGCTCTTCGTGAATCTGCAGAGCAAAACGGACATCTCCATTGGACTCGCCGCCCATGGGTATGCTCAAGAGGGGGCACGCCTTTAGAGCCGGCCGTGTGTACATTTCCTGGCAAAACGCATGGGAAAACCCCATTGGGGAAAATCCCACTTAGGGTTAGGGTTAGCTCTCCGTGAATCTGCAGAGCAAAACGGACATCTCCATTGGACTCGCTGCCCATGGGTATGCTCAAGAGGGGGCACGCCTTTCGAGCCGGCCGTGTATACATTTCCTGGCAAAACGCATGGGAAAACCCCATTGGGGAAAATCCCACTTAGGGTTAGGGTTAGCTCTCCGTGAATCTGCAGAGCAAAACGGACATCTCCATTGGACTCGCCGCCCATCGGTATGCTCAAGAGGGGTCACGCCTTTCGAGCCGGCCTTGTGTACATTTCCTGGCAAAACGCATGGGAAAATCCCACTTAGGGTTAGGGTTAGCTCTCCGTGAATCTGCAGAGCAAAACGGACATCTCAATTGGACTCGTCGCCCATGGGTATGCTCAAGAGGGGGCACGCCTTTCGAGCCGGCCTTCTGTACATTTCCTGGCAAAACGCATGGGAAAATCCCACTTAGGGTTAGGGTTGGCTCTCAGTGAATCTGCAGAGCAAAACGGACATCTCAATTGGACTCGTCGCCCATGGGTATGCTCAAGAGGGGGCACGCCTTTCGAGCCGGCCTTCTGTACATTTCCTGGCAAAACTAATGGGAAAACCCCATTGGGGAAAATCCCACTTAGGGTTAGGGTTAGCTCTCCGTGAATCTGCAGAGCAAGACGGACATCTCCATTGGACTCGCCGCCCATGGGTATGCTCAAGAGGTGGCACGCCTTTCGAGCCGGCCGTGTGTACATTTCCTGGCAAAACGCATGGGAAAACCCCAATGGGGAAAATCCCACTTAGGGTTAGGGTTAGCTCTCCGTGAATCTGTAGAGCAAAACGGACATCTCCATTGGACTCGCCGCCCATGGGAATGCTGAAGAAGGGGCACGCCTTTTGAGCCGGCCTTGTGTACATTTCCTGGCAAAACGCATGGGAAAACCCCATTGGGGAAAATCCCACTTAGGGTTAGGGTTAGCTCTCCGTGAATCTGCAGAGCAAAACGGACATCTCCATTGGACTCGCCGCCCATGGGTATGCTCAAGAGGGGGCACGCCTTTCGAGCCGGCCGTGTGTACATTTCCTGGCAAAAGGCATGGGAAAACCCCATTGGGGAAAATCCCACTTAGGGTTAGGGTTAGCTCTCCGTGAATCTGCAGAGCAAAACGGACATCTCCATTGGACTCGCCGCCCATGGGTATGCTCAAGAGGGGGCACGCCTTTCGAGCCGGCCGTGTGTACATTTCCTGGCAAAACGCATGGGAAAACCCCATTGGGGAAAATCCCACTTAGGGTTAGGGTTAGCTCTCCGTGAATCTGCAGAGCAAAACGGACATCTCCATTGGACTCGTCGCCCATGGGTATGCTCAAGAGGGGGCACGCCTTTCGAGCCGGCCTTGTATACATTTCCTGGCAAAACGCATGGGAAAACCCCATTGGGGAAAATCCCACTTAGGGTTAGGGTTAGCTCTCCGTGAATCTGCAGAGCAAAATGGACATCTCCATTGGACTCGCCGCCCATGGGAATGCTGAAGAGGGGGCACGCCTTTCGAGCCGGGCTTGTGTACATTTCCTGGCAAAACGCATGGGAAAACCCCATTGGGGAAAATCCCACATCGGGTTAGGGTTAGCTCTCCGTGAATCTGCAGAGCAAAACGGACATCTCCATTGGACTCGCCGCCCATGGGTATGCTCAAGAGGGGGCACGCCTTTCGAGCCGGCCGTGTGTACATTTCCTGGCAAAACGCATGGGAAAACCCCATTGGGGAAAATCCCACTTAGGGTTAGGGTTAGCTCTCCGTGAATCTGCAGAGCAAAACGTACATCTCCATTGGACTCGCCGCCCATGGGTATGCTCAAGAGGGGGCACGCCTTTCGAGCCGGCCGTGTATACATTTCCTGGCAAAAGGCATGGGAAAATCCCATTGGGGAAAATCCCACTTAGGGTTAGGGTTAGCTCTCCGTGAATCTGCAGAGCAAAACGGACATCTCCATTGGACTCGCCGCCCATGGGAATGCTGAAGAGGGGGCACGCCTTTCGAGTCGGCCTTGTGTACATTTCCTGGCAAAACGCATGGGAAAACCCCATTGGGGAAAATCCGACTTCGGGTTAGGGTTAGCTCTCCGTGAATCTGCAGAGGAAAACGGACATCTCCATTGGACTCGCCGCCCATGGGTATGCTCAAGAGGGGGCACGCCTTTCGAGCCGGCCTTGTGTACATTTCCTGGCAAAACGCATGGGAAAACCCCATTGGGGAAAATCCCACTTAGGGTTAGGGTTAGCTCTCCATGAATCTGCAGAGCAAAACGGACATCTCCATTGGACTCGCCGCCCATGGGTATGCTCAAGAGGGGGCACGCCTTTAGAGCCGGCCGTGTGTACATTTCCTGGCAAAACGCATGGGAAAACCCCATTGGGGAAAATCCCACTTAGGGTTAGGGTTAGCTCTCCGTGAATCTGCAGAGCAAAACGGACATCTCCATTGGACTCGCCGCCCATGGGTATGCTCAAGAGGGGGCACGCCTTTCGAGCCGGCCGTGTATACATTTCCTGGCAAAACGCATGGGAAAACCCCATTGGGGAAAATCCCACTTAGGGTTAGGGTTAGCTCTCCGTGAATCTGCAGAGCAAAACGGACATCTCCATTGGACTCGCCGCCCATCGGTATGCTCAAGAGGGGTCACGCCTTTCGAGCCGGCCTTGTGTACATTTCCTGGCAAAGCGCATGGGAAAATCCCACTTAGGGTTAGGGTTAGCTCTCCGTGAATCTGCAGAGCAAAATGGACATCTCAATTGGACTCGTCGCCCATGGGTATGCTCAAGAGGGGGCACGCCTTTCGAGCCGGCCTTCTGTACATTTCCTGGCAAAACGCATGGGAAAATCCCACTTAGGGTTAGGGTTAGCTCTCCGTGAATCTGCAGAGCAAAACGGACATCTCAATTGGACTCGTCGCCCATGGGTATGCTCAAGAGGGGGCACGCCTTTCGAGCCGGCCTTCTGTACATTTCCTGGCAAAACTAATGGGAAAACCCCATTGGGGAAAATCCCACTTAGGGTTAGGGTTAGCTCTCCGTGAATCTGCAGAGCAAGACGGACATCTCCATTGGACTCGCCGCCCATGGGTATGCTCAAGAGGTGGCACGCCTTTCGAGCCGGCCGTGTGTACATTTCCTGGCAAAACGCATGGGAAAACCCCAATGGGGAAAATCCCACTTAGGGTTAGGGTTAGCTCTCCGTGAATCTGTAGAGCAAAACGGACATCTCCATTGGACTCGCCGCCCATGGGAATGCTGAAGAAGGGGCACGCCTTTTGAGCCGGCCTTGTGTACATTTCCTGGCAAAACGCATGGGAAAACCCCATTGGGGAAAATCCCACTTAGGGTTAGGGTTAGCTCTCCGTGAATCTGCAGAGCAAGACGGACATCTCCATTGGACTCGCCGCCCATGGGTATGCTCAAGAGGTGGCACGCCTTTCGAGCCGGCCGTGTGTACATTTCCTGGCAAAACGCATGGGAAAACCCCAATGGGGAAAATCCCACTTAGGGTTAGGGTTAGCTCTCCGTGAATCTGTAGAGCAAAACGGACATCTCCATTGGACTCGCCGCCCATGGGAATGCTGAAGAAGGGGCACGCCTTTTGAGCCGGCCTTGTGTACATTTCCTGGCAAAACGCATGGGAAAACCCCATTGGGGAAAATCCCACTTAGGGTTAGGGTTAGCTCTCCGTGAATCTGCAGAGCAAAACGGACATCTCCATTGGACTCGCCGCCCATGGGTATGCTCAAGAGGGGGCACGCCTTTCGAGCCGGCCGTGTGTACATTTCCTGGCAAAAGGCATGGGAAAACCCCATTGGGGAAAATCCCACTTAGGGTTAGGGTTAGCTCTCCGTGAATCTGCAGAGCAAAACGGACATCTCCATTGGACTCGCCGCCCATGGGTATGCTCAAGAGGGGGCACGCCTTTCGAGCCGGCCGTGTGTACATTTCCTGGCAAAACGCATGGGAAAACCCCATTGGGGAAAATCCCACTTAGGGTTAGGGTTAGCTCTCCGTGAATCTGCAGAGCAAAACGGACATCTCCATTGGACTCGTCGCCCATGGGTATGCTCAAGAGGGGGCACGCCTTTCGAGCCGGCCTTGTATACATTTCCTGGCAAAACGCATGGGAAAACCCCATTGGGGAAAATCCCACTTAGGGTTAGGGTTAGCTCTCCGTGAATCTGCAGAGCAAAATGGACATCTCCATTGGACTCGCCGCCCATGGGAATGCTGAAGAGGGGGCACGCCTTTCGAGCCGGCCTTGTGTACATTTCCTGGCAAAACGCATGGGAAAACCCCATTGGGGAAAATCCCACATCGGGTTAGGGTTAGCTCTCCGTGAATCTGCAGAGCAAAACGGACATCTCCATTGGACTCGCCGCCCATGGGTATGCTCAAGAGGGGGCACGCCTTTCGAGCCGGCCGTGTGTACATTTCCTGGCAAAACGCATGGGAAAACCCCATTGGGGAAAATCCCACTTAGGGTTAGGGTTAGCTCTCCGTGAATCTGCAGAGCAAAACGTACATCTCCATTGGACTCGCCGCCCATGGGTATGCTCAAGAGGGGGCACGCCTTTCGAGCCGGCCGTGTATACATTTCCTGGCAAAAGGCATGGGAAAATCCCATTGGGGAAAATCCCACTTAGGGTTAGGGTTAGCTCTCCGTGAATCTGCAGAGCAAAACGGACATCTCCATTGGACTCGTCGCCCATGGGTGTGCTCAAGAGGGGGCACGCCTTTCGAGCCGGCCTTGTATACATTTCCTGGCAAAACGCATGGGAAAACCCCATTGGGGAAAATCCCACTTAGGGTTAGGGTTAGCTCTCCGTGAATCTGCAGAGCAAAATGGACATCTCCATTGGACTCGCCGCCCATGGGAATGCTGAAGAGGGGGCACGCCTTTCGAGCCGGCCTTGTGTACATTTCCTGGCAAAACGCATGGGAAAACCCCATTGGGGAAAATCCCACATCGGGTTAGGGTTAGCTCTCCGTGAATCTGCAGAGCAAAACGGACATCTCCATTGGACTCGCCGCCCATGGGTATGCTCAAGAGGGGGCACGCCTTTCGAGCCGGCCGTGTGTACATTTCCTGGCAAAACGCATGGGAAAACCCCATTGGGGAAAATCCCACTTAGGGTTAGGGTTAGCTCTCCGTGAATCTGCAGAGCAAAACGTACATCTCCATTGGACTCGCCGCCCATGGGTATGCTCAAGAGGGGGCACGCCTTTCGAGCCGGCCGTGTATACATTTCCTGGCAAAAGGCATGGGAAAATCCCATTGGGGAAAATCCCACTTAGGGTTAGGGTTAGCTCTCCGTGAATCTGCAGAGCAAAACGGACATCTCCATTGGACTCGCCGCCCATGGGAATGCTGAAGAGGGGGCACGCCTTTCGAGTCGGCCTTGTGTACATTTCCTGGCAAAACGCATGGGAAAACCCCATTGGGGAAAATCCCACTTCGGGTTAGGGTTAGCTCTCCGTGAATCTGCAGAGGAAAACGGACATCTCCATTGGACTCGCCGCCCATGGGTATGCTCAAGAGGGGGCACGCCTTTCGAGCCGGCCTTGTGTACATTTCCTGGCAAAACGCATGGGAAAACCCCATTGGGGAAAATCCCACTTAGGGTTAGGGTTAGCTCTCCATGAATCTGCAGAGCAAAACGGACATCTCCATTGGACTCGCCGCCCATGGGTATGCTCAAGAGGGGGCACGCCTTTAGAGCCGGCCGTGTGTACATTTCCTGGCAAAACGCATGGGAAAACCCCATTGGGGAAAATCCCACTTAGGGTTAGGGTTAGCTCTCCGTGAATCTGCAGAGCAAAACGGACATCTCCATTGGACTCGCCGCCCATGGGTATGCTCAAGAGGGGGCACGCCTTTCGAGCCGGCCGTGTATACATTTCCTGGCAAAACGCATGGGAAAACCCCATTGGGGAAAATCCCACTTAGGGTTAGGGTTAGCTCTCCGTGAATCTGCAGAGCAAAACGGACATCTCCATTGGACTCGCCGCCCATCGGTATGCTCAAGAGGGGTCACGCCTTTCGAGCCGGCCTTGTGTACATTTCCTGGCAAAGCGCATGGGAAAATCCCACTTAGGGTTAGGGTTAGCTCTCCGTGAATCTGCAGAGCAAAATGGACATCTCAATTGGACTCGTCGCCCATGGGTATGCTCAAGAGGGGGCACGCCTTTCTAGCCGGCCTTCTGTACATTTCCTGGCAAAACGCATGGGAAAATCCCACTTAGGGTTAGGGTTAGCTCTCCGTGAATCTGCAGAGCAAAACGGACATCTCAATTGGACTCGTCGCCCATGGGTATGCTCAAGAGGGGGCACGCCTTTCGAGCCGGCCTTCTGTACATTTCCTGGCAAAACTAATGGGAAAACCCCATTGGGGAAAATCCCACTTAGGGTTAGGGTTAGCTCTCCGTGAATCTGCAGAGCAAGACGGACATCTCCATTGGACTCGCCGCCCATGGGTATGCTCAAGAGGTGGCACGCCTTTCGAGCCGGCCGTGTGTACATTTCCTGGCAAAACGCATGGGAAAACCCCAATGGGGAAAATCCCACTTAGGGTTAGGGTTAGCTCTCCGTGAATCTGTAGAGCAAAACGGACATCTCCATTGGACTCGCCGCCCATGGGAATGCTGAAGAAGGGGCACGCCTTTTGAGCCGGCCTTGTGTACATTTCCTGGCAAAACGCATGGGAAAACCCCATTGGGGAAAATCCCACTTAGGGTTAGGGTTAGCTCTCCGTGAATCTGCAGAGCAAAACGGACATCTCCATTGGACTCGCCGCCCATGGGTATGCTCAAGAGGGGGCACGCCTTTCGAGCCGGCCGTGTGTACATTTCCTGGCAAAAGGCATGGGAAAACCCCATTGGGGAAAATCCCACTTAGGGTTAGGGTTAGCTCTCCGTGAATCTGCAGAGCAAAACGGACATCTCCATTGGACTCGCCGCCCATGGGTATGCTCCAGAGGGGGCACGCCTTTCGAGCCGGCCGTGTGTACATTTCCTGGCAAAACGCATGGGAAAACCCCATTGGGGAAAATCCCACTTAGGGTTAGGGTTAGCTCTCCGTGAATCTGCAGAGCAAAACGGACATCTCCATTGGACTCGCCGCCCATGGGTATGCTCAAGAGGGGGCACGCCTTTCGAGCCGGCCGTGTATACATTTCCTGGCAAAACGCATGGGAAAACCCCATTGGGGAAAATCCCACTTAGGGTTAGGGTTAGCTCTCCGTGAATCTGCAGAGCAAAACGGACATCTCCATTGGACTCGCCGCCCATGGGTATGCTCAAGAGGGGGCATGCCTTTCGAGCCGGCTGTGTGTACATTTCCTGGCAAAACGCATGGGAAAACCCCATTGGGGAAAATCCCACTTAGGGTTAGGGTTAGCTCTCCGTGTATCTGCAGAGCAAAACGGACATCTCCATTGGACTCGCCGCCCATGGGTATGCTCAAGAGGGGGCACGCCTTTCGAGCCGGCCGTGTATACATTTCCTGGCAAAACGCATGGGAAAACCCCATTGGGGAAAACCCCACTTAGGGTTAGGGTTAGCTCTCCGTGAATCTGCAGAGCAAAACGGACATCTCCATTGGACTCGCCGCCCATGGGTATGCTCAAGAGGGGGCACGCCTTTCGAGCCGGCCGTGTGTACATTTCCTGGCAAAAGGCATGGGAAAACCCCATTGGGGAAAATCCCACTTAGGGTTAGGGTTAGCTCTCCGTGAATCTGCAGAGCAAAACGGACATCTCCATTGGACTCGCCGCCCATGGGTATGCTCAAGAGGGGGCACGCCTTTCGAGCCGGCCGTGTGTACATTTCCTGGCAAAACGCATGGGAAAACCCCATTGGGGAAAATCCCACTTAGGGTTAGGGTTAGCTCTCCGTGAATCTGCAGAGCAAAACGGACATCTCCATTGGACTCGCCGCCCATGGGTATGCTCAAGAGGGGACACGCCTTTCGAGCCGGCCGTGTGTACATTTCCTGGCAAAACGCATGGGAAAATCCCATTGGGGAAAATCCCATTGGGGAAAATCCCATTGGGGAAAATCCCACTTAGGGTTACGGTTAGCTCTCCCTGAATCTGCCGAGCAAAACTGACATCTCCATTCGACTCGCCGCCCATGGGTTTGCTCAAGAGGGGGCACGCCTTTCGAGGCGGACTTCTGTACATTTCCTGGCAAAAGGCATGGGAAAATCCCATTGGGGAAAATCCCACTTAGGGTTAGGGTTAGCTCTCCGTGAATCTGCAGAGCAAAACGGACATCTCCATTGGACTCGCCTCCCATGGGTATGCTCAAGAGGGGGCACGCCTTTCGAGCCGGCCTTGTGTACATTTCCTGGCAAAACACAAGGGAAAACCCCCTTGGGGAAAATCCCACTTCGGGTTAGGGTTAGCTCTCTGTGAATCTGCCGAGCAAAATGGACATCTCCATTGGCCTCGCCGCCCATGTGTAGGCTCAAGAGGGGGCACGCCTTTCGAGCCGGCCTTGTGTACATTTCCTGGCAAAACGCATGGGAAAATCCCATTGGGGAAATTCCCATTGGGGAAAATCCCACTTAGGGTTAGGGTTAGCTCTCCCTGAATCTGCCGAGCAAAACGGACATCTCCATTGGACTCGCCGCCCATGGGTATGCTCAAGAGGGGGCACGCCTTTCGAGCCGGCCTTGTGTACATTTCCCGGCAAAACGCATGGGAAAATCCCATTGGGGAAAATCCCACTTAGGGTAAGGGTTAGCTCTCCGTGAATCTGCAAAGCAAAACGGACATCTCCATTGGACTCGCCGCCCATGGGTATGCTCAAGAGGGGGCACGCCTTTCGAGCCGGCCTTGTGTACATTTCCTGGCAAAACGCATGGGAAAATCCCATTGGGGAAAATCCCACTTAGGGTTAGGGTTAGCTCTCCGTGAATCTGCAGAGCAAAACGGACATCTCCATTGGACTCGCCGCCCATGGGTATGCTCAAGAGGGGGCACTCCTTTCGAGCCGGCCTTGTGTACATTTCCTGGCAAAACGCATGGGAAAATCCCATTGGAGAAAATCCCAATAAGGGTTAGGGTTAGCTCTCCGTGAATCTGCAGAGTAAAACGGACATCTCCATTGGACTCGCCGCCCATGGGTATGCTCAATAGGGGGCACGCCTTTCGAGCCAGCCTTGTGTTTCCTGGCAAAACGCATGGGAAAATCCCATTGGGGAAAATCCCACTTAGGGTTAGGGTTAGCTCTCCGTGAATCTCCAGAGCTAAACGGACATCTCCATTGGACTCGCCGCCCATGGGTATGCTCAAGAGGGGGCACGCCTTTCGAGCCAGCCTTGTGTTTCCTGGCAAAACGCATGGGAAAATCCCATTGGGGAAAATCCCACTTAGGGTTAGGGTTAGCTCTCCGTGAATCTGCAGAGCTAAACGGACATCTCCATTGGACTCGCCGCCCATAGGTATGCTCAAGAGGGGGCACGCCTTTCGAGCCGGCCTTGTGTACATTTCCTGGCAAAACGCATGGGAAAATCCCATTGGGGAAAATCCCATTGGGGAAAATCCCATTGGGGAAAATCCCACTTAGGGTTAGGGTTAGCTCTCCCTGAATCTGCCGAGCAAAACTGACATCTCCATTGGCCTCGCCGCCCATGGGTTTGCTCAAGAGGGGGCACGCCTTTCGAGCCGGCCTTGTGTACATTTCCTGGCAAAACACAAGGGAAAACCCCCTTGGGGAAAATCCCACTTCGGGTTAGGGTTAGCTCTCCCTGAATCTGCCGAGCAAAACTGACATCTCCATTGGACTCGCCGCCCATGGGTTTGCTCAAGAGGGGGCACGCCTTTCGAGGCGGACTTCTGTACATTTCCTGGCAAAAGGCATGGGAAAATCCCATTGGGGAAAATCCCACTTAGGGTTAGGGTTAGCTCTCCGTGAATCTGCAGAGCAAAACGGACATCTCCATTGGACTCGCCTCCCATGGGTATGCTCAAGAGGGGGCACGCCTTTCGATCCGGCCTTGTGTACATTTCCTGGCAAAACACAAGGGAAAACCCCCTTGGGGAAAATCCCACTTCGGGTTAGGGTTAGCTCTCTGTGAATCTGCCGAGCAAAACGGACATCTCCATTGGCCTCGCCGCCCATGGGTAGGCTCAAGAGGGGGCACGCCTTTCGAGCCGGCCTTGTGTACATTTCCCGGCAAAACGCATGGGAAAATCGCATTGGGGAAAATCCCACTTAGGGTTAGGGTTAGCTCTCCGTGAATCTGCAGAGCAAAACGGACATCTCCATTGGACTCGCCGCCCATGGGTATGCTCAAGAGGGGGCACTCCTTTCGAGCCGGCCTTGTGTACATTTCCTGGCAAAACGCATGGGAAAATACCATTGGAGAAAATCCCAATAAGGGTTAGGGTTAGCTCTCCGTGAATCTGCAGAGTAAAACGGACATCTCCATTGGACTCGCCGCCCATGGGTATGCTCAATAGGGGGCACGCCTTTCGAGCCAGCCTTGTGTTTCCTGGCAAAACGCATGGGAAAATCCCATTGGGGAAAATCCCACTTAGGGTTAGCTCTCCGTGAATCTCCAGAGCTAAACGGACATCTCCATTGGACTCGCCGCCCATGGGTATGCTCAAGAGGGGGCACGCCTTTCGAGCCAGCCTTGTGTTTCCTGGCAAAACGCATGGGAAAATCCCATTGGGGAAAATCCCACTTAGGGTTAGGGTTAGCTCTCCGTGAATCTGCAGAGCTAAACGGACATCTCCATTGGACTCGCCGCCCATAGGTATGCTCAAGAGGGGGCACGCCTTTCGAGCCGGCCTTGTGTACATTTCCTGGCAAAACGCATGGGAAAATCCCATTGGGGAAAATCCCATTGGGGAAAATCCCATTGGGGAAAATCCCAATTAGGGTTAGGGTTAGCTCTCCCTGAATCTGCCGAGCAAAACTGACATCTCCATTGGACTCGCCGCCCATGGGTCTGCTCAAGAGGGGGCACGCCTTTCGAGCCGGCCTTGTGTACATTTCCTGGCAAAACACAAGGGAAAACCCCCTTGGGGAAAATCCCACTTCGGGTTAGGGTTAGCTCTCTGTGAATCTGCCGAGCAAAACGGACATCTCCATTGGCCTCGCCGCCCATGGGTAGGCTCAAGAGGGGGCACGCCTTTCGAGCCGGCCTTGTGTACATTTCCTGGCAAAACGCATGGGAAAATCCCATTGGGGAAATTCCCATTGGGGAAAATCCCACTTAGGGTTAGGGTTAGCTCTCCCTGAATCTGCCGAGCAAAACGGACATCTCCATTGGACTCGCCGCCCATGGGTATGCTCAAGAGGGGGCACGCCTTTCGAGCCGGCCTTGTGTACATTTCCTGGCAAAACACATGGGAAAATCCCAATGGGGTAAATCCCATTGGGGAAAATCCCATTGGGGAAAATCCCACTTAGGTTTAGGGTTAGCTCTCCCTGAATCTGCCGAGCAAAACTGACATCTCCATTGGACTCGCCGCCCATGGGTTTGCTCAAGAGGGGGCACGCCTTTCGAGGCGGACTTCTGTACATTTCCTGGCAAAAGGCATGGGAAAATCCCATTGGGGAAAATCCCACTTAGGGTTAGGGTTAGCTCTCCGTGAATCTGCAGAGCAAAACGGATATCTCCATTGGACTCGCCTCCCATGGGTATGCTCAAGAGGGGGCACGCCTTTCGAGCCGGCCTTGTGTACATTTCCTGGCAAAACACAAGGGAAAACCCCCTTGGGGAAAATCCCACTTCGGGTTAGGGTTAGCTCTCTGTGAATCTGCCGAGCAAAACGGACATCTCCATTGGCCTCGCCGCCCATGGGTAGGCTCAAGAGGGGGCACGCCTTTCGAGCCGGCCTTGTGTACATTTCCTGGCAAAACACAAGGGAAAACCCCCTTGGGGAAAATCCCACTTCGGGTTAGGGTTAGCTCTCCCTGAATCTGCCGAGCAAAACTGACATCTCCATTGGACTCGCCGCCCATGGGTTTGCTCAAGAGGGGGCACGCCTTTCGAGGCGGACTTCTGTACATTTCCTGGCAAAAGGCATGGGAAAATCCCATTGGGGAAAATCCCACTTAGGGTTAGGGTTAGCTCTCCGTGAATCTGCAGAGCAAAACGGACATCTCCATTGGACTCGCCTCCCATGGGTATGCTCAAGAGGGGGCACGCCTTTCGATCCGGCCTTGTGTACATTTCCTGGCAAAACACAAGGGAAAACCCCCTTGGGGAAAATCCCACTTCGGGTTAGGGTTAGCTCTCTGTGAATCTGCCGAGCAAAACGGACATCTCCATTGGCCTCGCCGCCCATGGGTAGGCTCAAGAGGGGGCACGCCTTTCGAGCCGGCCTTGTGTACATTTCCCGGCAAAACGCATGGGAAAATCGCATTGGGGAAAATCCCACTTAGGGTTAGGGTTAGCTCTCCGTGAATCTGCAGAGCAAAACGGACATCTCCATTGGACTCGCCGCCCATGGGTATGCTCAAGAGGGGGCACTCCTTTCGAGCCGGCCTTGTGTACATTTCCTGGCAAAACGCATGGGAAAATACCATTGGAGAAAATCCCAATAAGGGTTAGGGTTAGCTCTCCGTGAATCTGCAGAGTAAAACGGACATCTCCATTGGACTCGCCGCCCATGGGTATGCTCAATAGGGGGCACGCCTTTCGAGCCAGCCTTGTGTTTCCTGGCAAAACGCATGGGAAAATCCCATTGGGGAAAATCCCACTTAGGGTTAGGGTTAGCTCTCCGTGAATCTCCAGAGCTAAACGGACATCTCCATTGGACTCGCCGCCCATGGGTATGCTCAAGAGGGGGCACGCCTTTCGAGCCAGCCTTGTGTTTCCTGGCAAAACGCATGGGAAAATCCCATTGGGGAAAATCCCACTTAGGGTTAGGGTTAGCTCTCCGTGAATCTGCAGAGCTAAACGGACATCTCCATTGGACTCGCCGCCCATAGGTATGCTCAAGAGGGGGCACGCCTTTCGAGCCGGCCTTGTGTACATTTCCTGGCAAAACGCATGGGAAAATCCCATTGGGGAAAATCCCATTGGGGAAAATCCCATTGGGGAAAATCCCAATTAGGGTTAGGGTTAGCTCTCCCTGAATCTGCCGAGCAAAACTGACATCTCCATTGGACTCGCCGCCCATGGGTCTGCTCAAGAGGGGGCACGCCTTTCGAGCCGGCCTTGTGTACATTTCCTGGCAAAACACAAGGGAAAACCCCCTTGGGGAAAATCCCACTTCGGGTTAGGGTTAGCTCTCTGTGAATCTGCCGAGCAAAACGGACATCTCCATTGGCCTCGCCGCCCATGGGTAGGCTCAAGAGGGGGCACGCCTTTCGAGCCGGCCTTGTGTACATTTCCTGGCAAAACGCATGGGAAAATCCCATTGGGGAAATTCCCATTGGGGAAAATCCCACTTAGGGTTAGGGTTAGCTCTCCCTGAATCTGCCGAGCAAAACGGACATCTCCATTGGACTCGCCGCCCATGGGTATGCTCAAGAGGGGGCACGCCTTTCGAGCCGGCCTTGTGTACATTTCCTGGCAAAACACATGGGAAAATCCCAATGGGGTAAATCCCATTGGGGAAAATCCCATTGGGGAAAATCCCACTTAGGGTTAGGGTTAGCTCTCCCTGAATCTGCCGAGCAAAACTGACATCTCCATTGGACTCGCCGCCCATGGGTTTGCTCAAGAGGGGGCACGCCTTTCGAGGCGGACTTCTGTACATTTCCTGGCAAAAGGCATGGGAAAATCCCATTGGGGAAAATCCCACTTAGGGTTAGGGTTAGCTCTCCGTGAATCTGCAGAGCAAAACGGATATCTCCATTGGACTCGCCTCCCATGGGTATGCTCAAGAGGGGGCACGCCTTTCGAGCCGGCCTTGTGTACATTTCCTGGCAAAACACAAGGGAAAACCCCCTTGGGGAAAATCCCACTTCGGGTTAGGGTTAGCTCTCTGTGAATCTGCCGAGCAAAACGGACATCTCCATTGGCCTCGCCGCCCATGGGTAGGCTCAAGAGGGGGCACGCCTTTCGAGCCGGCCTTGTGTACATTTCCTGGCAAAAGGCATGGGAAAATCCCATTGGGGAAATTCCCATTGGGGAAAATCCCACTTAGGGTTAGGGTTAGCTCTCCCTGAATCTGCCGAGCAAAACGGACATCTCCATTGGACTCGCCGCCCATGGGTATGCTCAAGAGGGGGCACGCCTTTCGAGCCGGCCTTGTGTACATTTCCTGGCAAAACGCATGGGAAAATCCCATTGGGGAAAATCCCACTTAGGGTAAGGGTTAGCTCTCCGTGAATCTGTAGAGCAAAACGGACATCTCCATTGGACTCGCCGCCCATGGGTATGCTCAAGAGGGGGCACGCCTTTCGAGCCGGCCTTGTGTACATTTCCTGGCAAAACGCATGGGAAAATCCCATTGGGGAAAATCCCATTGGGGAAAATCCCACTTAGGGTTAGGGTTAGCTCTCCCTGAATCTGCCGAGCAAAACTGAAATCTCCATTGGACTCGCCGCCCATGGGTTTGCTCAAGAGGGGGCACGCCTTTCGAGGCGGACTTCTGTACATTTCCTGGCAAAAGGCATGGGAAAATCCCATTGGGGAAAATCCCACTTAGGGTTAGGGTTAGCTCTCCGTGAATCTGCAGAGCAAAACGGACATCTCCATTGGACTCGCCTCCCATGGGTATGCTCAAGAGGGGGCACGCCTTTCGAGCCGGCCTTGTGTACATTTCCTGGCAAAACACAAGGGAAAACCCCCTTGGGGAAAATCCCACTTCGGGTTAGGGTTAGCTCTCTGTGAATCTGCCGAGCAAAACGGACATCTCCATTGGCCTCGCCGCCCATGGGTAGGCTCAAGAGGGGGCACGCCTTTCGAGCCGGCCTTGTGTACATTTCCTGGCAAAACGCATGGGAAAATCCCATTGGGGAAATTCCCATTGGGGAAAATCCCACTTAGGGTTAGGGTTAGCTCTCCCTGAATCTGCCGAGCAAAACGGACATCTCCATTGGACTCGCCGCCCATGGGTATGCTCAAGAGGGGGCACGCCTTTCGAGCCGGCCTTGTGTACATTTCCTGGCAAAATGCATGG
Source organism: Natrix helvetica (assembly GCF_964273705.1). Classification (NCBI taxonomy): domain Eukaryota; kingdom Metazoa; phylum Chordata; class Lepidosauria; order Squamata; family Natricidae; genus Natrix; species Natrix helvetica. Next base: position 17,999,361 of record NC_138549.1, on the reverse strand, counting down.
GAAAATCCCATTGGGGAAAATCCCACTTAGGGTAAGGGTTAGCTCTCCGTGAATCTGCAGAGCAAAACGGACATCTCCATTGGACTCGCCGCCCATGGGTATGCGCAAGAGGGGGCACGCCTTTCGAGCGGGCCTTGTGTACATTTCCTGGCAAAACGCATGGGAAAATCCCATTGGGGAAAATCCCACTTAGGGTTAGGGTTAGCTCTCCGTGAATCTGCAGAGCAAAACGGACATCTCCATTGGACTCGCCGCCCATGGGTATGCTCAAGAGGGGGCACGCCTTTCGAGCCGGCCTTGTGTACATTTCCTGGCAAAACGCATGGGAACATCCCATTGGAGAAAATCCCACTTAGGGTTAGGGTTAGCTCTCCGTGAATCTGCAGAGTAAAACGGACATCTCCATTGGACTCGCCGCCCATGGGTATGCTCAAGAGGGGGCACGCCTTTCGAGCCGGCCTTGTGTACATTTCCTGGCAAAACGCATGGGAACATCCCATTGGAGAAAATCCCACTTAGGGTTAGGGTTAGCTCTCCGTGAATCTGCAGAGTAAAACGGACATCTCCATTGGACTCGCCGCCCATGGGTATGCTCAATAGGGGGCACGCCTTTCGAGCCAGCCTTGTGTTTCCTGGCAAAACGCATGGGAAAATCCCATTGGGGAAAATCCCACTTAGGGTTAGGGTTAGCTCTCCGTGAATCTCCAGAGCTAAACGGACATCTCCATTGGACTCGCCGCCCATGGGTATGCTCAAGAGGGGGCACGCCTTTCGAGCCAGCCTTGTGTTTCCTGGCAAAACGCATGGGAAAATCCCATTGGGGAAAATCCCACTTAGGGTTAGGGTTAGCTCTCCGTGAATCTGCAGAGCTAAACGGACATCTCCATTGGACTCGCCGCCCATAGGTATGCTCAAGAGGGGGCACGCCTTTCGAGCAGGCCTTGTGTACATTTCCTGGCAAAACGCATGGGAAAATCCAATTGGTGAAAATCCCACTTAGGGTTAGGGTTAGCTCTCCGTGAATCTGCAGAGCTAAACGGACATCTCCATTGGACTCGCCGCCCATGGGTATGCTCAAGAGGGGGCACGCCTTTCGAGCCGGCCTTGTGTACATTTCCTGGCAAAAGGCATGGGAAAATCCCATTGGTGAAAATCCCACTTAGGGTTAGGGTTAGCTCTCCGTGAATCTGCAGAGCAAAATGGATATCTCCATTGGACTCGCTGCCCATGGGTATGCTCAAGAGGGGGCACGCCTTTCGAGTCGGCCGTGTGTACATTTCCTGGCAAAACGCATGGGAAAACCCCATTGGGGAAAATCCCACTTACGGTTAGGGTTAGCTCTCCGTGAATCTGCAGAGTAAAACGGACATCTCCATTGGACTCGCCGCCATTGGGTATGCTCAAGAGGGGGCACGCCTTTCGAGGCGGCCTTCTGTACATTTCCTGGCAAAAGGGATGGGAAAATCCCATTGGGGAAAATCCCACTTAGGGTTAGGGTTAGCTCTCCGTGAATCTGCAGAGCAAAACGCACATCTCCATTGGACTCGCCGCCCATGGGTATGATCAAGAGGGGGCACGCCTTGCGAGCCGGCCTTGTGTACATTTCCTGGCAAAAGGCATGGGAAAATCCCATTGGGGAAAATCCCACTTAGGGTTAGGGTTAGCTCTCCGTGAATCTGCAGAGCAAAACGGACATCTCCATTGGACTCGCCGCACATGGGTATGCTCAAGAGGGGGCACGCCTTTCGAGCCGGCCGTTTGTACATTTCCTGGCAAAACGCATGGGAAAACCCCATTGGGGAAAATCCCACTTAGGGTTAGGGTTAGCTCTCCGTGAATCTGCAGAGCAAAAGGGACATCTCCATTGGACGCGCCGCCCATGGGTATGCTCAAGAGGGGGCACGCCTTTCGAGCCGGCCGTGTGTACATTTCCTGGCAAAACGCATGGGAAAACCCCATTGGGGAAAATCCCACTTAGGGTTAGGGTTAGCTCTCCGTGAATCTGCAGAGCAAAACGGACATCTCCATTGGACTCGCCGCCCATGGGTATGCTCAAGAGGGGGTACGCCTTTCGAGCGGGCCTTGTGTACATTTCCTGGCAAAACGCATGGGAAAATTCCATTGGGGACAATCCCACTTAGGGTTAGGATTAGCTCTCCGTGAATCTGCAGAGCAAAACGGACATCTCCATTGGACTCGCCGCCCATGGGTATGCTCAAGAGGGGGCACGCCTTTCGAGCCGGCCGTTTGTACATTTCCTGGCAAAACGCATGGGAAAACCCCATTGGGGAAAATTCCACTTAGGGTTAGGGTTAGCTCTCCGTGAATCTGCCGAGCAAAACGGACATCTCAATTGGCCTCCCCGCCCATGGGTATGCTCAAGAGGGGGCACGCCTTTCGAGCCGGCCTTGTGTACATTTCCTGGCAAACGCATGGGAAAATCCCATTGGGGAAAATCCCATTGGGGAAAATCCCACTTAGGGTTAGGGTTAGCTCTCTCTGAATCTGCCGAGCAAAACTGACATCTCCATTGGACTCGCCGCCCATGGGTATGCTCAAGATGGGGCACGCCTTTCGAGCCGGCCTTGTGTACATTTCCTGGCAAAACGCATGGGAAAATCCCATTGGGGAAAATCCCACTTAGGGTAAGGGTTAGCTCTCAGTGAATCTGCCGAGCAAAACGGAGATCTCCATTGGACTCGCCGCCCATGGGTATGCTCAAGATGGGGCACGCCTTTCGAGCCGGCCTTGTGTACATTTCCTGGCAAAACACAAGGGAAAACCCCCTTGGGGAAAATCCCACTTCGGGTTAGGGTTAGCTCTCTGTGAATCTGCCGAGCAAAACGGACATCTCCATTGGCCTCGCCGCCCATGGGTAGGCTCAAGAGGGGGCACGCCTTTCGAGCCGGCCTTGTGTACATTTCCTGGCAAAAGGCATGGGAAAATCCCATTGGGGAAATTCCCATTGGGGAAAATCCCACTTAGGGTTAGGGTTAGCTCTCCCTGAATCTGCCGAGCAAAACGGACATCTCCATTGGACTCGCCGCCCATGGGTATGCTCAAGAGGGGGCACGCCTTTCGAGCCGGCCTTGTGTACATTTCCTGGCAAAACGCATGGGAAAATCCCATTGGGGAAAATCCGACTTAGGGTAAGGGTTAGCTCTCCGTGAATCTGTAGAGCAAAACGGACATCTCCATTGGACTCGCCGCCCATGGGTATGCTCAAGAGGGGGCACGCCTTTCGAGCCGGCCTTGTGTACATTTCCTGGCAAAACGCATGGGAAAATCCCATTGGGGAAAATCCCATTGGGGAAAATCCCACTTAGGGTTAGGGTTAGCTCTCCCTGAATCTGCCGAGCAAAACTGAAATCTCCATTGGACTCGCCGCCCATGGGTTTGCTCAAGAGGGGGCACGCCTTTCGAGGCGGACTTCTGTACATTTCCTGGCAAAAGGCATGGGAAAATCCCATTGGGGAAAATCCCACTTAGGGTTAGGGTTAGCTCTCCGTGAATCTGCAGAGCAAAACGGACATCTCCATTGGACTCACCTCCCATGGGTATGCTCAAGAGGGGGCACGCCTTTCGAGCCGGCCTTGTGTACATTTCCTGGCAAAACACAAGGGAAAACCCCCTTGGGGAAAATCCCACTTCGGGTTAGGGTTAGCTCTCTGTGAATCTGCCGAGCAAAACGGACATCTCCATTGGCCTCGCCGCCCATGGGTAGGCTCAAGAGGGGGCACGCCTTTCGAGCCGGCCTTGTGTACATTTCCTGGCAAAACGCATGGGAAAATCCCATTGGGGAAATTCCCATTGGGGAAAATCCCACTTAGGGTTAGGGTTAGCTCTCCCTGAATCTGCCGAGCAAAACGGACATCTCCATTGGACTCGCCGCCCATGGGTATGCTCAAGAGGGGGCACGCCTTTCGAGCCGGCCTTGTGTACATTTCCTGGCAAAATGCATGGGAAAATCCCATTGGGGAAAATCCCACTTAGGGTAAGGGTTAGCTCTCCGTGAATCTGCAGAGCAAAACGGACATCTCCATTGGACTCGCCGCCCATGGGTATGCGCAAGAGGGGGCACGCCTTTCGAGCGGGCCTTGTGTACATTTCCTGGCAAAACGCATGGGAAAATCCCATTGGGGAAAATCCCACTTAGGGTTAGGGTTAGCTCTCCGTGAATCTGCAGAGCAAAACGGACATCTCCATTGGACTCGCCGCCCATGGGTATGCTCAAGAGGGGGCACGCCTTTCGAGCCGGCCTTGTGTACATTTCCTGGCAAAACGCATGGGAACATCCCATTGGAGAAAATTCCACTTAGGGTTAGGGTTAGCTCTCCGTGAATCTGCAGAGTAAAACGGACATCTCCATTGGACTCGCCGCCCATGGGTATGCTCAAGAGGGGGCACGCCTTTCGAGCCGGCCTTGTGTACATTTCCTGGCAAAACGCATGGGAACATCCCATTGGAGAAAATCCCACTTAGGGTTAGGGTTAGCTCTCCGTGAATCTGCAGAGTAAAACGGACATCTCCATTGGACTCGCCGCCCATGGGTATGCTCAATAGGGGGCACGCCTTTCGAGCCAGCCTTGTGTTTCCTGGCAAAACGCATGGGAAAATCCCATTGGGGAAAATCCCACTTAGGGTTAGGGTTAGCTCTCCGTGAATCTCCAGAGCTAAACGGACATCTCCATTGGACTCGCCGCCCATGGGTATGCTCAAGAGGGGGCACGCCTTTCGAGCCAGCCTTGTGTTTCCTGGCAAAACGCATGGGAAAATCCCATTGGGGAAAATCCCACTTAGGGTTAGGGTTAGCTCTCCGTGAATCTGCAGAGCTAAACGGACATCTCCATTGGACTCGCCGCCCATAGGTATGCTCAAGAGGGGGCACGCCTTTCGAGCAGGCCTTGTGTACATTTCCTGGCAAAACGCATGGGAAAATCCAATTGGTGAAAATCCCACTTAGGGTTAGGGTTAGCTCTCCGTGAATCTGCAGAGCTAAACGGACATCTCCATTGGACTCGCCGCCCATGGGTATGCTCAAGAGGGGGCACGCCTTTCGAGCCGGCCTTGTGTACATTTCCTGGCAAAAGGCATGGGAAAATCCCATTGGTGAAAATCCCACTTAGGGTTAGGATTAGCTCTCCGTGAATCTGCAGAGCAAAATGGATATCTCCATTGGACTCGCTGCCCATGGGTATGCTCAAGAGGGGGCACGCCTTTCGAGTCGGCCGTGTGTACATTTCCTGGCAAAACGCATGGGAAAACCCCATTGGGGAAAATCCCACTTACGGTTAGGGTTAGCTCTCCGTGAATCTGCAGAGTAAAACGGACATCTCCATTGGACTCGCCGCCATTGGGTATGCTCAAGAGGGGGCACGCCTTTCGAGGCGGCCTTCTGTACATTTCCTGGCAAAAGGGATGGGAAAATCCCATTGGGGAAAATCCCACTTAGGGTTAGGGTTAGCTCTCCGTGAATCTGCAGAGCAAAACGCACATCTCCATTGGACTCGCCGCCCATGGGTATGATCAAGAGGGGGCACGCCTTGCGAGCCGGCCTTGTGTACATTTCCTGGCAAAAGGCATGGGAAAATCCCATTGGGGAAAATCCCACTTAGGGTTAGGGTTAGCTCTCCGTGAATCTGCAGAGCAAAACGGACATCTCCATTGGACGCGCCGCCCATGGGTATGCTCAAGAGGGGGCACGCCTTTCGAGCCGGCCGTGTGTACATTTCCTGGCAAAACGCATGGGAAAACCCCTTTGGGGAAAATCCCACTTAGGGTTAGGGTTAGCTCTCCGTGAATCTGCAGAGCAAAACGGACATCTCCATTGGACTCGCCGCCCATGGGTATGCTCAAGAGGGGGTACGCCTTTCGAGCGGGCCTTGTGTACATTTCCTGGCAAAACGCATGGGAAAATTCCATTGGGGACAATCCCACTTAGGGTTAGGATTAGCTCTCCGTGAATCTGCAGAGCAAAACGGACATCTCCATTGGACTCGCCGCCCATGGGTATGCTCAAGAGGGGGCACGCCTTTCGAGCCGGCCGTTTGTACATTTCCTGGCAAAACGCATGGGAAAACCCCATTGGGGAAAATTCCACTTAGGGTTAGGGTTAGCTCTCCGTGAATCTGCCGAGCAAAACGGACATCTCAATTGGCCTCCCCGCCCATGGGTATGCTCAAGAGGGGGCACGCCTTTCGAGCCGGCCTTGTGTACATTTCCTGGCAAACGCATGGGAAAATCCCATTGGGGAAAATCCCATTGGGGAAAATCCCACTTAGGGTTAGGGTTAGCTCTCCCTGAATCTGCCGAGCAAAACTGACATCTCCATTGGACTCGCCGCCCATGGGTATGCTCAAGATGGGGCACGCCTTTCGAGCCGGCCTTGTGTACATTTCCTGGCAAAACGCATGGGAAAATCCCATTGGGGAAAATCCCACTTAGGGTAAGGGTTAGCTCTCAGTGAATCTGCCGAGCAAAACGGAGATCTCCATTGGACTCGCCGCCCATGGGTATGCTCAAGAGGGGGCACGCCTTTCGAGCCGGCCTTGTGTACATTTCCTGGCAAAACGCATGGGAAAATCCCATTGGGGAAAATCCCACTTAGGGTTAGGGTTAGCTCTCCGTGAATCTGCAGAGCAAAACGGACATCTCCATTGGACTCGCCGCCCATGGGTATGCTCAATAGGGGGCACGCCTTTCAAGCCGGCCTTGTGTTTCCTGGCAAAACGCATGGGAAAATCCCATTGGGGAAAATCCCACTTAGGGTTAGGGTTAGCTCTCCGTGAATCTGCAGAGCAAAACGGACATCTCCATTGGACTCGCCGCCATTGGGTATGCTCAAGAGGGGGCACGCCTTTCGAGGCGGCCTTCTGTACATTTCCTGGCAAAAGGCATGGGAAAATCCCACTTAGGGTTAGGGTTAGCTCTGCGTGAATCTGCAGAGCAAAACGGACATCTCCATTGGACTCGCCGCCCATGTGTATGGTCAAGAGGGGGCACGCCTTTCGAGCCGGCCTTGTGTACATTTCCTGGCAAAACGCATGGGAAAATCCCATTGGGGAAAATCCCACTTAGGGTTAGGGTTAGCTCTCCGTGAATCTGCAGAGCAATACGGACATCTCCATTGGACTCGCCGCCCATGGGTATGCTCAAGAGGGGGCACGCCTTTCGAGCCGGCCTTGTGTATATTTCCTGGCAAAACGCATGGGAAAATCCCATTGGGGAATATCCCACTTAGGGTTAGGGTTAGCTCTCCGTGAATCTGCAGAGCAAAACGGACATCTCCATTGGACTCGCCGCCCATGGGTATGCTCAAGAGGGGGCACGCCTTTCGAGCCGGCCTTGTGTACATTTCCTGGCAAAACGCATGGGGAAATCCCATTGGGGAAAATCCCACTTAGGGTTAGGGTTAGCTCTCCGTGAATCTGCAGAGCAAAACGGACATCTCCATTGGACTCGCGGCCATTGGGTATGCTGAAGAGGGGGCACGCCTTTCGAGCCGGCCTTGTGTACATTTCCAGGCAAAACGCATGGGAAAATCCCATTGGGGAAAATCCCACTTAGGGTTAGGGTTAGCTCTCCGTGAATCTGCAGAGCAAAACGAACATCTCCATTGGACTCGCCGCCCATGGGTATGCTCAAGAGGGGGCACGCCTTTCGAGCCGGCCTTGTGTTTCCTGGCAAAACGAATGGGAAAATCCCATTGGGGAAAATCCCACTTAGGGTTAGGGTTAGCTCTCCGTGAATCTGCCGAGCAAAACGGACATCTCCATTGGACTCGCTGCCCATGGGTATGCTCAAGAGAGGGCACGCCTTTCGAGCCGGCCTTGTGTACATTTCCTGGCAAAACGCATGGGGAAATCCCATTGGGGAAAATCCCACTTAGGGTTAGGGTTAGCTCTCCCTGAATCTGCCGAGCAAAACTGACATCTCCATTGGACTCGCCGCCCATGGGTATGCTCAAGAGGGGGCACGCCTTTCGAGCCGGCCTTGTGTACATTTCCTGGCAAAACGCATGGGAAAATCCCATTGGGGAAAATCCCACTTAGGGTAAGGGTTAGCTCTCCGTGAATCTGCCGAGCAAAACGGACATCTCCATTGGATTCGCCGCCCATGGGTATGCTCAAGAGGAGGCACGCCTTTCGAGCCGGCCTTGTGTACATTTCCTGGCAAAATGAATGGGAAAATCCCATTGGTGAAAATCCCACTTAGGGTTAGGGTTAGCTCTCCGTGAATCTGCAGAGCAAAACGGACATCTCCATTGGACTCGCCGCCCATGGGTATGCTCAAGAGGGGGCACGCCTTTCGAGCCGGCCTTGTGTTTCCTGGCAAAACGCATGGGAAAATCCCATTGGGGAAAATCCCACTTAGGGTTAGGGTTAGCTCTCCGTGAATCTGCAGAGCAAAACGGACATCTCCATTGGACTCGCCCCCATTGGGTATGCTCAAGAGGGGGCACGCCTTTCGAGGCGGCCTTCTGTACATTTCCTGGCAAAAGGCATGGGAAAATCCCATTGGGGAAAATCCCACTTAGGGTTAGGGTTAGCTCTCCGTGAATCTGCAGAGCAAAACGGACATCTCCATTGGACTCGCCGCCCATGTGTATGGTCAAGAGGGGGCACGCCTTTCGAGCCGGCCTTGTGTACATTTCCTGGCAAAACGCATGGGAAAATCCCATTGGGGAAAATCCCACTTAGGGTTAGGGTTAGCTCTCCGTGAATCTGCAGAGCAAAACGAACATCTCCATTGGACTCGCCGCCCATGGGTAGGCTCAAGTGGGGGCACGCCTTTCGAGCCGGCCTTGTGTACATTTCCTGGCAAAACGCATGGGAAAATCCCATTGGGGAAAATCCCACTTAGGGTTAGGGTTAGCTCTCCGTGAATCTGCAGAGCAAAACGAACATCTCCATTGGACTCGCCGCCCATGGGTAGGCTCAAGTGGGGGCACGCCTTTCGAGCCGGCCTTGTGTACATTTCCTGGCAAAACGCATGGGAAAATCCCATTGGGGAAAATCCCACTTAGGGTTAGGGTTAGCTCTCCGTGAATCTGCAGAGCAAAACGGACATCTCCATTGGACTCGCCGCCATTGGGTATGCTCAAGAGGGGGCATGACTTTCGAGCCGGCCTTCTGTACATTTCCTGGCAAAAGGCATGGGAAAATCCCATTGGGGAAAATCCCACTTAGGGTTAGGGTTAGCTCTCCGTGAATCTGCAGAGCAAAACGGACATCTCCATTGGACTCGCCGCCCATGGGTATGCTGAAGAGGGGGCACGCCTTTCGAGCCGGCCTTGTGTACATTTCCTGGCAAAACGCATGGGAAAATCCCATTGGGGAAAATCCCACTTAGGGTTAGGGTTAGCTCTCCGTGAATCTGCAGAGCAAAACGGACATCTCCATTGGACTCGCCGCCCATGGGTATGCTCAAGAGGGGGCACGCCTTTCGAGCCGGCCTTGTGTACATTTCCTGGCAAAACGCATGGGAAAATCCCATTGGGGAAAATCCCACTTAGGGTTAGGGTTAGCTCTCCGTGAATCTGCAGAGCAAAACGGACATCTCCATTGGACTCGCCGCCCATGGGTATGCTCAATAGGGGGCACGCCTTTCGAGCCGGCCTTGTGTTTCCTGGCAAAACGAATGGGAAAATCCCATTGGGGAAAATCCCACTTAGGGTTAGGGTTAGCTCTCTGTGAATCTGCAGAGCAAAACGGACATCTCCATTGGACTCGCCGCCCATGGGTATGCTCAAGAGGGGGCACGCCTTTCGAGCCGGCCTTGTGTACATTTCCTGGCAAAACGCATGGGAAAATCCCATTGGGGAAAATCCCACTTAGGGTTAGGGTTAGCTCTCCGTGAATCTGCAGAGCAAAACGGACATCTCCATTGGACTCGCCGCCCATGGGTATGCTCAATAGGGGGCACGCCTTTCGAGCCGGCCTTGTGTTTCCTGGCAAAACGAATGGGAAAATCCCATTGGGGAAAATCCCACTTAGGGTTAGGGTTAGCTCTCCGTGAATCTGCAGAGCTAAACGGACATGTCCATTGGACTCGCCGCCCATGGGTATGCTCAAGAGGGGGCACGCCTTTCGAGCCGGCCTTGTGTACATTTCCTGGCAAAACGCATGGGAAAATCCCATTGGGGAAAATCCCACTTAGGGTTAGGGTTAGCTCTCCGTGAATCTGCAGATTAAAACGGACATCTCCATTGGACTCGCCGCCCATGGGCATGCTCAAGAGGGGGCACGCCTTTCGAGCCGGCCTTGTCTACATTTCCTGGCAAAACGCATGGGAAAATCCCATTGGGGAAAATCCCACTTAGGGTTAGGGTTAGCTCTCCGTGAATCTGCAGAGCAAAACGGACATCTCCATTGGACTCGCCGCCCATGGGTATGGTCAAGAGGGAGCACGCCTTTTGAGCCGGCCTTGTGTACATTTCCTGGCAAAACGCATGGGAAAATCCCATTGGGGAAAATCCCACTTAGGGTTAGGGTTAGCTCTCCGTGAATCTGCAGAGCAAAACGAACATCTCCATTGGACTCGCCGCCCATGGGCATGCTCAAGAGGGGGCACGCCTTTCGAGCCGGCCTTGTGTACATTTCCTGGCAAAACGCATGGGAAAATCCCATTGGGGAAAATCCCACTTAGGGTTAGGGTTAGCTCTCCGTGAATCTGCAGAGCAAAACGGACATCTCCATTGGACTTGCCGCCATTGGGTATGCTCAAGAGGGGGCATGACTTTCGAGCCGGCCTTCTGTACATTTCCTGGCAAAAGGCATGGGAAAATCCCATTGGGGAAAATCCCACTTAGGGTTAGGGTTAGCTCTCCGTGAATCTGCAGAGCAAAACGGACATCTCCATTGGACTCGCCGCCCATGGGTATGCTCAAGAGGGGGCACGCCTTTCGAGCCGGCCTTGTGTACATTTCCTGGCAAAACGAATGGGAAAATCCCATTGGGGAAAATCCCACTTAGGGTTATGGTTAGCTCTCCGTGAATCTGCAGAGCAAAATGGACATCTCCATTGGACTCGCCGCCGATGGGTATGCTCAAGAGGGGGCACGCCTTTCGAGCCGGCCTTGTGTTTCCTGGCAAAAGGCATGGGAAAACCCCATTGGGGAAAATCCCACTTAGGGTTAGGGTTAGCTCTCCGTGAATCTGCAGAGCAAAACGGACATCTCCATTGGACTCGCCGCCCATGGGTATGCTCAAGAGGAGGCACGCCTTTCGAGCCGGCCTTGTGTACATTTCCTGGCAAAACGCATGGGAAAATCCCATTGGGGAAAATCCCACTTAGGGTTAGGGTTAGCTCTCCGTGAATCTGCAGAGCAAAATGGACATCTCCATTGGACTCGCCGCCCATGGGTATGCTCAAGAGGGGTCACGCCTTTCGAGCCGACCTTGTGTTTCCTGGCAAAACGCATGGGAAAATCCCATTGGGGAAAATCCCACTTAGGGTTAGGGTTAGCTCTCCGTGAATCTGCAGAGCAAAACGGACATCTCCATTGGACTCGCCGCCCATGTGTATGGTCAAGAGGGGGCACTCCTTTCGAGCCGGCCTTGTGTACATTTCCTGGCAAAACGCATGGGAAAATCCCTTTGAGGAAAATCCCAGTTAGGGTTAGGGTTAGCTCTCCGTGAATCTGCCGAGCAAAACGGACATCTCCATTGGACTCGCCGCCCATGGGTATGCTCAAGAGGGGGCACGCCTTTCGAGCCGGCCTTGTGTACAATTCCTGGCAAAACGCATGGGAAAATCACATTGGGGAAAATCCCACTTAGGGTTAGGGTTAGCTCTCCGTGAATCTGCAGAGCAAAACGGACATCTCCATTGGACTCGCCGCCCATGGGTATGCTCAAGAGGGGGCACGCCTTTCGAGCCGGCCTTGTGTACATTTCCTGACAAAACGCATGGGAAAATCCCATTGGGGAAAATCCCACTTAGGGTTAGGGTTAGCTCTCTGTGAATCTGCAGAGCAAAACGGACATCTCCATTGGACTCGCCGCCCATGGGTATGCTCAAGAGGGGGCACGCCTTTCGAGCCGGCCTTGTGTACATTTCCTGGCAAAACGCATGGGAAAATCCCATTGGGGAAAATCCCACTTAGGGTTAGGGTTAGCTCTCCGTGAATCTGCAGAGCAAAACGGACATCTCCATTGGACTCGCCGCCCATGGGTATGCTCAATAGGGGGCACGCCTTTCGAGCCAGCCTTGTGTTTCCTGGCAAAACGAATGGGAAAATCCCATTGGGGAAAATCCCACTTAGGGTTAGGGTTAGCTCTCCGTGAATCTGCAGAGCTAAACGGTCATGTCCATTGGACTCGCCGCCCATGGGTATGCTCAAGAGGGGGCACGCCTTTCGAGCCGGCCTTGTGTACATTTCCTGGCAAAACGCATGGGAAAATCCCATTGGGGAAAATCCCACTTAGGGTTAGGGTTAGCTCTCCGTGAATCTGCAGATTAAAACGGACATCTCCATTGGACTCGCCGCCCATGGGTATGCTCAAGAGGGGGCACGCCTTTCGAGCCGGCCTTGTCTACATTTCCTGGCAAAACGCATGGGAAAATCCCATTGGGGAAAATCCCACTTAGGGTTAGGGTTAGCTCTCCGTGAATCTGCAGAGCAAAACGGACATCTCCATTGGACTCGCCGCCCATGGGTATGGTCAAGAGGGAGCACGCCTTTTGAGCCGGCCTTGTGTACATTTCCTGGCAAAAGGCATGGGAAAATCCCATTGGGGAAAATCCCACTTAGGGTTAGGGTTAGCTGTCCGTGAATCTGCCGAGCAAAACGGACATCACCATTGGACTCACCGCCCATGGGTATGCTCAAGAGGAGGCACGCCTTTCGAGCCGGCCTTGTGTACATTTCCTGGCAAAACGCATGGGAAAATCCCATTGGGGAAAATCCCACTTAGGGTTAGGGTTAGCTCTCCGTGAATCTGCAGAGCAAAACGGACATCTCCATTGGACTCGCCGCCCATGGGTATGGTCAAGAGGGGGCACGCCTTTTGAGCCGGCCTTGTGTACATTTCCTGGCAAAAGGCATGGGAAAATCCCATTGGGGAAAATCCCACTTAGGGTTAGGGTTAGCTGTCCGTGAATCTGCCGAGCAAAACGGACATCTCCATTGGACTTACCGCCCATGGGTATGCTCAAGAGGAGGCACGCCTTTCGAGCCGGCCTTATGTACATTTCCTGGCAAAACGTATGGGAAAATCCCATTGGGGAAAATCCCACTTAGGGTTAGGGTTAGCTCTCCGTGAATCTGCAGAGAAATACAAACATCGTCACTGTTCCAAATTCAAAAATGCATACATTTCAGAAGTATGATGAATTTCTTTTCCAACACACTACCTACCCTATGGAATGAGGTTCCTCGCTCTTAACCTAGACTATGTTGATTTCATTTTTTCCCATCAGTTTGACATCTTCATCTTTATCCCTTTTTTGTTTATTGTTTTTAATTGTCATTTTTTTCTTGTTTTAACCCAGTGGCTCAGTGGCTAAGAGGCTGAGCTTGTCGATCAGGAAGGTCAGCAGTTAGGCGGTTTGAATATCTAGTGCCACATAACAGAGTGAGCTCCTGTTACTTGTCCCAGCTTCTGCCAATGTAGCAGTTCAAAATGCAAGTAGAAAAATAGGGACCACCTTTGATGGGAAGGTAACAATGTTCTGTGCACCTTCAGCATTTAGTCATGCCGGCCACATGACCACAAAGATGTCTTCAGAGAGCTCTGGCTCTTTGGCTTTGAAACGGAGATGAGCACCACCCCCTAGAGTCGGGAACGACTAACAAATATGTGCGAGGGGAACCTTTACCTTTACCTTACTGGCAATTGAGCACCATATTATTATGGGCAATCTATAATTTGATGCATAGTCATGAAGAAAACTTAATAATTCAAGTCCTAACTAAGAATTATTAAGACTAACCAAGACTAAGAATTATTAAGATAGCAACTGAGGATATAGGCAGTTCCAAGCAGTGTATGGTGGGTTTTTTTTGGGGGGGGGGGGGAATTAAGATTTGATTAAGATCAAAAATTTCATTTTTGATAAATTCAAACTTTCCAAATATCACTGCAGATATGTGGTGTAAGGGCTCCAATCACAATTGGTATAACAGTGGGTTTCTTTTTCAGTAAGCATTCAACTTGAACTGGAACTCCTGATACTTTGTAGTTTTTGGCTTTTTTTTTCCATTTTCTTTTCTTTAAACCAAACACCACCCATTATAGCAACATCAATGAACCAGACATTCTTCTTTTCAATTATTGTTATATCAGACATGCCGGTCTATTTGGATTTTAAAATCTCAGAAGATATTAACCTACCCATTTTCCAGTGGTTCTTTCTACATTTAAATCCAAACCTCTGGCAATGTTTCCAATGAAAAATTGTGGCAACTTGGTCATAACACTGTTTAAATTCAGCTTGTGAAATTTTGCTGCAAATACTGATCAAATGGCCAATTGTTTCATCCTTGTCACTACAAATGTTACATCCACCATTGTTTCCTACATGGTGAATTTTTACTTTCGTGCAGTTAGTTGGCAATGCTTGTTCTTGACCCACCAAAATAATGTCTTCTTGTTCTTTCTTTCACATTCCTAATCTTAAAGAGCTCTATGTGGGGTTTTTATCAGCTTTTCCTCCAATATCCTTCAACTATTGACCATGCATTAGCTTGTACTTCCGATTAATAAATGAGTTTTCAATTGCTTCTTTTTTACAATCAGCCTTCACCTTTCTTTCAATAAGGATTCTTCACTTTTTTAACACTATCACTAATGCCATGTTTTTCTTCCTCCACAGTTTATTTCACCTGTAGGAATTCTCTGGCCCCTTTTGCAGATAGAGGTTTTTGTGTGAAGAGCATGTTATATTGTCATTAGATTTCTTGTTTCCCAATCCACGTTCCATCTGGGTTGAGTCAACAATTCCTGCTGGATGAACATATAATGGGGACTCTCCGGGTATTGATTGCTTTGATGGTGTGTTCACCACTTGTCTGATATAACAGTAATTGAAAAGAAGAATTTGGCAAAAAATACTTTTTGAAAACTTAGTTCTGTAATAAATCAAAGCTCCCAAATATTTGTAGCTCTCTCTTGCTGCTACTCTTGCTGCTACTGTTTGTTTGTTTGTTTGTTTGTTTGGATTTATATGCCATACTGCCATTATCAAATTGTATTTCATCATTTTAAACAATGTTGCCTATCTTTACAGGCATACAAAACATTTGCCAGACCAATTCTCGAATATAGCTTGCCTGCATGGAATCCACATTGCATTTCGGACATTAATACCATTGAACAAGTCCAGAGACACTTCATGAGAAGAGAACTGCACTCCTCTACTCACAACAGAATATCCTATGCCACCAGGATTGAAATTTTGGGCTTGGAGAACCTAGAACTGTGCTAACTAAGGTCTGACCTAAGCGTAGTACACAAAATTGTCTGCTACAATGTCTTACCTGTCAATGACTACTTCAGATTCAACTGCAATAATACACGGAAAAACAATAGATACAAATCCAAGGTACACCGTTCCAAACTCTATTGCATAAAATATGACTTCAGCAACAGTGGTCAATGCCTGGAATGCACTACCCAACTCTTTTGCTACATCCTCAAACCCCCATAACTTTAACCTTAAACTGTCTAGCGTGGACCTTACCCCTTTCCTAAGAGGTCTGTAAGGGGGGCATGCATAAATGCACCAGCATGCCTACTGTCCCTGTCCTATTATTCTCATTTATTCGTACCCATTCATACCCGCTATCTCGTACATGTTTGAGAAAATAAATAAATAAATTATAAATCAATAATAAATCAATAACAAATCAATCAATCAATAAATGGTTGCATAGCCGATAGTCAGTGACAAGCTGTTCCAATATCTTTGCTGAATTCTTTTGTACTTTTTAGCAAGGAATCCAGTTCAGCTTTCAGTACCTTATAAAAAGTAAAGGAGATAATGAATCACCTTGAAAAGTTCCATGTTCACCTTCTCCCAATTCTTCCATCAGCTTTACTCACCAAAACTTTATTGAAATATACATAAATTGAAGGTGAATATACACATCCCAGGATAATATTGCAAGATGCAAACTGGATTGATCACTGGGACCACAGGTTTAGTTCTCTAAGCTTTTTAGACTAGTGCTGGAGCCAATCCTCAGGGACCTTCTCTTCAGCAGAACTTCATACTTGGTGACTGACACAAATTGGATCCCATCCATAAATTGTTGAAACCACACTACAATAAAAGAAGCTAGGTGTATGAGAAGAATAATATATTCAGCAGTACCCCCCTCTCTGGAATGGATTTTCTCACGGTTAGATATGCCCCCATCTTGATGCTTCACAAAAAGATGAAAGAGTCCTCCAGAGTCCTGTTTAGCAGCATTTATTTTTATTGACAGATTTGATTAATCCTTTATTCGTAGCATATATTGGTTTTAATCATTTTATGAGCATTCCATTGCTATTTTATTAGCTTACTGTAAGTTCTCTAAAATCGTGAGAACAGATGACATACAGAAATGTGGTTTTAAAAAAGCAAATATCTCAATGGCATTGAGTTAATTGAGGGGTTGGCAACCTTAAACACTCAAAGAGCTACAAAAGTCTTAACCAGAAGCCCCCCATTCAATTCTGGAGCCAACCAGAGTCAAGTTCCCCCACCATAGAGTCTCCTCCTAGCGTGGCAGCCTTTTTCCTCTACCTGTCCTACCTGAAAGCCCTATCAATTGTGGAGCCAACCGGTGAGAGGGAGCCACAGCAGAGGGATGAAAAAGCCACATGCAGCTCCACAGCTGCGGGTTGCTGAGCCCTGAGTTAATTGAAAGCAAACACAGATTTCCTTGAGTTTCCTTTGAAATCTGTGGATGAAGCAGAATCTATCAGTATGACTGGATAGGGAAGGAATTTTCTTAAAATTCCAGTCGGATCTTTTTACAAGCAGCATTGTGTTCATGGCATATAGAGGGAGGTTTTTTTTGATAGACAATGAGTTGCATGATTAAATACTGACCTAATACCACTCACAATAGTAGCTTTTTTTTAAAAAAAACAACCAAACAGCATAAACATAATAAACCAATCCATGTCAGAAAAAAATATACAATTCATTAGTGTTACTAATGTCTGATTTACATTTGTAAGCTTTTATATTGCAAAGGACATTTGCAATCTTTTAAAATTCATTTATATACAGGATTTCTTACATGTCAAGATGCAGTTAATTATAACTATGTCTACTATGGAGCAAACATTATGCAACCATTAGTTTAATTGATGAAAAACAGATTCCTTATTCTTGGCCCACACAAAGAGGTGATGTTAATAGGTAGAAAGACTGCTCTGCGGGGAATCAAATTTCCATTTACACTCTACTTATTTAGTTGTAGAATGTTTGTTAATTTTCTTTTCTTTCCTATAGTAAATGCATTTTTCTGTTAGCAGTGAAGACTTTTCTTTTGCATTGTCTAATATTTAGAGACAAATATTTAAAATAGCTTTGATCCAATACCAAGTACAATAATTACGGGGTCAAATTTGACTTTGTATTCTACCTAGTCTCTATAAAAGTAGACTTTCTGTTTCCAAATAATGTTTGCTACTTTGTTCCTCCCCCACTTTGGAAGGTTTATTTCTGCTCTTATCTGTGAAGATTTTTTTTACATTACTTAATGTTTGTGTAGTTGCAAAGGTGCTTTTTCAAGAGGCAATCTTGTTTTTTCTTTGAAAGATGTTTTGTTTCTTATCCAAGAAGCTTCTTCAGCTCAAACACCCATTTGCACTATTCAGGTGATTCTGAGGACACAGATAAACCTCCAAGTGGCCTCAACAAGTCTCTAAAAGAAGGTAAATGGCCAGCTGTCTGTAAGGAATATAAATCCTTCCATTTCTCTCCATACAGTCAAAGCTGAAGAAGCTTCTTGGATAAGAAGTGAAATGTCTTCAAAAGAAAAAAAAATCAAGAAAGTCCAGTTGCCTCCTGAAAAAGCACCTTTGGGACAACCCTGACCTGGATGGCTGAGAACCTCCATAGACTTAATGTTTGTATATCTTTGATATTTTTTTCAAAAAATAACGTCCATCTATTGCAATAATATTCTTTTATATATCTATTTCTTTTTCAGCATGACCTACCCAGCACAGAGGACATTGTTATAAGTACATCACAAAAACTGGACAGCTCAGTTTCGGCCAATGTGAAAACATTACTTTTGACATGGAGGCATTAAAATGAATAAAGGTTGCATTAGCTTCTGGCTCAGAATGAGCTGAGGACAACATCTTTGTTCCTGTCCTTCGTAAGTGGTGGGACTTTGGGGATAAGTTAGAAATGTTAGTCTTATCAGACTGCTCCCTTTTACTCTTTTCCACATAAATGAATAAACTGTGTGTAGCTCATGTGGCATATGCAAGAGGAAACAAGACAAGAAACTTTGCTCCCTGACCAACAATATCAGCTATTGTGCAAAGAAAAATCACAGCATGTGGACAATATCCTTTTTATAGTCATAAAGCTTCTTAAGATGTGCCTAGAATATTGGATTCTTTATACACTGGGCAGAGGTGAAATCAACTTATGTTCTCTACCAGTTCGCAAATGTGAGCGCGCACACCTGACGCACAGATGTGCAGAAGGGAGAGGAGAGGAGAGCAGCGGGACTCTATGGACTGGTCCTTGGGACAGAAGAGCCACTGCGGCTAGCTAAGCCCCACATGGAGATAAAAGGCAGAGGGCAGAGATGAATAGGTGTGGCAGATAACTATTCGTCTCCCTGTCAGTTAGCCTCTGGTAGTCCGAACTTCTGAATCCTGTCTGGAACTGTATTGGACTTCTTTCTTGGAATCTGTGGCACTGAGAGTAGACGCACCTTCAGTGTGGTTGTGTGTGTGTATGTGTGTGTGTATTACTGGAAAAAAGAGTGGGTGCACCTTCCAGGGCTTTCATTATGAGGGTGGTGAGTGAGGGAGACTCCTGGGAGCAATTTCAGGGGGAAGGGGAGCGAGCTTCACTTTCCACAGGGACTTAAGAGACTTTGTTAGCCTGCTGAGGGAGAGAAATTCCTTGCTGGGGTTGTTGGCACTCTTAATGAAGGGAATGTTTAGTTAAAAAAATGTGTGATTGTCGTGTTTGGGAACCGGGTCAGAACATATACATTCGAAACTTGCCTTCCTCAGTCTTCATTTCATTATTGCATTTGCATGTCGTTTCTTACTTGTTTTAAGAAGTGTTACCTACAGTATTCTACCTACTCTTTGTGATATGCTTTGCCTGTCCTATACGTCAACATTGTAAAAATAGAATTACATGAACTGACCCTTCTGCTCGGAAAATAACTCTTGGTAGAGGAAAGTTTATTTTTTTCCATCATTAGTTGTAGAAAGATACTCTGTGGCTGCTTCTCTAAAAAAGATGTTTGCCTGACCTCTCTCTGATTTCTTATAGGCATTGCAAGGTGAGATTCATTTGCTCAAGGAGGGAAGAGATAAGGCAGCACATGCTTGAGGCTATGCCAGGATTCCAATGCAACAAACATACAGTTTTTACCCCCTTGTTTCAGCTCGAACAAGAAAACTGTTCCATAAAACATGAAAGGGAGATATTCTATACCATTTGTAATACATATGCTTCATCTGGAGAGCTCCACGTCGTTTCTAGGATTTGTGGTTGCCATATGCTGCAGGCTTTCTGATGTTCAAGGCACAAAAGGGTTTCTGAAATGTGAAACTAATGAAAAACTAATAGGATAAAGACTTCAGAAAACTGTGCCTTGAACTCTGCCTGAACAGCAGTCACCATGAGAGTGAAGCACCCACATAAGAATCTTAGAGAATAATACATCATTAACTCAAAACCTTGCAATCCTACAGTCACAAAAGCTACTCCTAAAAGTCACGAAACTACCTCACAAATGCTGTTTTGATTAAAACTGTGCCAAAGAGATCTATAGCAAGAAGAACAAGATGAGACATTTCTTCCTCCTGCTCTAACTGGCATCTCCATTTGTTTCTAACATAAAAACAGGAAAAACGAGAGAGAGAGAGAGAGAGAGAGAGAGAGAGAGAGAGGGAGGGAGGGAGGGAGGGAGGGAGGGAGGGAGAGAGAGAGAGAAGGATATATTCATTGAACATATTGTACACATTTGTCATTGTGTATATACTTTGGCAGCTTTTAAAATGAGTTTCCATCCGTGCTGCTAATCACAATTCAGAACAAAAAAAGTTATTAAGATGATAATAGCAACCTTCCTCAAACTTCCCATTCTCTTTCTTTCACTCATTCATGATTTGCTCTTCGCCAAAGCTTCTCTGCCAGAACAATAAGAACCATTGAACTTCTACTGAGTTGCTGAAAGAAATGACATTATGAAAAACAAATACATTCTTTGGGCTCGAAATGAAACAACAACTCCTGTTCGTTATACTATTTTTCACATATGAAAACAATAAAAATATGTTTTGTAGTTGGATTTAAATGAAGAATGCTAGGGTGTTTTTTTTTGTCCAGACAAAAGAAATTGTTGCAGTAGGCTTTCCAGTTTCTTCTGATACTTCCCTATCGTGGATAGGGATAAAGGGTCTGCTGATACAGCTCTACAGAGTAATCATTGAGTTTGTCATTCATACCTCTGTAACTGTCTAGTTTAGCATGGCAACCAAACAAACAGGACAGCTACAGACTATGGATAGTTAGGACCAGGGGTGAGATTCAGCTGGTTCGAACTGGCTCTGGCAAAATGGCAGCTCTGATGATCAGCTGGGGAGTGAACCAGTTCACTCCAACAATCAGGTGGGCACGAGTACCCGCCCCTGCTCTGTACTTACCTATATCCTCTGAGCTGATCACATGGCAGAGCGGATTGCTGCACCTCAGCTGAGTTACTGAGTTAAAACCATGTACACGTGTGAAGCACACAATCACCGAACTGGTTATTAAAATGGCAGGGTTAGGGTTAGGACCGCTGGTTAGGACTGCAGAAAAAAACCAGCCTGCCTTACATTATTTATTCATGCATTTTGTCATGTTTATGTAGTGTATATAGAAGGTGGTGACCCTTTGAAAGCTGTATGCAGCGAAATTTCATTTTAATGTATGCTGATTAGTGTACATTCAAGTGACAATAAAGATATTCTACGTGTAAGTCATTGGGGATCTGTATACTGCACGAGTCAGAAGGAAGGCTGAGGAAATATCTACAGACCCTTTGCATCTTGGACATGAACTGTTTCCGTTTCTCCCCTCAGGATGCCACTATAGGGCATTAAATGCCAAAAAACTAAACACAGGCTTTTCCCCCTCATGCCATCACTCTGTTAAACACCTAATTGCCACAGTACTGTCTTATGCCTAAAAATATTTACCCATGTAGAAGGGTTGTATTGCTATTATCCTTCTCTTCTTTTCTTCTTCTCTTCTTTCTCTTCTTTTCATCTTTCCTACTACCTTTTCCTATTGGTATTTTATTGCATCATATGATTTATGATCTATGACATCACTTTGCTGTTTCTATGTACACTGAGAGCTTATGAGAGACAAATACCTTGTGTGTCCAATCACACTTGGCCATAAAGAATATTCCAATTCCAATATTCCAAGCATTGGTTGCTAATCTATAAAATCTGAAGAATTTTGTTGCAGCCGCCAGTGGCCGGTGGAGCTGGCAGCAGAGTCGGAAGTGAGGAGGTAGGGGAGGAACATGGGCCATTCCTGGGGGTTGAGGAAAACTCAGACGTGGGGTCTGTGTCGGAGGCAGAGAGGGAGTTAGACAGCAGTGAGGCAAAAGAACAGCTGGAGCCTGTTCCCAGCATGCACATGCGCAGAGCTGTCAGAAGACAAGAACAACTAAGAAAGCAGGGTTGACTTAAGAGTAAACCCACACTGTTGGATCTGGGCAACGAGAGACAGACTGCGGACACAAAGTGACTTAACAGCTCTTTATTAGTAGTAGTAGTGATCCAGCTTGTTCTGTAGTCGGAGGGTTCCCCTTTTATAGGGATTGGGCACGCCCCTCGACCAATTACAGGGATACCTGTTTCCCGCTGTAGGAGCGGACCAGAGGGAAGACTTATCCCGATATATGTTAATATCTAACACCCCTCCCCTCCTAGATGGGACGTTTCGGTAGGTAACATAATCTTTTAGGTAGGTGGGTGTTTGTCTTGCTCGGGAGGAACGTCGTAGTTCGGGTTGGTTTGAAGTGGTTGCAGGACTGGGTGTGGGTTGGTTCGAAGTAGTTGCAGGATCGGGTGCTTTTCTATTTCCCGTTCTGGAGGTCTTGTGCCTTCGTTGCTCGGGCGTTCATGAGTTTGTTCGGCTGCGTTGTCTGGGGGCTGCTCTGCTACGTGCGTGTAGTCTTGTTCCACGTTTGGCTCGCCGGCGTCGTTGTTTCCTATGATGGGGTTTTCTTGTGGCTGACTTTCCGTAGACAGGAAACTTTCGTCTTCATTTCAAAGGTTGGAGTGTGCTAGGCGACCCCGAAGTTGATCGATGTGCCTTTTCCAATTCCGCCCATCTTCTAGCTCTAGCAAATACGATCGTGGACCCGTGATGCCAATGACCTTTGCCGGCATCCACAATGTCCCCCCTGTGTAGTTGTGAGCGTATACTGAATCCCCTACTCTGAATGACCGGATCTTACTTGTAGAGTCTGGGGGAGCCGTGGCAGAGTAATTCGGGTGGAGCCGGTCTAGGTGAGATCGTAGGCGACGGCCCATGAGTAGTTCAGCGGGGCTCCTACCCGTCGTTGCGCTCGGGGTAATGTGTTGAATGAGGAGGTAATGGTCAATGCGTGTTTGCCAATCACCTGGACCCATCCTGGCGAGGGCCTCTTTTGCGAATCGCACCATTCTCTCCGCCTGTCCGTTTGATGCTGGATGGAACGGCGCGATGAGGGCATGCCGGATTCCCAACCCTGCTAAAAATGTTTCAAAGTGCATGGCCGTGAATTGGGGCCCGTTATCGGATACGAGGAGATCTGGCAGGTCATGGGTGGCGAAGAGTCGCCGTAGAACCTTTATGACTGCCTCTGCCGTGGTTGAAGTCATTAGGACTACATCTAGCCATTTTGAGTATGCATCCACGACTATAAGGAAAGTCTGACCTTGGAATGGCCCTGCGAAGTCGATGTGTATTCGCGACCAGGGTGCTTTGGGTTTCTCCCATTCTGTGGGGGGCGCTTCCAGGGGTGCTGGTCTCGATTCCTGGCATGGGTCACAAGTGGCCACCCACTCCTCTATTTCTTTGTCCATGTTTGGCCACCACACGTAACTTCTTGCTAACGCCTTCATTCTAACAATCCCCGGATGACCCATATGTAAAGCATCTAATACATTTTTACGTAAAGCATACGGAATAACAACTCGATCCCCCCACAACAAACATCCTTGTAGTACTGAGAGCTCGTCCCGTTTCGACCAAAACATTTTGAATTCCGGGCCCACATTTCCCTTTGGCCACCCCCTCCAAACCCAAGTTTGAACTTGTTTTATTAAATTGTCTTTAGAGGAGAACCTTGCAACATCGTAGGAAGAAACCGGTCCCGAATCCAAACAGTCAATGAGCAATACCGGTACTTCTGGAGTGGGGTCTGGCAGAATGTCAGGTAATGGGCAACGGCTGAGTGCGTCTGCGTGTCCAAGAGTGGAGCCCGGTCGATGTATCAATTTGTATGAATACGCAGCCAGGAAAACAGTCCACCTGGTCATGCGAGGAGAAAGGGAGACCGGAGTTGGGCGGTTTCCCCGCCAAAAGTCCCAACAGCGGTTTGTGATCTGTGATCAGTTCAAAATCGCGGCCGTAGAGGTATTCGTGGAAACGCTTTACTCCCGCTACGGCAGCCAGCGCTTCCCTGTCCATTTGGCTGTAATTCCTCTCGGCCGATGAAAGAGTTCTGGAGTAGAACGCAATGGGTGCTTCTTTTCCGTTGGGCATCCTGTGGCTGAGGACTGCTCCAACTCCGAAAGGTGATGCGTCGCAGGTCAATACCAGCGGTAGGGTCTGGCTGTATTGAACAAGCAGTGAGTCGGTGGTGAGCAGGCGCTTTACCCCGGCGAAAGCGGCAGCTTCGGATCGTCCCCATTTCCATGGTGCGTTCCTCTGGAGTAGACGGTGTAGTGGCTCAGCAACGGTCGCCTTCTGCCTCAGAAAAACGCTGTAGAAGTTAAGTAATCCGAGGAAGGCCTGCAACTCGGTCTGATTTCGTGGTGTGGGGGCGTCCTGGATCGCCTTAATTTTCTTTGAAGTGGGGTGTATTCCCTGACCATCGATTCTATAACCCAGGAATTCTACGCTAGGCACGTTAATTTGGCATTTTCCTTTTTTAAGGCGGAGGCCCTTTTCTCTGATTCTGGCCAAAACAGATCTGACTCTTTTGTTTAATTGCTCCTCATTTGCAGCGGACACCAAGATGTCGTCAAAATAGGGGACGACTCCTGGTATCCCTTGCAAAAGTCGTTCCATGACGCTCTGGAACAATCCTGGGGCAATGCTTACGCCAAATTGTAGCCGGTTGCATTTGAATGCTCCTCTATGCGTCACTATAGTTTGGGCCTCCGCTGTGGCGCTATCCACTGGCAGTTGCTGGTAAGCTTGTGCCATGTCTAACTTTGCAAATACCTTTCCTGGCCCCAACGAGTGCAATAAGTGCTGTACTACAGGCACAGGATATGCGCTCTGTTGTAGCGCGACATTAATTGTGCATTTATAGTCCGCGCAGATGCGGACTGATCCGTCTGGTTTGACTGGGGTCACGATGGGCGTTTCCCAGCGCGCGTGATCTACCGGCTCAAGGATTCCTTGCTCCACTAACTTATCTATTTCTTTATCTATTTTTGGGCGGAGTGCAAAAGGCACTCGTCTCGGTTTAAGTCGGATTGGCGCCACTTTGGGGTCTAAATTGAATGATATTGGTTTGCCCACATACTTACCGAGACCGGGGCTGAACACGTCCTCGAACTCCTTAAAAATCTGTTCAGCGCTGCTGTTTCTCACGGCGTTGATTCCGGTGACTTCTAACCCCAGGGCTTCAAACCAATCAAGCCCCAGAAGGTTCTGCAATGGCGCGCTGGCGATGGTCACGGGCAGCTGGGCTTCGATGTCCTTGAAACGGATGTGGAATGTGCCTTGGCCCACGATGGGGACTTGGTTCCCCTGGTAGTCTCGTAGCAGGACGTCTGGAGCGTGTAGCTGGCTCTTTCTGAGGCTAGGGATAGCCTGTTTCATGGATGCCCATGAAATGATCGTCAGGGTCGATCCTGTGTCAACTTCTAGTTCGCAGGGTGAGCCCTCTAAGAGGACTGTGACTCTCAGCCTTTTTGGCCGCTTAGGGCGGACCTGATGTATTGTGGTGAGATACGTTCGCAACTCCTCTCTCTGGGTCAACTCTATCTCATCGTCAACATCCTGAAAATACTCTCGTTGAGCGTCTTGATAGAACGCTCTTTCAGCTCTTTGTGTGTATTCTCTCTGGGGATACGCTCGCTCGCTTCCTTGTGAGTAATCTCTCTGGGAATACGCTCGTTCAGCTCTTTGGAAATTTTCTCTCTGGGTAAACACTTGTGGATTTCTCTCTGGGCGCCCTTTTTGATTCCGCCAAGCCCCTGGGTTGGGCTTCTGTTGGCGGTACATGGGTGGCTGCCGTGAGGCAGGGACTCCGCTCCGGCACACTCGTGCGATGTGCCCAAGTTTGTTGCAGTGCGAACAAACAGCGTTCCTGAACCTGCAAGTAGACCTGGGGTGATTTCCCCCGCAGCTTGCGCAGGGCGGCAAACGGGATCCGGGTCTCCCTCCAGGCCTCAAGTGACTGCTCTGCATTAGGTGACTGTCCTCGAACTCGGGATTCTCGTAGTCGGGGCTTGTGTCCTCGTAGTGCACTCTGGTTGGTCTTGATGCTGGCTGGTTTATGTTGGCCCCTCGTTGTATGGTTACTGATGATTTCTCCGCTGATTCTGACGCTCTTGCTTCGTTTAACGCTGTCTGTAGGGTTAAATTCGG
Organism: Natrix helvetica; assembly: GCF_964273705.1. NCBI lineage: Eukaryota > Metazoa > Chordata > Lepidosauria > Squamata > Natricidae > Natrix > Natrix helvetica. Next base: position 17,973,342 of record NC_138549.1, on the reverse strand, counting down.
GTTTGCCAACAGCTTCTTTTGCAGCGAAATGTCTCTTAACCCACAGATGAGTTGCTCTAAGATGTGTTCTTCCAGATCCCTGTATTCGCAGTGAGCTGCTGCTTTTCGTAGGGCTGCAACATATTGATTAATGGATTCTCCCGCCTTCTGAGTCCTCATGTTGAATTCTTTGCGGCAGACATGGCGGGAAGGTTTTGGCGCGTAATGAGTTTGCAGCGTCTGTTGCAACGTTGTCCACGATACTGCCTGTATTGGAGTAGGCGCGGTGAGGTCTCTGGCCGTATTGAAGACTTCTTTTCCGCAGTAGCCGAGGAAGATGTTTTTCTTCCTCGCATCGGTGATCCCCGTGTATTCGTTCGCTTCGAGGAAACACTCGAAACGAATCATGAAGGCTTCCCATTCGTCGTTTGCTGGGTTGAAAGGAGCGGGGGGAGCATGCATCGCCATCTTCTCTGTTTGAATTTGCCGCGCTGCGGTGATCTGAGATGGCTGTCGGAATTGCTGCCGAATTCCTGGGCTGGATCAAATCCGGAGATTCTGGAGGTAGCGTTCTTCGTCCTATCTGTCTCTCAATCCCACCTTCGTCGCCAATGTTGGATCTGGGCAACGAGAGACAGACTGCGGACACAAAGTGACTTAACAGCTCTTTATTAGTAGTAGTAGTGATCCAGCTTGTTCTGTAGTCGGAGGGTTCCCCTTTTATAGGGATTGGGCACGCCCCTCGACCAATTACAGGGATACCTGTTTCCCGCTGTAGGAGCGGACCAGAGGGAAGACTTATCCCGATATATGTTAATATCTAACACACACCTTGGAGATGATTGCCCCTCCCAGAGGAAACAATTTGTTACTTCGGTCTGGAAAGTTCTGTTTGTGATTATAACAGACTCTGTGCCAAGTTTTGCTTTGTCCTGTGTTTGGAAACTAGATATCTGGCAGTGCTCTAAACAAGATAAGGTGCGTGTGGCAGTGCTCTTCCTCTGAAAGACTGTTTGCTAAAGCCATGCTGACTGTGAATGAAAGGAATTCACAGTTGTGTAAATAAAAGAGGTTTTGTCCGGACCAAGTCTTTGCTTCTTGCTTTCTAAGGAAGCCTCAGTCAGAACACTTTTGTCACTGTTATGGTAAGTTAAAGTTCTTTGGATGCGTTATCATTGTCAGTGGAAAGAAGGAAAAAAAAATATTTCACGTCAGCCTCCCCATGCAAATATTACAGCTTTTTCAGAGTTGGAGGAAAGATACTTTTAATTTACATTTTTAAATGAGTTGGAGAAGGTTTATTCTCATACTGCCATTGTTCCATGTAAATAGGAAATAGAGCCCAGGGAAATAGTATAGTTCCTATGAGGCTCAGTATCTATTTATAGAAGTAGAGCTAGATTTGGGAGGGCAGTTTTAAGCCATCACTTTCAAACCAAATAATAGCTTGGTTAGCGGGAATCAGCCTTTGCCATTAGCGAAATGATCCAAATAAACATCTAATTACTCAATGTGGATTTTAAATTTCCCCATCAATATTCATCTCTTCCACTCTCAATAATATTTGCTCCCAGTCAGTCCTCACATCTTTAAAACTGGATGCAATCATATGTTTACCCTCTTTTGAGTCGCCCTTTTCCTCCTTACTTATTTATTTCACCCACTGAATCCTATATGGATTTTCCTGAATATTATATGGTTTTGAAATATGATGGGTTTTTTTTTTCATTTTCCTTTATAAAAGGAAATGAAGCTTTGCTGTAATTCTGCTTTATCCCACAGAGCAATGACAAAATTATGTACACAGATATCTTGACATGGTAATTATAGGTATGTCATTAGAGGGGCAGGGGGGGGGAGAGTCAGGCTTAAATAAATGCAGTGACCAAAGGAAAATCTTTACCAAAAGCAGAATGCTGCTAATTCTAATATGCCTTAGTACAATTCTTTTTAAACTTGAAGGATCCTATATCATTTTTAAAATGAAGAATATTTTGTGAGCCATAATAGTTTTTTTTTTTTTTTGGTGCATATGAGGGCTCAGATGGAAAACAGGAACATATTTCAGCCCTGCTCCCTGCTCTCTCTGAATTTTAACTCTGTCCCAAATGTATTGTCATTTTCATGTTGAAGTTGGATTATAAATACATTTAATAATTATGCTGCAGGCACAATTATCTGAATAACCCAAAAGCCAGAAGCATGAGCATGATTTATTATTAATCTTCTTTATTTTAGACTTTAATTTGCCTTTCAAGCTACTTAGATTGCCATTTATTGACGGGAAGCTGGTTTTTAATTGATTATATGCCATCAAATCAATGCAGTTTTCTTGGTTAAAAAAATACAGGAATGGTTTATCACTGTCTTCTCCTGCATGGTATGAAGTAATGCTTTAGTCATGGTCACAAAGTAATAATCTGCTTCCAGAATCTCCCTAATGTCAACTCCCAACCTTGTCATAGTAAGAGAAAGAGGGGAAGTGCATTCCCCGCAAACTGTTGGTTGAAGTTGGATCTAAGGTTACTTCAGCAGGCTTGGGGGGGGGGGGGCATCTCATAGGGGAATGTGATTTATGACACAGACTCAGGGGAGGGAAGGAACAGGGCTAAAGTTCAGCCATAAATCAAACAAAGCTCAGACCTGACTGCAAAATGTTCTTGCTTATGATGCTCCCAATAAATGACTAGTTTTGTATTGAAACTTGACTCAATCGTCATGAATCAAATAGGGCATTTTTAGGAAACCTTACACCTAACTTGTTACTGCCTGGTATAGGTGTCTGCTTGCTTCATCTGGGCAGCTGAGATCATCTTGGATTGGAGATGTGAAGATCATTTCAGAAAATCATTTCTCTTGGTGTTCTTTGCTTTTTCTCACATGAACATCCCTCCTGCCATGATGAAGTAGCACAGCAGAACTTAGGGGCAGAGTAGTTGGTATATACATCACTCTTCTTAGACTTCAGGCAATTGATTTACTGTACATATGCTAGAATGCATACAGAGAGTCACATTCTCTATTCCTTGTATGAGGGGTCCTTGGTGCTCTCTGAGCTTGGTTATTTTCTCACAGACATTTCATTACCCCAAACTAGGCAACATCATCAGGGCTAGTCTGGCACTGATGATGTTACCTAGTTTGGGTAATGAAACATCTGCAAGAAAACAACCATGCTCAGAGAAAACCCCTTATTTCAATCCTAAACTACAGATATTCTCCTTTATTGGTATTCCTTGAATTCTAATTTTGAATTCTCTCTATCTCTTCCTTGTGCTCATTTTCTAGATATTAATTCCAAGGCAGATAGTATTTAATATAAATGATTTCACTGAATAACAAGAATAACTTACTAGTAAAATTACTAATAACTTGCTAGTAAAAAATATCTAGAACACTAGTTAGATTTATGTTGTATGCAGATATAACATGTGTTTCTTTTTCTGAAAAGATATTAGATCAGTGAGGGCGAACCAAGTGCCGAAAAGGGAGCAGGCATGAGTGCTCATCAGTGCCCCAACCCAGAAGAGGAGCTGCCCAAAGGCCATGCACATGCTGGAAAATGTACCTCCCATTTCCGGCGCCCCACGTGCAGCAGCAAGCTAGTCTTCCAGTTACTGGTGGGCATGTGCGCATGACAATCAACATGCATGCTCACACTGGAAAATGGAAAACCAGCTCTTCTAGTTTCCAGTACTGCTGCATGCACAAAGGCTAGGTGGTCATCACATGTGCATGCATGCCAGAAACCCGGAAGAGGAATAGTGACGCTGTGCATGCCAGGATGCATAGCTCCACGTACCACGTCAGGCCTATGTGCCATAGGTTTGCCATCACGGTATTACATCTTAGGAACATAAGGAGTCAATGGAGTACCAGAAGTCTACATGTAATCATGTATTCCTCTTCCCCAACACCATTACTCTATTCATCATGTCTGAAATAGATAGGAGAGATCCTTAATTCTACATTTGAAAATTATTTTATAGTTTCTGCAGATATCCTGCCCTCTGCCCCCACCTTCTGCCATGGTATTTTGTTAAGGTCACTAAGAATAGGGCAATTTTTTCAGCAGGCCAAGACCTTGATCTGGTACAAATTGGAAATGCTTCCCCCAATACTACCAAACTGAAATTGAATTTGTTTATCAAGATTGCCCTTTAGATCACAGTTAGCAGCTAATCTCACAGCAATAATTTGGAGCTACAGAAGAAGAAAATCTTCTTTTCATTGTGTGATTTCCCATAACCTGATTTATAAGTATAGGGTAGGAAATGTTAGTTTCTAAAGGCAGATTCATTGCTTGCTTTCGGTAAGGAGTCCCACACAAAATTTCTAACTTAATCTTCAAAAATATTGGTAATTGGGATAAGCAAGATAGGGAAAGCTTCTCCTTCTTCAGAACTAAAACTTGCAATAAATAAATAAGCAAATAAACAAAGAATCCAGCAAAGCAAGCAAGCTAGTTCTTAAAAATGCTGTTTGGAGAAATGTCTGGGGATTTAAATGTAGTAACCCTATATTGTCTCACTTTGACTCACTAAAATATTCAGCAAACAAAATGACTTTCTTCAGATGATAAAAATGGAAAAAGAGAACAGGCACTAAACTTCCTAAAGCTAAAAGAGAGTGAGCAGAGATGCAAGTTGTAATGAAGGGAAAAAAAGATTTATTTGAAATGCTTCAGGACTGATTAATAAAGTTGCTTTTCACTGGCACTTGGAACTTGTCTCTCTTCTCCTTGTTCAAATGATAGCATGAATGTTTGAATGTCTATCAAACCTCGATTCTTTTCTTCTGTTCTTCCTTTTTGAGTAATGATAACCTAAGATGTTTTCCGTTATGAAATGTTCTCCATTCCATCTGTTGTAAGAAACAAAAATGGTCACTTTAAATAAGATACAGGGAGTTATAAATAAGCTGCCTGGTTTTTGTTATTTGTCTCCATAAAGGGTCATAGCACTGAGTTATATGCCTCTTAATACTTATGTTAATGGAATATATTATCTACCCTGTTTTCCTGAAAATAAGACCTCCCCGGATAATAAGCCCAATCGGGCTTTTGAGCACATGCGCTAAAATAAGCCCTCCCCTGAAAATAAGCCCTCCCCAAAAATATTGCAACACAGCAGCAGCCATGATATGCCACCTCCTGCACCTCAAAAATAATAAGACCTCCCCCAAAATAAAGCCAAGTGCTTATTTCGGGGGTCAAAAGAAAATGACCCTGTCTTATTTTCAGAGAAACACAGTATTTCTAAGACGTAAAAATAAACGTGGTGTATGAATGAAGCATTTGAAAATCTGAACTGGGAAACAATTGATACACAACACAATCTTTGATTTATGGTTGGTTTAAGATTCTGGTTTCATCCAAACCTTATTTAGAAACAAATGCAGATGGACTTCCGGTTCCGGCGGCTACGGCGACAGGCAAGCCTTTGCCTGCTCCCGCTCTCCCGGTGGGCTTCCCCCGCTTCTGGGGGGGCACAGGACGCCCCGGAGAGGTGTCCTGCCGAGGGAACGGCTCGCGGAGGGTCCTGGCGTCAGCGGCGGCTGGCGGGGGCTTCTCCGCTTCGTTCTAGGCACCGGGGAGCAGTCTCGGAGGGCGCCCGTGCGCGCGCGCCTCGCCCCATGCCGATCGGAGAACGCGCTATTGAACGAAGCAGCGGCAATGTGGTGAGAGGCTTCCCTTCTCCATTCCCTCTATCTTGAATTTATGGACTTTTCAGCATCTTTTTTTTTTAAAAAAAGTTAAACTCTCGGACTTTTGCTAGAGGTGCGGCTAGAGGGAGGGGGATTTCCCCCCCTCCCTTGGACAAGCGGCTTGAGAAGATTTTGCTTTCGCCCTCAGGGGAAGGAGGAGGGGGGAGAGCCAACTAATGATGCCTCACCCTCATAAAAGTGACTTTCATTGGACTTAGCTCCAGAATCTATGGGTGAACTGAGAACTTTCTGAACTTTTAAAACTTTATTATGCCTCTGAGCCCAAAGCTGGCAGGGCAAGATGGCACACTTCCGTTGTCTTCATGAACTGTGAAACCTGACTCCACCTTTAAAATTCAGGCTTCCGGTCTTTGTCTCCGAGACACCCAGAGGAATCTCTTGTGGATTGTTCTTTTCTGAACTCTTTGGGGAAAAAATTTTCATCTATTGCTAGACTGACTAAAGAAATCCCCATCTGTTTGGATCCTCTGCCTTCTGGATTCGCCTGCCTGCTCTACTTCTCCAGCTGCCCAGTCTCCATTTTGACTGATTTCCTTGCTTTAAAAACCATGTCTCCAAAAAGACCACCTCCTGGAAAGCCTGGATTTGCTACTTCTGCCCCAACGTCTGCAACGTCTAGCCCAGCTACACAGTCAAAGATAACAGAACTGATGCAACCCAAGACTACAGAGATAGACTTTCAACAAATGCTTCAACAAATTCTACAGGGCCAGGAGGAAATTAAGAAACAGTTAAGGGAAATGAAAGATGAAATTAAACAGAACCAAGCTCAAATCTTTAAGAACTCACAGAGACTGGACCTTGTGGAGGGTGGGGTGGCGGAGGCGAGGGGGGGGGTAGAGGCTTTACAGAAGGGGAACAAAGAACTTGACATCCAACAAATGAAAATAGAGTTTGAGAGAATGTCCTTTTATCTTAGATTTCAAAATGTAATAGAAGTAGATGGGGAAAATATAAGGGACATTATGACTAATATTCTAGCTGAATACATACACAAAGATAAACAGCAGATGGAATGGGAGATAGACCTAGCTTATAGAGTGAATTCAGCATATGCCAGAACACATAATGTACCCAGGGAGGTTCACATTAAATTCCTTAGGAAAACCACAAGAGATGAAATTCTGGGTGTGCAAAGGGGGCAAATATTGACATACTGTGACAGGGAGATAACCATTCTAAAGCAGATTCCCAAAAAAATTAGGGAAAAAAGGAAAAATTATTCGCAATTGGCGAATAAATTATACCAGAAGGGGGTGTGGTTTAGATGGTTGATGCCTGAAGGTATGCTGATATTCTGGGAGGAGACAAGAATCAGAATTAATACTCCCATAGAGGCACAGGCCTTTATGGAAAAAAATAAAGCCAACCTAGAAAAAACAGAAGACACCACAACGGTCACGCAGGACACGGGAGGGGCCGGAGCTCTGCCAGCGGGGGGTGAAGGGGCAACACCAAGAAAGCTCAGATCACAAAAATAAATAAGAAAATCACAATGTTATAAACAGACTGAAAGTAAAAATGAATTTATAACTAGACTATATATTATAATTATATAAATTGATTGAAAATTATTCTTTCTAGAATTAAGATGCTGACTTTTTATTATGTATTAAGATTTGATATTTTGATGTAATCTAGGAGTTTGGAGGGAGGGGGCGTCTGCCGCATTTGCAACTGCCAAAATTTGTAATTCCACCTACCCTTTTCCACATAAATGTTTTTAAAAAAACCAATAAAACTTTTTGAAAAAAAAAAAAAAAGAAACAAATGCAGATATGCAAAGATTTCTTTGTCATGATGGCATAACATTAGAGTTCACATTATTTTATAAAGCCGAATCGCTTAAAATAGAAAATAATGTTTCTTCACACAGTGCATTGCAAAACAGTGGGTTTCACTACAAGAAGCTATTTTGGCCAATACAACACCTAAACATTACTAGCTGTATTATATAGCTCTGCTTTCTCATTTATCATATTTTCAAATTGTAAGCAACTGGATCAGGACTGTCAAACTCAAGGCCCACAGGCCGGAACTGGCCCATGGGCTTGCTCTAGGAACAGTGAAGGACTGTCCTCGGTGCCTCTGTCAGTTAAAATGGCGCCTAGGCGGGCTGCGTGCGGCCTCCCCGAGCTCCATTTTTGCTGGCTGAGGGCTGCAGGAGGCTTTTGTGACCAAAAATGGAGCCTCAATGAGTGACATTGAGCTGACCATGCCCCCTCAACCCCCTGAGGTCAAACACAACCCTGATGCGACCTTCAATGAAATTGAGTTTAACACCCCTGAACTAGATTATGACCACGTATACCAGGATGTCACTACTTTCCCCCTCCCTATAATTCTATCTTAATGGCTAAAACACAACAGTGGAATTAATTGTTAAAAAGAAAAAGGGGGAAAATGTTTTTAGTCCCCAAGCTCCCAAATGCCCCCAGCATTTATTTATTTACTTATTTATTAAAAAGAGAGAGAGATAACAACATTAAGTGGTGTTCCCAGTCTAAATCAGGCATTTAAAAAAAATATAAGAAATAAACAGGAAATGGAGCATAACAAAATGCATTTTATGTACGGTGGTGTATTTTTAAGCCTCTAAAATGAGATTACATAAATTCCTGTGCAGTAAATGATCAGTGACTATTATTTCTACTACTGCTGATGGACTTCTATCCAAAATGAGAGGCAATATACTGTACATTTGAATAGTATCAGTCCCTTGGGGGAAAAATAATGTAGAAGAACCCTATGATTCTCATGTCCTCTTTAAGGGATTCCCATATGTACAACCACTGTGGGAAACAGGATGTTGACTAGGTAGGAGTTAATTATGTCTTGAGAAAATATTCTATTTCCAAAACTGTTTAGAATGCCTATTTTACATTAAACTATTTATCTATAGGCAATTTTTGTCCACAATAATTCTACTTGTCCACAAGTACGATAGTTTTCTCTCAGCAAAACTTTATAAAGAGCAGTAAATGATAATATTTATTGCTGGCATTTGATGAAGTACAGATCTTGAAATCTATTGATTTTCTACCGCAAACACATTTATTTAAAGACCGTTAGACACATGTATAGTAGATTCAAAGCAAGTCACATAATGATACTTTTCATTCATGTCTGGTGCACTGCACTGGACTTTGCTGTTGATCCCACTTTGATATTTAACCTTTGGGCTTCTATTATCCCCATGTTGATATTGTCTTTCATGAAATAAGGTTCTTCGTGTACTTCCTGCGGGTGTTAACACTATCAGGGCACACAGTTTGTACAAACGTTCTAATAATGGAAAATTCCTATTCAATGGCAACTTTTCACACTATTGTGTCTTTTCAGAAACCAGTGCTCAGTATATGTGTACCAGGTGAGGGCTAACTAAAGGAAATAATGTTGCTTCAACTGCTTCAACCTAGGAGTCTCTAATAAGAGTGGCATCTGAGTCAGAATGCTATCAGGAAATATAATTGGATATTGTTTACAAACTGAATTCACAGCAGCACCAATGTTCTCAATGACCTCAACATTTTCTCCTACTCGATTTTAATTTCAGAATAACAGGGTTGGAAGGGACCTTGGAGGTCTTCCAGTCCAGCCTGCAGCACAAGCAGGAGGCCCTGTACAATTTCAGACAGGTGGCTCTCCAGCCTCTTCTTAAAAGCTTCCAGTGATGGAGCATCCATAACTCCTAAAGTCAAGCCATTCCACTGGTAAAAAAAAAAACCCAAAAAACTGGTTGAAGCAAGTTGGGACAACATGCCATGCATGGATTCTGATATTCTTTCAACATTTAATAGCAGCTTTGTCAGAAAGAAAAAGAGAGCTTTTTCTTTAATTTGTTTATTACACAAATTTATATGGCTGTCTAACTCACACGCTGGAGTGGTTAACAGCATTTTTTAAATAAAAAAAGTCATCATTACATTACATGATGACTTCACACACTTTATAACTTATCCTTGTCTCTCCCATGGACACGATGCTGGGTCTAGAGATCTTATGCTCATCTCCCAAAAGCACAGCTTTCTTGCTCAATAGATGCTGAAAGTTATAATTTAACAACATTGGAAGCCATAGGTTTTTGATGCCTGTATTTAGTTTTTGTTCTGTATACAGAATGTACTGTAGAATGAGAGTTTTTAGAGAATAGCATGATACCTTTTTTTAGAATGGCAATTTTTCTTTGGGTGCAAAGGTTTGTTCTATTCTCTATTTTCAACAGGCAATTTGTTCATCAAAGCAGAAAATTCTGCTTTTGACTTGCTTGGAAAAAATGTCTTTTTGACTGTGTCTGTATGTCCGTGTCTATAACTGTGATTTATCTATATAGTTATCTATAACTATCTCTCTTTCTATCATGTCTTCTGGCCAATTCTATTGAAGTTTTAATTTTATTACCTTTTAAAACGCCATAATAATGAAGTTTTGAAAATACCCATGGTTACAATCTTTCTTTCTTTCTTTCTTTCTTTCTTTCTTTCTTTCTTTCTTTCTTTCTTTCTTTCTTTCTTTCTTTCTTTCCTCTCTCTCTCTCTCTCTCTCCCTCCCTACCCCCCCTCTCTTCCCTCTATGTTTAATGGAAATTATCTAAGTGGGAAGAATTTTTAATCATGAAATATACAGTGTTTCTTTATGGTTGCTGTAAATTATTGTTAATTACCTACTTACTTCTTTCTTCTGCTCAGTAATGAAGGTGCTTCATATCCAGCAAAGATCCAGCAATCTATTTAGAAAGTGATCATTATCTCTAAGAAAAAGAAATGTGGATTTTGATGTCTTATTCTATTACTTGGCAAAGTCGAGTGTAACAAGGAAAGAAGCATTAGAGAAGAGTCTAAATTATTATAGCAAATCATGTATGGCAGATTAAGATATTGATATTTCAAATCCAAGTGCATGGATTAGCATGAATTTGGAAGCTTAGCAAAACCAACATGCAGACAGTTTTACATGTTGACTGAAAATAAAGGTACATCAAGTTCACTGGACAAGGCAATTTTTCTTTCTAAACACTTTTGCAAGTGTCGTACAGATTTTTGGTGCTAATCATGAAAATAACCTGTAATTTGACCTACCCCATCCTTTTATAGAATTTGTTTTGACACAATGGCAATGTACACACCTATTGGCTATGCTTCACACATGAAAAAGAAATGGAACTGTTGTTGAAGCACATACGGTACATCAAATACAACTGGAATATCTGTGAAGATCTAAAAGTAATGGTTGTGTTGCTTGGAATGCATAAGTTAAGCATCTTTAGCTATATCATCTATATCTATCATCTATATCAGGGGTGGCTTCTGACTACTGCTACTGCCGGTTTGCAGTACTAAAAAAAATGATTCTGTGCATGCACAGAAGCAAAAAATAAGATGGTGCTGTCATAGGCGCCGTTGAGAGAACCGGTTTGAGGGCATGGTAGGCCAAGTTACTACCTACTTGGCCTAACCTGTCTGAACCAGTAGGAACCTCCTCTGATCTATATCTATATCTACTTATCATCTATCATCTATCAATCATCTATCATCTATCTATCATCTATCATCTATCATCTATCATCTATCATCTATCATCTATCATCTATCATCTATCATCTATCATCTATCATCTATCATCTATCATCTATCATCTATCATCTATATCTATATCTATATCTATCTATCTACAGTATCTATCTATCTCTCTCTCTCTCTCTATCTATCTATCTATCTATCTATCTATCTATCTATCTATCATCTCTATATCTCCAAATATATGTTTCTTTTCTGCTTTGCATATTCATGACTTCACAATGGAAATGAGGACAAAAAAAAGAACAACAACCCTGTAAGCATATTTAACTGGAAACTGAAATGGAAATCAATCACAAGGCATGACAGGCAAGACCTCAGAAGGAAACTAACATTTTGTGTAAGGACTAAAGAAGAACTCCACTGGGCACATTTTTGTCCGATGTACATGTCACATAGAGCCCAGTGGAGTCATTCAAGAATCTTAGAATGGCTTAGAAGAACTTTACCAGAAGGACTAGCTTCATTCCAAAGATGGTATTCATAAAGAATTAAGCTGGTAAGATTGGAACCAAAAATTCCCAGGTTAAACAGAACCACTATGTCAACCCAAATCAAGAATTGTCAAGGCTATCAAGGCCAAATATCTATTGACTTGAAAAGGCAGGAATGAAAAACCCAAGCCTTTAAACTATGCAGCATACACCAGTCTATAGACATGCAGTAGTCTTTATTCTTGTCTGCAGTAAATAATCAATCTGAAGATTCTGGCTGAGACTTCTGCAGAGAAAGCCAATTTCTACACAAAGCTTAAATATAAGGAGAGCAAACATTTAAATCTTTGCTCAGTATGTAGTCCCATAATACTTAATTAATATTTATGATTCAGGAAGTCATAAATGGACATTAAGACAGATAGCTCTTTGGAGTGTGAGTTTCCTTTTAAAGCTTTCTAAACTGGTGCCCAGCCTCACATCTCATACCTATAACTTTCACAGTTTGATTATGTAATCAATGTAAAACCATCTCCATTATGTTTCACAAATGATTTTATTGAATGATCAGAGAAAAAAAGGTAATTCTACAGCTTTGATATACTTACTTCTTGCACAAATTTGGGGAAATAGCAAAATCTGTATCCATGACATTGCTCTCCACTAAAGCTAAAATATTCCTAAATAACTGGGAAAAATGGGATCATTAAAGTGTAATCAATAAAAATAATGGTGTTATAAGGCTACAGGCAAACTCTTCCAGTATTAATATTTACATTTCTGTTTTGGCAATGATAGCCTTCTTTTTGCCTGAAAATAATTGCAGTAACAAAGGACTTTGTGCTGCAAAGCTATGGACAGAATGAAGGGAGCCAAGGAAACAGTTTCTTCAATCATATAATTTATTGCACAGAGGAGTTCTGTAAAATGCTTCACTGAACCTAATCATCTTTCGAAATAAAAATATTCAGCATATGATACATTTTGGTAACTCATGAGGTCCTGGCTTCAGAGCTTGTTTGAGAGACCACTGAAAAGGAAGAAATAATTATAGAATTGCTTCGTAAATATAAGAAATGTTATTTTAGCAAAGCATCATTAAGGCAAGTTGTCCTCCTACTCAAATATATGATGTTCCTCCTTTATTAGCCCCTCTTCTTGGGGGGGAAATCCTTATATGACTGTTCAGGAAAACAATGGGAAAACTTCCTTTGCTCTGCATAGCTTTAAAATAATAAATATTTGTTTTCCTCAAAAAGTTTTCAAAAAATGCTAACAGATGAAAATTCATATTCCAAGATAGAACTTTGCTTAAATGTTCATCATATTATCTGAAAGTTATTGTGATTATTATGCCAAATCCCTTCTCCCAAATGTTTTCTTCTGCAAAATAGCTTCTCCATCAAAATGTTTTCAAGGGATGCACAAAGAGAGCAAAGGGTATTGTTATATTTCTTACTTCTGCCTTGTCCTCCATTACACAGAAATTCTGTCCACTTTCTGAGATGAGTCTCATTGCTGTCTTTAGGACAAATGAAACATATACAGAGGGATAGAATCAAAATCACGTGAAGTGTTAATACCACTTGATAATAACTTGGTAAGGCCACACTTATGCTTATGAGACTGGAGCAATTTATAAAGCTATACTGTACATCCACAAATATCAACAAAGCAAGTCATAACTATGCATCTATTTATAGATAGGCAATCAACCTATTCTCCAAAGAACCTGAAGGCAGAACAAGGAGCAATGGATGGAAATTTATCAAGGAGAGAAGCAACTTGAATAATTTGGGGAACATGGTCCTTTAAGATCACATGAAGTGTCAATACCACTTCATGATGCCTTGGTAAGGCCACACTTTGAATACTGCATCCAGTTTTGGTTGCCACGATGTAAAAAAGACATTGAGACTCTAGAAAGAGTGCAGAGAAGAGCAACAAAGATAATTAGGGGACTGGAGGCTAAAACATATGAAGAACAGTTGCAGGAACTGGGTATTTCTAGTTTAATGAAAAGAAGGACTTGGAGAGACATAATAGCAGTGGTCCAATATCTAAGGGGCTGCCACAAAGAAGAGGGAGTCAAGCTATTATCCAAAGCACCTGAGGGCAGGACAAGAAGCAATGGGTAGAAACTAATCAAGGAGAGAAGCAACTTAGAACTAAGGAGAAGTTTCCTGACAGTTAGAACAATTAATCAGTGGAACAACTTGCCTCCAGAAGTTGTGAATGCTCCAACAATGGAAGTTTTTAAGAAGATGTTGGATAGCCAATTTGTCTGAAGTGGTGTAGGGTTTCCTGCCTAAGCAGGGAGTTGAACTAGAAGACCTCCAAGGTCCCTCCAAGGCTTTCTTCTGGTAAATATAATGGTCATTCAATGTAAAGAGATTTAGTAACTGGCTGTCCAAACACATGCAAGGCCACATTGCTGGAAATTATTTATTTCAATATTGATAGAATCTCACAATGATACATGTTTATAAACAGATATCAGTCTAACAAATCCTTTAAAAGAACTGCAGTATAAATCAGTTAGTTCAAAGATGTGCTCAATTTTCAAATGATTTAAATATTCTATAGAACAATACAATAATACAATAATACAATAATACAATAGCAGAGTTGGAAGGGACCTTGGAGGTCTTCTAGTCCAACTCCCTGCCTAGGCTTGTACAAGACCTTTCAAAAAAAAAGACCATTTCAAAAAAATGGCTATCCATCATCTTCTTAAAGACTTCCAGTGTTGGGGCATTTACAACTTCTGGAAGCAAGCTGTTCCACTGATTAATTGTTCTAACTGTCAGGAAGTTTCTCCTCAGTTCTAAATTGCTTCTCTCCTTGATTACTGTGGTATTAGTTCTACCACAAGACACAATGATATCTTGGGAATATCTTTTTTTCTCATGATCCAGGGCTGTGATGAATGCTGTTTGCCATCAAATGTAGTAAATAGTTGAAAAAAAAGTTTGTTTAAAAAGAAGAGAAATACTGGTATGTAAAACTCCATAGAAAACTATGACAATGAATTATAAGCATATTTTAGCAATACAGTCACCAGGGTGAACTTATCAAAGAATAGGATTTACTTCAACAAAGCTTATTGACTATTGCAACAAAAATATACTTCAACTGTAAACCTGAATATGTCTTCCTTGAATCCCTTTAGCAAATCTGAACCTTGCCTGAAGCGGTTATGAGGGCCGAATATTGTCAGTGTTTCAAATCACCAATAGATCTGCTAGAAGCTCTGACATATTGTTTAAATCTGTTCTTTCACTCCAGTTGACAGGTTGCTGTGAGAAAAAGTTATGTTGCATTCTTCATGCAATAGAAGCTTGCAAGAAGTACTCATAAGTGTCTAAGCAACATCACTTTGGTAATAAGGTAACAGTGTTCCATACGCCTCAGCATATACTGTACTCACATGAGTCATATGATCATGGGAGCATTTTTGACAACACTGGATCCCGGGGTAGGCTTCAAAAATTTCAGCAACAGGTTCTCTGCCTGGTTGATGGTTGGGTGTGGTGATGGTGGGTGTGGCCTAGTTGGCCTCCTCCACCATGGCTGGGGGCCCATTTTCTTCCTCCTCAGGCTCCAGAGGCTTTCCTTGAGCCTCTGGGAGGACAGAAACTGCTTCCCCCAGGCTCCAGAGGCCCTCCAGAGGCCAGAAACCTTTCTAGCCTTACAGAACTTCCAGGAGGCCCATTTTTCCCACTCCCCGAGCCTTTGCGTGGGCCCTGCACTTACTTCGCATCCAAAATGGCCACATGGAGAATCCTGGGAGGGGAGAGGCAGGAGGGGAGGGGCAGGCCAGCCAGGGGTGGGATTTGGAGGTTCTCTGAAACATAACATTAGTTATGGGTTGTTTCCAACCTGGGCGAATCCGTAGCAGCCCACCCCTGACTGGATCCCTCAGCTAGGAAATAGAGATCCCTTCGGGGAGAGAAGGCGGTCTAGAAATCAAATAAAATTGAAATTGAAAATTGAGATGAGCACTACTAGACACAAATGAGACAAGGGAAACTTTAACTTTTTCTCTAGCGGATTTGTACAATTAAAATTTACTGCTAAATGAAGTTTTTTTTAAAATTGTGATAATTATGCTGAGGGGAGTAAATTGCAGCATTGAGACAAAAGTAAACAGGGAAGAGCTGGTCTGTGTAATCAAAAATGTAGTGATTTATGACAGCAAGCCATGAGTTTTGCTTAAGGTTGGTGAACTATTACAGTCTATCAATGGATTACTCAAAGGGAAACTGCTGTTTTACAAGAACAAGTCGATCACATTATTTGATGTTTATTAATACTGAAAGGTTCGTACAAGACTGTTTCCTTGGGTGCTGATGGCAAAGATGAAAGTTTTAGGAGTTGATATTTGCCAGCCTAATCTTTGTTACGCTATGGGAATGAATCGGAGGATTTTCTTCACAGCAACGTGATATAGGGTCAACATTAGGATCCAGAAATAAAGTATCAGTCCATGGAATTTCATCACATACCTTCTTTCCGCAAAGGAATGAGGGGTTGACTATCCAGGAAATTCATGGTCACATATTGGTGACATGCAGTATATGTGTTAATTGCGTGGATCTGCTTTGACCTGATTCTATATTGTAGAAAGTCAGCACCCACCCTTCTAGAAGAATGAAGTGTTTTGAGGAATATTAAAGGGGGCAGAATGTTATATTTCCCTAAATGGGAAATGGAGAAACATGTGTTTTTTTTAGAGGCAGGAAGCAGACTCATTCTTAATAGCTCCCCCCTCCCCCAGCATATATTTTGTGCCCATTAAGAAAGATTGGGCCAGTCTATCTACAAAACAAAAGACTTTCAGCTCCAGGATGATGGGATTATCCTTCAGGACATTATAGGATTAGCCCTCACTCAAGATCCAACACAGGACAAGGGCATTAAGCCACAGTAGAAATTGTCCAATACCCTTTCAGAACATAATCCTCCTAGCTCAGACAAACACCTAGGGTTTGTAATTTGCCAATGGAGCCAGCTATAATCCCTACATAACTTCTACATGGCCCCATGGTAGTCTGACAATAGCCAATAGAATACATATTCTTGCACAGCAACAGGAAGCCGAAGTGCAAAGCCCAAGAGAAGCTATAACCGCCCCCCTCCAACTCTCAATTCCGTTTGGTCAGCTGCCCAGAACCATATGGTTCTGCTCCATCAATAAATGGACCATCTTTCCAATCAGCTTCCAGCCTCCATTTTATTTCCAGTGCCTTCCTCCCAGCTTGGAACTGAACTGATGGATATGTCTTCCTACAATAGCATGACAATGCTAGGTCTACATCTCAGCAATCACCCAAGAGAGAGTAGTGAAGTTGGACTTTACCAATCACCCATCACATAATTCAGACCTGGTGCCATGCAGCTTTTTCCCTGAAAAGGTTCACTCAGATAACTCAGAGATGGAAATAATTGTCAGGACCTGGATGGACAGACAAAGTGTGGAGCTCTTTTATGTGCCTTGCTTTTCCGGCAAAAATGAGAACCACATGGTGGTGAATATATTGAGAAGTAGAAACAGATAACAAGTAGCTCATTTCTAGGATTATTTTCCTGTTTCATTGATTAAGGTGTCTTTACTTCTTAAAGTTAAGGAGATAGAAGCAATGCTTTTCATCAGTCCTTGCACTTTTGTTTCAATATAGCCCACAATGAACAGTAATATTTAATCAATATATATGTAAGCATAGAATCACAGAACATCATTGTTGGAAAGTATTTTTGAAACTATCTAGTCCAGTTAAGGAACCCACCATCCCAGTTTCTCTAACTGATGATAATTTAGCCTCTGCTTAAGGGAGAAGTGAGTTTACCACTTTCTGAGGCAGTCTGCTCCATTACTGAAGAGCTCTTTTTGCTATAAATTCTTCCTGATGTCTGTTTTGAGGTTCAGCTTCTTTCTAGCAGTTGGCTTCATAGAGACTTTCTCCTTCTGCACACATAATTTAAATTTCTGAATTATGTAGCCAGCTGTTTGTGTAATCCAAACACAGTTGTACAGTGAATTAACTATTTCCAAAAGAAAGCTTGACCAGCAATAGCACACATATGTCAAGTGTTTATCTGCCAAAGTTCAATGAACCGAAACAAAAATAACACTCCATAGCAATAAGGATTCAAAGGAAATCCTTTGCAGCATACAAAGACCGGAGGTGGGTTCCTATTGGTTCAGACCAGTTTGGCCAAACCGATAGTAACTTGGCAGTCTGAGTCTCTGGAACTGGCAGCGACCCAACCCTTCCATGCCCCCAAACTGGTTTTCTCAGCAGCACCATAAGTGCCACCATCTTGCTTTTGCCTTCTTTCTCTGCTGTCTCAATATATTTTTTTGTATCATGGTGACCAGAAGTAGATGCAATATTCCAAGTGTGGTTTCAAATAGTGCAATATACAGTATATGGTACTAATATTTCATGTGATTTGATAATATTATAATATTATATACATCCGTCCAGGCATGCCCGGGAGCTGCGGAGGCAGAAATGTTGTCGGTTCCAGTCGCTTTCGTGCCTTCGTCATCAGGAGCGCCGACAACATTTCTGCCTCCGCCCTCTGCAGCTCCCAGGCATGCACGGATGGAGGTAGCCAGAATGGCGCCAACGCAGTCCGGCGTGAGAGCGACCGAGGATCAGGCTGCCTCACTCGCTCTTTCGTCCGGCCATCCGGATGTAGCCACAGCGACGCAAAGGTGGTCCGGGTGGACGAAAGAGCGAGCGAGGCAGCCTGATCCTCGGTCGCTCGCCTGCCGGACTGCCTCGGCGCCATTCTGGCTACCTCCGTCCGGGCACGCCTGGGAGCTGCGGAGGGCGGAGGCAGAAATGTCAGTGCTGCCGGAGGACAAAGGCACGAAAGCGCAGCCGCCTGAATGGGAAAGCAACGAAAGGGGCAGCGAGGGTGGGCGGGAAAGCAACGAAAGGGGCAGCGAGGGCGAACGGTGGCTGCAGGCGGCAAGGCTTGAGTGAGGTGAAAGCGCAGCCCCTTTCGTTGCTTTCCCATTCACCCTGCTTAATCCTTGCCCAAGGGAGCTGGGGATTGGGCTTTGGGTTGGTGGGAGACCTTGAAGGAGTGGGTGGGGGAAGGGACTGGCGCCGGTGGAGGAAGCAATGCTACGCGGATCAGTGCACTCCACAGTCCCCTTAATGTTCACTCAGGAAGGCGGAGAATGGGACCACGTGTGCTGGAGTCTGAGGCTGCCTCAACCTCCTGCACACGTGGTCCCATTCCCCGCCTTCCTGATGACGTCACCAGCGTCACCAGCCTCCCCGGCCATAACCCTCACCACACGTCACTGTTTGATACTATCCATCTATCTTAGTTTTTAAAAAGAAATTTTGTAGATTCTGGTCCAGAAACTAGAAAAGGGGTTTGTGTTGGATGGAATCATGTTAAATTAAAATAGAATCCAGAACAATTTCTTGAGCCAATGGGTTTAAGCTGATTACAAATCTGAAAGTTAAAAAAAAAAAGCAATAGCTAAAAGGCATTGCCAAAAGAAACTAGGATTACCAAGAACATGTCCCGCTATTCCAATGCTTCTTTAAAGTTGTGATCCTCATGATGGATACATTTTTTCAACGCTGACTTATCTTTCTTACAAACTCAATTCAAAGATTTTTTTGTTCATCATAAACAATTGGCATGTTGGTGATTCATAATGTAACACATAGCACAAACTTCAGCTTTCTGTGAAATTTCTTGGAATTTAATTTAATTGCTGGGGGAATACATCAGCCACTTTGGTCTAGCGGTTAAGGCACCAGGATAAAAAAATGGGAGATGGTGAGTTGTAATCCCTTTAGCCACGAAAGCCAAATAAGTAACTTTGGGCCAATCACTCATTCTCTTAGCCCAATCTACTGTACTTTACAGGGTTGTCATGGTGGGGAAAATAGGAGGAAGAAGGTGTGTTGGATGCATTTGTTACCTTGATTTATTTCCAAAAATAATGCAGGTGGGATGCAAATAACTAAATAATTATGTACCTCTCTCTTTATTCCTGGTTTCATTGTATTTCCAATAGCAAAGAGTAGGGATTTTTGTTTGTTTGTTTTGCTTTGATTTTCCTGCACATCCTGCCTGATTAAATACATGTGTTTAAATAGTTTTCATCTCTAAACCTTTGTACATATACATGTTCATCCAATATTTCTTCAATGGAAATTGTTTTTCAATGGTTTTGAGAGTCTCTTCCAACCCTAACATCCACTCAAATGTGTCAAAGAGCTGTACATGCATGAAACTGATTCAGAATGTTCCGTCAACAATGCAAAGGTCTTATCATCATATATACCAATCAGGGGTATTGTGTAACAGCAAATGACCATTTCTGAATTTTTTCATTATTGATTACTAAGAAACAATTGGGAAGTGCTAATAAATTAGAAGCAACCACTTTTTGTTCTGACCTAGGCTTCCCAAGGGCATAACTCAAACTCCTTGTCCCGACAAAAATCTCTTTTATTAATTTACTGTGAATTTTGCTCATTCACATCCAGCAAAGTCTTTCAAGGGGGGATTTATAGTCACAGACCTTATTTGGCTTGGAGAGCTGACAGGCCGATACCTGCAAAACTTGGCAAGGAGTCTCAGAGAGTCATGAACCAATTAAGTGAACTAATTGTCTCCTGCAAACTCCACTCTCCTTTCGCTCCTCTTTTATTTTCTCTGGGAGGGGCCATTCATTGTCCACCTGTGGCCTTACTCCCAAGTTGACCCCTGCTCTTTAGCTGTTCCCTTTGTCTGGCAACTCTGCACATGTACACACTGGGAAAAGGTTCCAGTTGTTCCTCTGCCTCACTGATGTCTGACTCTGAAGGCAGCTGATAACTGGCATACGGCTCTGGCCCCCTCTCTGCCTCTGACACAGAGCCCTCATCAGAGCCTTCCCCAGACTCCAGGACTGGCCCATCTTCCTCCCCAACCTTCTCACTGTCTGAATCTGCTGCCAGCTCCGCAGGCCACTGGCGGGCCACAACACTTTTTAAACTCTGACTTGTTCTTCTGAGTTTTAACTTTAAAACATCGCATTCAAAACATCAAGTTCAAAACTTGAGTTACGAAAGCAGACAGTTTAGGAGCTCTGTTGAATATTTTCAAATATAATTTCATTTTGAGTTGAATAATGCCACTGTGAAAGTTTAATGACTTATTGCAGCAAACAGTTTGCCATTTGCCCTGTTGTAACTCTTTGTGGAAATTTTAAGGCGATCCTCACTGAGTTCTCAAGTGAGCGTCTGAAGCATTATAACTGCTGAATGAAGTCTGCAATTTAAACTGCGATTACCAATTGCCAGTTGTCTTTGTTATTTTAAGTATATGCATTCCTTTGAGTAGAGAATAATAAGTTGCTAAACCTGTTCTTTTTTCCCTGTTGAAAACTGCATCTCCACAGGATTAATCACTTCAGTAAGCACTAATCGATAATCATTTATTTTAAACTTTTCAATCAAATTGCTGATTTGGCCCAAAAAGGTGACACTTGGGAATAAAGACCCAATCCTGAATATTAATTTCCTGTTGTGATAGTTAGGTACATTCTGTTAAATAATTCTATGTTTGTTGATTTGTCCTTTCCTGACTCAGGCCATTTGAAGAGCTGTGGTGGTACAGTGGTTAGAAAGCAGTACTGCAGGTTACTTCTGCTGACTGCCAGCTGCCTACAATTTGTCAGTTCAAATCTCACCAGGCTCAAGATTGACTCATCCTTCCATCTTTCCAAGGTCAGTAAAATGAGGACAGAGATTGTTGGGGGCAATCCTGGCTGACTCTGTAAACCACTTAGAGAGGGCTGTAAAGCAGTGTGAAGCAGTATATAAGTCTAAGTGCTATTGCTATTTGATTAGTACAGTGGGTTACCCTGTAGACTGATTGTTATTACGGAAAATATGGGAAGCAAAAGGAGAGTTGTAGAAAACATATGGCCTAGTGCAAACTGCAAAAATGACTAGGGCTGAATCCTTGGTATTTCCAGTCATTTAACAGAGCAGCTTCTACCATAAGTAGAATAAAATAGGCAACATGTTTGGTAAGCTAACAGACTACCTGGTGCAAGACAGCTTCCTACTATAGGAAAATGCAATGGTAAAGTGTTTAGGAGGATTTGATGATTTGCGTCTTATGATCAGCTGATCAATAATAAGTGCAATGTGCATACTTTAGCTGGAAAGAATGGGAAAGGTAAGGAAATAAAACTCAGCAGCAGGGAGAAGGAGAAGAAGAAGGAAGGAGAAGGAGGAGGAGAAGAAGAAGGAAGAAGGAAAAAGGAAAAAGGAAGACGAAGAAGAAGAAGAAGAAGAAGAAGAAGAAGAAGAAGAAGAAGAAGAAGAAGAAGAAGAAGAAGAAGAAGAAGAAGAAGAAGAAGAAGAAGAAGAAGAAGAAGAACTCAGTATAGCATATAGTAACCACTGCCATATGCATGTTTTCTGCCAGAGATTCTTAGGTCCAATTTTGCATTGGGTTGTGTTGCTTAGCTTAGTTAAGCTTTGTTTATATGCTCTCAAGTTGCATTCGATTCCTAGTGACCACATCGAAAAATGTTCTCCATGATGATCTGTCCCTAACCTGTTTTTCAGGTCTTCCAATGGTGCCAAGTTTTCTTATTAGCTGATAATTGAGTTATGTTTAACCAACCATTATAATATTTACAGTACCCACCTATACTTGTACTGCAGTCAAATAACTGATAGCTATTTAGCTTAATGTAAACAATTGCCTTAAGAATTATTTTCATTTTTTTTCTTTATTGATACATAAAGTAAAACGCTACACAAGAAAAAAAATTGATTCCATTACTCATTTTTTTCTTCAGTGTTAGGTCTATTGATAAAATATGAGACTGCAACATTTTGGGACTGAAATTGGTATGCAGAACGAGGATTGGATCTGTAGGAAATAATGGCCTATAAACCAACAAACATTAGTTACTGCTATTTTCCCCCCCAACTGACCAGTTTCTAATTTCATCTTGTGAGCTTGGTTTGCACGTTTTTCAAAGACTTGTAATTGCAATAAGGATCCATCTCTGAACTAGAGGTAGTCCTTGACTTAAAACAGTTCTTTTAGTGGCCTTTCAAAATGACAACAGCACTGAAAAATGTGACTTATGACCATTTTTCACAGTTACAACCAGTAGTGGGCTGCAGGCAGTACGTCCCAGTATGGGCGTACTGGTGCCTGCCCGGAGCACCAGGTACCATTCCGCTACAGTGCTCCAGAGGGCCCACCCAGCCGCCCGTTGTCCGTACCTGTATTTGAACTCTTTGGCACTTCCGCATACGTGAATGGTGTGTACGGCGTCTGCGTGACGCTCCACCAAGCTGGAGCATTGCGGACACTTGCAGAGGTATCACTGGAGGGTAGGACACATGCGTGCCTTGCGTGCATTCATATGGTGGACGCTGGTCCCTGTTGCACCGTACCAGTTGCAACGGGATCCGGAACCCACCACTGGTTACAACCTCTACACTATCCCCATGATCATGTGATCAAAATTCAGATGGCAACTGGTTCATATTTATGACTCCCAGGGTCATGTGATCCCCCTTTTGCGACTTTCTGACAAAATCAATGGGAAAGCCAGCTTCACTTAAACATTGGGTTACTAACTTAACAACTGTGGGAAGGAAGGTCGTAAAATGGGGCAAAACTCATTGAACAAATATATTTTTCTTAGCAACAAAAACTTTGGCCTCAGTTGTGTTTGTAAGTCGAGGACTACTGTACAGTGCAAGGCCTAGTTAAAAAGCTGGAATCATTGGAATCATTGCAAAGTTTCTTTGAGGCATTTCCCATGACTTGAATAGCAATAGCACTTAGACTTATATGCCACTTTGCAGTGAGTTACAGCCTTCTCTCAATGGTTTGCAGAGTCATCATATTGTCTCCCACAATTTGGGTCCTCATTTACCCACCTTGGAAGGATGGACGACTGAGTCAACCTCGAGCCTGGTGAGATTTTTGAGCATGCTGGAAAAAAAACACCACACCTCTGCATCAAAGTAATGTTGCGTATTTTTCGGACTATGTGACGCACCAAGATTTTGAAGAGGTAAATTTAAAAAAAAAAGTTTTTGCACTCTGCAGGCCTTCTAAACCCTCTGCAGGCCTCATCTTTTGCAAAGAACAGGGCATGCATAGGCTTTGGGAGGCTTGTAGAGTGCTCCTGTGGACTGGGGGAGGGGCAAAAATGAACAAAAATGGTCCATTTTTTGGAAAAACGGCCCCATTTTTTGCAATAAAACAGGACATGGATAGGCTTTGGGAGGCTTGTGGAGTGCTCCTGGGAGCTCGGGGGGGGGGGGGAGAGCAAAAAACCAGCCCATTTGTCACTCATTTTTACCCTCCCCAGCTGCTGGGAGCACTTTGCAGGCCTCCCAAACCCTCTGCACATGCATTTTTGCAAAGGGGGCAAGGTTTTCGAAGGCCAAAAACGCTATGTTCAGCGTATAAGATGCACCCAGATTTTCACCCTCTTTTGGGGAAGGGGAAGGTGCATCTTATACTCCAAAAAATATGGTATTTATTATATTAGTTATTTGCTTTTCTCTGATTCATTTCTCTTTTGTCTTCTCTTAACTTGTATTAGCCTTTCCTTTATTCCATTCAAAACAGGTGACTTCAGTCTATTACTCAAGAGTGGCAGATCTGCATTCATACCAGGCTACACCATTCATCCTGATAGAACTGCATGCATACATACATTAAAGTTTCTCATTTTGGTAGCGTCAACAGAAAAAGGGACAGATAAAAGTGTGAACTGCTGCATGAAACTTTTTTCTTTTATGGGCTTTGCAAAATATATGTTTAGGTCTTTGGTGGAACAGAAGAGAACCCTTGATGAATGAATGCCAGATTGATAATCTGTTTAACAAATGAATGCATTTATAGACTAACACAGATAGTGCTCACTTATTCACTGCAATTGAAATTGGCAACTGCATCACTTCGTCACGTGGTTGTTAAATGAAGTGTCCTATGTCCCTGCCAACATTACAATCTGGCTGCAATTGTTAATCAAATCCCTGCAGGTCATTAAGCAGGACGTTATATGAACATGACTTGTAACTTCTTGCCAACTTCCACATTGACTTGGCTTATCAGAAGCAAAGCAAAGCATGCTGCAAATCTCATAAATACAAAAACAGGTTAGTTAAAGAGAGAATGGAAAAGCTAACTGAAACTGAGTAGATATTGGGAAAGCTGAGTGAAGACAATTAAGCTTTAGAATACTAAAGTAGTACATTATAGGCACCCTGATGATTTCAGAGGTCGAGAACTTTCCAGGGAACAAATCAGATGTGGTATTCTGCCGGTTCACCCCGGTTTGAGCGAACGGGTAGTGGTGGGGGAGGGAGGCTCCGCCTACCCACCCAGACGTCATCACGGGTGTTCTGTACATGCGCAGAAGGCTCTGCACATACACAGAAGTGCCTCGTGCATGTGCTCCCAGTTCTGAACTAGTGGCGAAGATGATAGCATTTCATGCCTGGAACAAATATCCAACAAAGAAGGTTTTATTGAAGATTGTTGAAATAATCTTATTTCTGTGAATGACCACTGAAGTGGTGGAATTCGTAGACTATCTGTCTGTCTGTCTGTCTGTCTGTCTGTCTGTCTGTCTGTCTACCTATTTACCTACCTACCAATCTGTCTGTCTGTCTGTCTGTCTGTCTGTCTGTCTGTCTGTCTGTCTATCTATCTATCTATCTATCTATCTATCTATCTATCTATCTATCTATCTATCTATCTATCTATCTATCTATCTATCTATCTACCTATCTACCTATCTACCTATCTACCTATCTACCTATCTACCTATCTACCTATCTACCTATCTACCTATCTACCTATCTACCTATCTCTAATTTGTTTGCCTCCTGACTCACCACACAATAACTCTGGATAGCTTACAATATTAAAATGAAACAATAAATATATGAAAAATGTATAAAATCACATTAAAATTGCAATAAAATATAAGTTATAACTAAAAATGAGGAGGAAGGGAGGAGAGTATATGGGGAGGACAGGTCCCTCCATTTAAATTTTACAATTCCATTCAATGTGTTGTAGACACATTTAGGAATAGTCTTATATAAAGTTCATTGCAATTATCGAAATGATGGGTTACTAGTACATGAATAATCTAACAAAGCTGTTCTTGCCTGGAAAATTGAAATTAATAATGAGTAACCTAACCCTTATCCAGATGCTATGCAGAAGCTCTTTTGCAAGGTTAACAAAATACATAGAACATGCTTTTTTTTTTAATGGACAATCAGATTTAGTTACAAAGTTGAAGTTCTTTCTAAATGATTAATTTATTTGCTCAATTTAGTGGATTAAATTACTGCAACTCTGGAACACTATTTGGCATTGAAAACTGATATTAGTTAACAAATATAATATAGAATCATAGAATAACAAAGTTGGAAGGGACCTTGGAGGTCTTCTAGTCCAGTCCCTTGTTCAAGTAGCAGACCCTAGACCAGGGGTGTCAAACTCATGGTCCAGGGGCCAAATGAATCACGCCAGTGGTGCAATGGTGGGTTTCTAATTGTTTTTTTACTACTGGTTCACTCGTGTGCATATGTGACACTTCTGAGCATGCGTAGAAGCATCCAGGTGGGTGGGTGGAGCCTCACACCGTTGCTACTACCAGTTCACTTGATCCATGCCGAACCAAGAACAACCCACCTCTGCAGTGGTGGGATTCACTTACCTTCCCTACTGATTCGCAAGTATGAGCGCATATACCATGTCTGCACATGCGTATCACCTTCTGGTATGGTAGCAGAAATTTTGAGTAGTTGGGAGAACCGGCAAATGCCACCTCTGGCTGGTCCCAGAGTGAGGTGGGAATAGAGATTTTGCAGTATCCTTCTCCTGCCATGGCCACCAAGCCACGCCTACAGAACCAGTAGTAAAAAAAAAATGAATTTCACCAGTCTGTGACCTTCAGGATCTGAAAACCACAGCTTTCTGAAACTACATTTCCTTTAGTTACACTAGTAATACCTAATCATTAATATTCGTCTCCGAAAATAGGTCCTCCTTTTTAATCGGAAAGTGATAATAGCTTCAGTAAGAAAGTATTTTGGAAAAGGTGGATCCCTCCTACGCCCATAATCTAATGTTTCTCAGGTAAACATAGCATGCATTCTAATGAAAGTATGTCAAATAAAAGATTACCTCGAGACTAATGCTTATTTCCTCATAGCAGTCACCACCCATAGATCAGTTATGTAAGGTCTATGCCAAAGATGTATGAGGCTGTTGCAAAGCAAAGCAAGTGTCATTTGCTTAATGCCTTCCAATAATTTGACAAATTAGGCTTGTTAGTTCAAATTAGACTCACATTGGTTTCATATATTTCAACAAGAAAGAAAGGCTGTCACCTTCAAGCACTTTGTAACTGTCCTACTGAAACAAAATATTATTTGGAGCGTAACAATA
The DNA here is from genome assembly GCF_964273705.1 of Natrix helvetica. NCBI lineage: Eukaryota > Metazoa > Chordata > Lepidosauria > Squamata > Natricidae > Natrix > Natrix helvetica. The sequence goes on along the minus strand of NC_138549.1, from coordinate 17,946,137 downwards.
ACTGTCTTCACTGTTAACTAGCCCGTGGGCCTTTGCTTTAGGGATTTAAACATTGGTGTCAATTCCTATAAGGAGCAGTTTATAGGAACTGGGGACGAGCAGCTGCTTAAAGATGAAAATGTTGGTGCTTTCATGTGGATATACAGGTAACATGTTCAGAGAGCAAATGTTAGGCAGGTTCAAAGACCTCCTAATCTGTTTTGAAGGCCCTAATCCAAAGATCTAGAAATGGCCTGATCTGGTCTGGATCATTTCAAGAAGATGGAATGAGATCTGAGGGTGAGGGGAAACCCCTAAAAACTATCACATCTGTATGCAGATAGATATATCAATTTATGACCATTTATTTAATGACAGTTACAACAGTACTGAAAAACGTGACTTGCAACCAGAGGTGGTATTCAGCAGGTTCTGACCAGTTCTGGAGAACCAGTAGCGGAAATTTTGAGTAGTTCAGAGAACTGGTAAATACCACCTCTGTCAGGCCTCACCTCCATCTATTCTCTGCCTTTCGAGTACCAGTTGATCGGGAGGAAATGGAGATTTTACAGTATCCTTCCCCTGCCACGCCCATCAAGCCACGCCAATCAAGCAACACCATACCCGCAGAACTGGTAGTAAAAAAAAGTTGAATCCCACCACTGCTTGCAACCCATGCTTGAAGTTATGACTATTATAAAACCTCCGTGATATCATGAGTACTTTGCAATGGACACACATTAATGATGGTTGCAGCACCCTACAGTCAAGTGATTACAATTTGTGACCCTCCAAATTGCCCAAGAAGCAAAATCAATAGGAGAAGGCAGATTTGTTTAATAACCTTTAATGAATGTCTTTCATTCTTTCATTCCATTAATGAATTTGATTTGATTCAATTTACAACCATGTTGAAAATAGTCATACAATTGGGCCTGATCATGTGATGACTTGCTTAATGACCCCATCACTTAGCAGTCAAAATGTCAGTCATAACTCTTGTCACGTACTACCTGCATTTCGATATACTAGCATAAGAAATAATGTTTTTGTGGGGTTTATTTTGTTTCTCAGTCTAATGCAGCGGTTCTCAAATAGTGGGGCGCGCCCCCCTGGGGGGGCGCGAGGCTCCATAAAGGGGGGCGCGAAGGCTCCCTTTCCATCTGGGTGCAACGGCGGCGGCGTGGGCGAGGCATAATATATCCCACCTGGAAGTGGCAGCACTTCGGACTGTGGATTTTCATTGGAGCCGCTGGCTGGAGCTGTGCAAGAAGCCTGCTCGGGCGGGGGTGGGAGGGAGGGAAGCATGGCTGTCCCAGGCTTCCCTCCCTTCCCCCCCCCCCCAGCCCAAGCAGACATTTTGCACAGCTCCAGCCCGCGGCTCTGATGAGTCTCTGAGCAGTCCCCAGCGCTGCCACTTCAAGCCGGGATATATTCTGCCATGCCCTCGGCGGCGTCTTTATGCAGGTAGCTCGCCTCCCCGCCAGCAGCTCCACCGCCAGCATTCCGTCTGGAAGCGGAAGCGCAACAGCCGCTGTTGGGGAAGGGACAAAGGGGCGGCGGTCGCCCGATCTTGCCACCGCCACCTCTTCGCCCCTGGTAACTGTTCCAGCATCCCAGCTGGAAGCAGCAGCACAACTGCGACTGTTGTGCTGCTGCTTCCAGCTGGGATGCTGGAGGAGCTGCTGGCAGGGAGGGAGGGAAGAAAGGGAGGAGGGAGTAAGGATAGACAAGCAAGAGGGAAAGAGGAAAGAAGGCAAGCAGGCAGGAAGGAGGCAGAAGGAAGGAGGGAAGAATGGAACTGGAAGGGAGGCAGGGAAGGAGGGAGGGAGAAAGGAAGGATAGGAGGATAGGGAAAGAGGAAAGAAGGCAGGCAGGCAGGGGGAAAGAGGAAGGAGGGAACTGGAAGGGAGGGTGGAAGGAAGGATAGACAAGCAAGAGGGAAAGAGGAAAGAAGGCAAGGAGGCAGGAAGGAGGCAGAAGGAAGGAGGGAAGAATGGAACTGGAAGGGAGGCAGGGAAGGAGGGAGGGAGAAAGGAAGGATAGGAGGATAGGGAAAGAGGAAAGAAGGCAGGCAGGCAGGGGGAAAGAGGAAGGAGGGAACTGGAAGGGAGGCAGGAAGGAAGGGAAGGAGGAAGGGAGGGTGGAAGGAAGGATAGACAAGTAAGAGGGAAAGAGGAAAGAAAGCATGTGACTACGGTGGGAGACGAGGAAAGACCGGTGTGCTATGTTATGCAGAGGTGTACTTCTAACAATTTTATAGACAAATTATACTATTTACAGTCGCGCGGGGGGGGGGGGCGCGAAATGTTTTCTTCTTCCTAGGGGGGGCATGACAGAAAATAATTGAGAAGCACTGGTCTAATGGAAGCAAGCTGATGTTTTAAGAAGGGAATGATGCCAAATGTCATAAACATCTGTGCAGGTATTTGTAACAATCTTCACGCTTGTAACTTTATTGTCCTGGTACAGAAGACAATGAAATTTCCAGTGCTAATGTTCTCTTTTATAGACGATGCTTTTTACTCAATGTTAAACAGGTACATTAGGAGAAGCTTTACAAGGGGATGAGGTATCGCTTGTAATGGATGAGATAATGCCCCTTCTTGAATGTGATCGACTTAATGATTGGAGAGTGTTGTGGAAGTAAATAGAACAACAGATTGTTCTTTGCATGTGATAAAACGGATATTAAACCATGTCAGCTACCAAATACAGTTCAGAAAAATGAGAGACCCAACAACAATAAAGTAACTTAATGCAAAATGCTAGAATTATAGAACCTTGTCCCAGGACCATCCACATTTTTATTAAGAGGCTATGTGATTGGAGAAAATAATGATATTCTAAACATAGTCATTCTGATTTGAGAATAGAGTAGAGTAGAGTAGAGTAGAGTAGAGTAGAGTAGAGTAGAGTAGAATTCTTTATTGGCCAAGTGTGATTGGACACACAAGGAATTTGTCTTTGGTGCATATGCACTCAGTGTGCATAAAAGAAAAGATACATTCATCACGAATCATAAAGTACAACATTTAATGACAGTCATAGGGTCCAAATAAGCAATCAAATCATACTAGGAAACAATCAATATAAATCGTAAGGATACAAGCAACAAAGTTACAGTCATAAGTGGGAGGAGATGGGTGATAGGAATGATGAGAAGATTAATAGTAATAGTAATGCAGGCTTAGTAAATAGTTTGACAGTATTGAGGGAATTATTTGTTTAGCAGAGTGATGGTGTTCGGGAAAAACTGTCCTTGTGTCTAGTTGTTCTGCTATGCAGTACTCTATAGCATCCTTTTGAGGGTAGGAGTTGAAACAATTTATGTCCAGGATGTGAGGGGTCTGTAGATATTTTTAAAAGCCCTCTTTTTGACTGGTGCAATATACAGGTCCTCAGTGAAAGGCTGGTTGGTAGCAATTGTTTTTTTTCCCCCTGCAGTTCTAATTATCCTCGGAAGTCCGTGTCTGTCCTGTTGGGTTGCAGAGCCAAATCAGGCAGTTATGGAGGTGCAGATGACAGACTCAATAATTCCTCTGTAGAACTGAATCAGCAGCTCTTTGGACAGTTTGAGCTTTCTGAGTTGCTGCAGAAAGAACATTCTTTGTTGTGCTTTTTTAATGAGATTTTTGATGTCAGGTGTCCATTTTAGGTCTTGAGATATGATAGATAGATAGATAGATAGATAGATAGATAGATAGATAGATAGATAGATAGATAGAACACCTACCAGCCACTGAATCTAGTCCTTGAATCAATTTATCTTATTTTTATTCCCCTCCTCTTCACTTTGCTGCATTTTACTTGACTAAATCATGTGGTTTGGGATTTTGTCCTCATGCAACATGCTGAATCTGTAGAGAAAAAAAAAAAGCAAATCACAACTTTAAGGACCAAATCTTTACAGATCAGCAGACGTATAAGTCCAGATCCATCAATTCTATTTTTAGTAAATAAGAATCCATTCTATATGATCTCACCACATTGTTTCAAATGGGTATTTTTTCCCCTAAATGTTGCTTTCCCTCTAACCATTTTAAGACCATTTCTGACTGCCTCAGAGATCCTAACAAGATTTCAGTGGCACTAAAACCTAAATAACTTCCCCCAGATATAGTCAGTTTAATGCTAAGCATTAGGTTAAAGGTTGACAATGTTAAACACCCAGCTCAAGTTTGGGGAATTGGAAAAAACACAAAAGACCTTAGAAAAGGACCTTGTGTGTGCATAGGCATGTGTGGTACATTGCTCTGATGATTTCACAAAAATAAATTGCAATACCAAATGTTCCAGGGGATAAATACTGTTCCCTAGACTGTCTGTCTCATGTATAATAAGAAACGATTTTTGATTGAGGCTTTCTTGATAGTTTGAAGAATGTGTACAGAAAATAGCCAGGGTGGATAATTATGTGAGCCACGGAATAGATAAATGGAGAAAGTCAGTGAGTCAGGCTCCATCTTTTAACTTGGACTGTGGTTTTCCCATTATCAAAACAATCTGGCCATTGCTGAAATAAATTTGAATGTTATATTGTTGTCTAGGGCACAGGGGGAAAAAAACACTAGGAATAGAAAGGCATTTTTATAAAGAGCCATCTAGCTGCAAGAAAGAAAAAAAGAAAGAAAGAAATATCCTGCCATTACAGAAACTATAGTTCTTGATCCTATTTTGTATGTGAACAATACGAATAGTGGGAAAAAAATCATATTATTTACATCATAGGAATTATTGTTGCCAATTCTGAAGACACTCTTCTTATCCCCCACAAAATGCCATTTTTGTTAAAGAAAAGGAAATTGGATGTATGCATTTAGTAACATACAACATGCTGAAAGAAGATGGAAAGAACGCAGTTAAATAAAAACTTTTCTATAGTGTTATTGCTGTAAATGCAATATTGTTTTTTGGGGGTAAGAATGCACGATCAAACTGAAATATATCAGTAGTTTCTGTATCATGCAAGAAGGGAAAGTATTCCAACAGTTTGATCTTGCTAAGAGATAAATCAGATCAGACAAATATCATGATATATAATTCAAAAAAGGTATCAGATCTTATTTTGGGGGGATGTCTAGAACTGACTCACCTTGCAGCAGTGGCACTGATATCCCAGCCCAGCAGGAGCCAGCTGCCGGCCCACTTTTTCTGTGGCTGCTTATCACCACTTGCCTGCATCAATCTGGACCCTGTTTTTTGGCTGCAGAGGCTTTTCTTGAAGGCCTCAGATAGTGAAATGGAAGCTTGGGGCGATGGCGCAAGCAGCAGCTAGTGTCCTCAGAAGAAGTGGCCTGGGAAGGTGAGGCAGGTTTTGGGGTGTGCGAGACCTGGCTGCAACTGTCCGAAGGTAAGTAGTAGGGCAGTTTCATTCCCCCCCCCATCTCCACCCTAGCTGAATTTTTATCTGTGCACCTTGCCCCACCTTGTGCACCCTAGAGTGAATGGGGTCTTGACTAGGGCTTATTTTGGGAGGGGGGTTATATTGGGCATATGTGTAAAAATCAAGCTAGGTTTTTTTTTCAGGATAGGTCTTATTTTTGAGAAAACACGGTATATGATGGGATGAGGAAGAATCATTCCAGGTATGCATTTTCCTTCTCATATAGAGGATTCAGAGGTGGTATTCAGCAGGTTCTGACCAGTTCTAGAGAACCAATAGCAGACATTTTGAATAGTTTGAAGAACTGGTAAATACCACCTCTGACTGACCCCATCCCCATCTATTCTCTGCTTCCCGAGAAGCAGAGCTGATCGGGAGGAAATGGAGATTTTGCAGTAACCTTCCCCTGGAGTGGGGAAGGAATGAAGATTTCACAGTATCTTTCCCCTGCCATGCCCACCAAGCTACACCCACAGAACCGGTAGTAAAAAAATTGAATCCCACCATTGAGCTAATTAGTTTTCTTTCTGATTTTTGGCATGCATGCCACCCAAGTAAATGCATTGAGATAATACACCCTGTTTATTTGTGTTTTTCTTTCTTAACCAAACTAGGTGTGCACATATGGAAGTTTGCTGATGGAACATGCATATTTCTTAATGAGATCAATGGACAAATGAAGTACTTTATTACATTTAAGCAATTAACTAAGTTTAATGAGGTACTTAATGGGGGGAATGTGCCTCTTATCGAATAGCGCTTCCAACCCTGGTTAAAGATGTAACATTCAATATCCAAAATAATGACTCATCTTAGCACCTGAGCATTATAAAATGCATAAAGATCAGAACATTCTGAGTGTTGAGTCCTTGTAATTTCCTGAAGGTTGCCTTTTCTCATCACTACACATATTCGTTGGTCTTTTTGCTTAGGAAATAAGATATATTTAATAATGTAAATGAGATTGATTGTAAAGCCTGCAACCAAACTCCAGTAATTTTGAGAGATTTGGAAAAAGTAATAGCATTTAAATGTTGTGATAGGTATGTTTGCAACAATTCCATTAAACATCAATGACTAGCTCTAATTTTCCTATTTTCCACTGAAAGTTAAATTGGCCATTGCTTATTCTCAGCTGATCAAATCCTCAATACAAAAATGTTGAGATGTCTCCTAAAATAGAAAAATGGAAGATTCCTTAAACTTCCAGCCCTATCCACAAATTCAGCTCTCTGATAATATTATATATCCATCCAGATATATATATATATATATATATATATATATATATATATATATATATATATATATATATATATATATATATATATATATATATATATATATATATATATATATATATATATATATATATATATATATATATATATTTCTGAACTAAATTGAAGGCTTATGGTGGCACTTTAAAACAATGCTAATATTCGAAGGGGGAAAAAGTTAAATTTGTTTATTATTATTTGTTAAATTAAATTATTTGTTAAAAGGTAAAGGTAAAAGTTCCCCTCGCACATATGTGCTAGTTGTTCCCGACTCTAGAGGGTGGTGGTCATCTCTGTTTCAAAGCCAAAGAGCCAGCACTGTCCGAAGACATCATGTGGCCGGCATGACTAAACGCCAAAGACACACAGAATGCTGTTACCTTCCCACCAAAGGTGGCCCCACAGAAAGCATTTTTACATGCTTTCAAACTGCTAGGTTGGCAGAAGCTGGGACAAGTAATGGGAGCTCACTACATTAGACGGTGCTAGGGATTCGAACCGCTGAACTAACGACCTTTCTGATCAACAATCTGAGCCACCGCATCCCTTCCAACTAATGTTAGAGAAGACTATTCAGAAAGAAATTCCTTGAATAGGCAATTGCTCCCAAGATAAGTGAACTATATCACTTAGTTGGAAGTCATCCCTTCTGAATTCAAGAGGTTTTGCTTCTAACCATATATACTTTCCACATCACAGTTTTTGTTACTGTTTCTCGGTCTTCAGGATCATATGGTTGGTGTAAACTTTCACTGCAGACACAACACAGAAAAACCACTTTCCCCCTCCTCACAGCCTTAACTGTGCTATAGATAATACTAATTGAATTAGATAACAGATGTTTTGTTTTAGTGTGTGCCCAAGGATCATAGTCACAAACAGAAAACTGCATAAAGTCAAACGTGAAGCCTATTCTTTACTTGATTTATTCTTCTTACAATGGTGCCAACTGCCCTTCATCTGAGTTATGCAAATGTAGCTTCCTCCTGGCTAGAATTATGCATTTTTTAAAAGAAAGCAGTAGTTGTTGATTCAAGTGTTTCTGTACAAAGAAAAGATAAACTTTAAAAAAAGGTACAATCCATGCAATCTAATAATTTATTTAGTTTTATTCAGTGTATGCCACTATTTATTAAAACACATACAATTCAGTTGTCGTCATTCCTGAGAGGTGAGTGGGGATATTGCAAATAACGTATCTCAGCAAGATTTCACTTTTCTGGTATGGGCAATAGACCAACTAGTTTATCTTGAAGAATTCTGTAAATTACTAGACCTACCCTGGACCTTGGTGGTGCAGAAGTCAGTGTCAACTCACAAAACATCCCTGGCTTGCTCTCAAGTTGCCATAGGCAGGAGGGGGGAAAACTGATGGAGCAGCATGGAGGCCACAACAAGAAGCATATTCCACACATACTTTTCACAAGGCTGTATCCCACGTTACCTGCAACAGCCAGTGGGGCGTGATCTCTACAGCCCATGAAAGTGCGCCATTGGAGAATGTAATTTATGACACACCCTGGGAGGAGGGGAAAAACAGGGTCATAATAGGGCCATAAATTACATAGGGGCAGATTCTTGGGTTCACTTGGGTACATGCCAACAAGTTGCTCCTAATAAATAACTGGATTTCTTTTGAAGCTTGGCTTGAGGCTCATGATTTAATTAGGGCATCCGTCGGAACCCTGACAGTCAGATCTAAACCAACATTAGAGTAAATTTAATTTACTTTTTAAAATTGAAGACCTCCCAGTTCATTGTGTATAATATTAAAAATAAATAAAAAGTATAAAATTTCAAAATATTGAGAGATACAAAAGATTTGACATATTCCATGACAAGAATAGTACTGCTCAGGACCTCATTATCCAAGTTATCCCATAGCCTGAGAAAAAAAAATCATTTAGTTGTTGTTGCTGTTGTTTTGAATAAAACCAGCAAGAGCCAAACAAATCTCAGAGCATACCTGTTCTAGAAGGTAGGAACTGTGACATGGAATAAATGTTTCTTTCATCTCATCAATGACTTGATAGAACCCCAAACATACTGACTCACAGATTGATTAGGGCTGGAAACATTACAGGAGACAATCATTTAAGTAGCTAGATCTTGTGCAGGAAGAACATTGAGGATGATAAGTATCACTTTGAATTGCATCTGGAAGCCAACTGGAAGATAATGTAGCTCCCCCAAAAGCAGTGTTACATAGGTACACTAAGACAGGTCCATAACTGCTTTCTCCACAGTTTCTGGATTAGTTGGATTAGTACCCATTCAGAAGTACATTATGATAGACCATACAACAAAGGCATGAGTGACTCTATGAAAGATCTCCTGATCTAGAAAAAAACCCAACAGACACACCTTCAACACCAGATGTGTTCCACAGCCAGCTGACCAACCACACTGAACAGGTAATTCTCAATGGGACTATATCTACATGGAGGGAAGCATGCAGTGGGGTACCACAAGATTCTATCTTGCTCTTCAACATCTTCATAAATGATTTAGGTGAGAGAATAAAAGTAGAACACCAACTTTGCAAACAACACCACAATGGGTGGAGAGAGGAATAGCTAATATTGTAGATGATAGACTCAGGATTTAGAAGGACCTTGATAGACCTGGACACTGGACGCTATCTAACAAAACACAATTCAGTGGTTAGAAAAATAAGGTAAGAATTTGTTTTGGTTTTTGTATTCACTGCATGCTGAGCCATGCCCAGTAAAGATTTCTGTTGAACCCTTCAGCGTGGTCTCTTCTTTTGCTGGCCAAACTTGGAACAGTGATACCTATTTCCTTGGGTTCCACACAGCAAACAAACAAACAAACAAACAAGCAAACAAATACACATACAGGAAAGGTGATACTTGGTTCAACAGTAGCAACTATGAGAGGGATCTAGTAAACCACAACTTAAATTTATACAGCTACAGTGTACTGCAGCTGTCAAAAAAAGCTAATGTAGTCCTAGTTGTAGTTTTATCAGCAGAGGGATAATTTCAAGATCGCATGAAGTGATAGTACTGTTTTATACTGCACTAGTGAGACCACATTTGGCATACCAATTCTGGCCACCATGATACAAGACATATTTGGAGATTCTATAAAGAGTGCGGAGAAAAGCAACAAAGAGCATAAAAGATGACTAAATCATATGATGAATGAGGGGACTAGGTATGCCTAATCTAACCAAGAGAAGGCTTAGGGGTGATAGAATAGCAGTCATCTAGTACTTGAAGAAATATCACAGAGAAGAAGGGGTCAACCTAGTCTTCAAAACACATGAGGGCAGGAAAAGAAGTAATGGGTAGAAGATCCAACAAATTTGGATACATTAGGATGTGTTGCTATCAAAGGTCAATTCAGATTTCAAACTGACATTCCATATATCAACTATGATTGAAGGGAGTAAAATACACACAGGCAGGCAGGCAGGCAGGCAGGCAGGCAGACACACAGACATATGCACACACACACCTTTAATATTTCTGGGAGGGACATGGTTGAAGTTTGATATGTATTGAAAATTGCATGCTGTTAGCTTGGTCCATATTTGATTATATCAGCAAACCAGTTGTACTTTGGAAAACTTTTTTTTTTAAAAAAATGAAAAAGGTCAGATCATTTTAGAGCCAAACCTTTTAGCCTTTTGTGTGCCTATTATGTTCACTAAGGAGAGATAAATCATTCCTGGTAGCAGGACAGATAAAACAAAACATTTTTTTTGCATGCATTGTAGAGCTAAATTCAGTGTTACAGGAGACTCAAATCCATTTTTACAAGGGTTAGAAAGAGAATATCTTTTTAAAGCCAGTCTGGTGGAAGTCAGGATGAAAGAATGGGTTTTGTTTATATGTCTATGGAGATTGTCAACCATCGAAGTCATGGTTGTCCCAAAAGTGCTCTTTTCCAAAAGGCATCTATTTGGACTTTCTGGTTTTTCTTTGAAGACATTTTGCTTCTCATCCAAGAAGCTTCTTCAGCTCTGAGTGAATGATGGGGAGTGGAAGAATCTATATTCCTTGGCTTCAAAGAAAAACCAGAAAGTCCAGTTGTCAACATAGGAAAACAAACATATCAGGACTAGATTCAGCAGTCCATCTACATTTAAAAGACATAGGCCACTTGTGAAGGTTCCAAAAGTTGCCTTAGGCGTTTCCACCACTCCTTTGAAGACAACAAAGTCCATATTTTAGACAGGGAAGACCACTGGTTTGAAAGACAGGTTTTAAAGAGGCCATGTGTGTCAAAACTGAACAGCCCCCTCTCAATAAAGGGGGAGGGATGCAACATCATCTATCTCCAATCTACAACACAGTCCTTTCAACAGTTCCAAGAAGGCTCCATACCCATTTGCACCACTCTGGTGACCCTCCAGTTGATGACCCTGAGGACACAAGTAAACCCCCAGGTGGCCTTAATGACCAGCTAAAAGGATGCAAATGACAAGCTGTCTGCAAGGAGTATAAATCCTTCCATTCCCCACCAACCAGTCAGAGCTGAAGAAGCTTGTTGAAAGAGAAGCAAAACGTCTTCAAAGAAAAACCAGAAAGTCCAGTTGTCTCTTGAAAAAAGCACCTTTGGGTTTCGTTTATAGGCCTTCTAAAGGCAGGCAGATGTTTGCATTGGAACCAGAATGCACTATATTATTATATTTATATATGTACATACTTACTATGTATGGATGTCTATTTCACATAAGCGACACTGGGTAATGTATGCATTTTGTGTGTTTGTGTTTGTGTGTGTGTGTATAAAAACACACACACACACAAATTGTATGTGTATGTATGTATGTATGTATGTATGTATGTATGTGTGTGTGTATATATATATATATATATATATATATTCTAAAGCAAATTATAATGACCATAAATAATGCAATACAAGACATACAGAAAAAACAACTGACATATCAATAATCCTTCAAGGGCCATCCCACACATTAATCTATTCTTATGGCATTAAACTGTCATAATTTCCCTGATTAACATAAGATATAATATCAGACTATATAACTGGGAAGGTTTTGACTTTAGTTTGACCAGAATGCAGATTAACAGAGTAGGTCAATTTCTGAGCTAGGGCATTATGCCAAAATGTTACTATCAGAATGGCAATGTCCTAGTTTTATTTTACCAGTGTTTAGCTAGGGAGATTCTGGTGGCAGTCTACAAAAATAATATTAATTCTTTACAGTAAATATTTGTCTTAGACCCTAAAATATGTTCAACAAAGGAAACTGTGGGCTTGTATTAATTCTATGATTGATAACTGTTGTAATCTCTGAAAATACTTTGCACAAGAAGGGAAAGACGTGGGTGAACTGTCACAAGTGGAAAGAATTCTTTTTCCTCACTACCATTCCAGCAAGAAAGGATTTTTCCCCCCCCTGTTCATGAACACTAGTTTATAAGGAGTCATATGCTATTCTAGGGAATAGTTCAAGAAAAAATAATTGCCAAACAGCAGAAGGAAGCAAATGCACAATGATGGTGGGATATTGCAACTGGATACCTTATAGCAGGGGTGACAAACTCAATTTCTTTGCAGGCTGCATCCGGGTTCTGTTTGACCTCGGGGGGAGGGAAGGTGGGCATGGCCATGGTGGGCATGGCCACCTTGACGTCATTCATGTCAGGGGCACCTGTGGTGGCCTGAGCGCTGTACCACTGAAAACGGACTCCTGAGCTCCATTTTTGGGCTTCCTGCAACCTTTTACTAGCAAAAACAGAGTTTGAATTGCACACATTCTTATTAAACCAAGTTTATATGCTACTTTCTTGTCACAGCATAACTATTTTAAATAATGTTATTACAACTGAAGAGTCACACCGAAATAGGAAAAAAGGAACCGAGAAGAAAAAGAAGAAGAGTAGTGCATTTCATGTAGCATATGAACAATGGGGGGGAACATGGTCCTTCAAGATGACGTGAAGTGTTAATACCACTTTGTAATGCCTTGGTAAGGCCACACTTGGAATACTGCATCCAGTTTTGGTCACCACAATGTAAAAAAGATGTGAAGACTCTAGAAAGAGTGCAGAGAAGAGCAACCAAGAGGATTAGGGGACTGGAGGCTAAAATATAAAATGAACGGTTGCAGGAACTGGGTATGTCTAGATAATGAAAAGAAGGACTAGGGGAGACATGATAGCAGTATTCAAATGTCACAGAGGTTGCCAAAAAGAAGAGGGAGTCAAACTATTCTCCAAAGCACCCAAGGGTAGAACAAGAAGCAATGGGTAGAAACAAATCAAGGAGAGAAGCAACTTAGAACTGAGGAGAAATTTCCCTGAAGGCTCCAGAGGTCTAAAAACAGCCCTACGAGCAAACTGGAAGTGACTTCCGGTTTGTCCGTTGGATCATTTTTCATCCTCCGGAGCCTTTAGGAAAGCCTCCGGAAGGCCCCTGAAGGCTCCGGAGGGCTTAAACTGGCCCTACGAGCAAACCGGAGACCGTTCCCGAACTTCCGGTTTGCCTGTAGGACCAGGTTTTTGTGCTCTGGAGGCTTCAGGGAAGCTCCTGAAGCCTCCAGAGGGCCTCCGGGGGGGAGGGGAAGGCTGTTTTCTCCCTCCCCAGGCTATTATAAAGCCTCTGGACCCGGGGAGGGTGAAAAATGGCTTTTGAAAAGGTTGATGTCAGCTGGACAGTGCACACATGCATGTTGGCTAGCTGACAGGACAACGCCTCGCGTGCCCTGACAAATGGCTCCATGTGCTACCTGTGGCATGAGTGCCATAGGTTTGCCATCCTGAGTATAGGGTTTCCTGCCTAAGCATGGGGATTGGACTAGAAGACCTCCAAGGTCCCTTCCAACTCTGTTATTCTATTCTATTCTATTCTATTCTATTCTATTCTATTCTATTCTATTCTATAGGTCTGTCTGAAGCAATGGATGGAAAGAATGTGGATTAAAATGTTTTTTTGAGAAGAGCACCCAATGGCAAAGCTATTCAGAGTTTAATTTGTTTAGAGATACTTGAAAAATAATTGGTCTTGTATTCATTTGATACACTTAACAGTAAGAATTACAAGAGCTCATTCTGTTCTTCAGTTTAGGCATGGCAGATGCCAAAGATGGTATATCTGCGTGAAGCAACTTAGCAAATTGTCTTACGTACATTGAGATTGCCACAAAGGTATGAAACTTGGCACCGACAATGTCCTCCCACAGGTGTTACTCCACGGATGCATATAGAAGTTTGCTGTTTATCATTCATCACTCCATTCTACCTCTCCCAGTAGCAAGAAAGATTTCAAATAATACAATTCTAAGCAAAAAAATACTTTTTTCTCATTGTTCTTGAAGAGAATGAGCCATTGAGAGGAACTAAACAGTGAAATCAATAAACCTAAAAAAACGGTTTTGATTAAATATTTTCTCTGTCCCATTTCATAATTGCAACAAGACTAAGTTATATAACCACCCAAAATTACCACATGACACCCAATCACTTCTTAATGGATTTCATATCATCCTTGCCTTTGGCAGATAGGTCTGTCTAGATGCCGGTGTCATAATGTCTGAGAGATGGCTGCATGCTATAATTTAGAACAGGGAAGTTTATTTTTAAGCTAAAATAGTTTTTTTTAAAAAAATAATAAAGGAAAATTGCATGCAAACAATTTGAAGGAGGGATGAAACCCCTAGGTAGTTGTTTTTACATCTGAAGGCTAATGCTTAGTTTTAAGGAAACAACAGCCAAAACCACACTGATGTCCTGTGCCTTCCCTTTGGTAGATCAAAACAATTAAATGCCGGTCATCCCTGATTTTATCTTCTAAACCAACTCTACAGAAATGTTTTGCTGAGAGCTTATGATTGCTCCAAAGTGACCTCTGCAGCTGAATGAGGATTTTGATTTGATTCCATAAAAGAGATACCAGTGATCCAAAACGTCAACCATAGAAAGTTATGAATAACCTTGAACATATCACTTTCTCCTGGAACCTGGCTCATTTCCAAAGATAAAATAGAAAACATGCAGCTGAAGGGAGCACCTCGTGTGTCCAAATCACCTGTCGCTAAGTTTCACACCCACATTTTCTACTGTATCATTTTCCATATTTGGCTGTCTTCAGGGATGTTCTCTTACTTGTTCTGGCTTCCATTAGACTCAACCTACACCTCCAGACTATCCTGAGCATTCAGCCTCACATCCTGTTGATAAATCATGATAAAATCACTTTGCAGAACCGTAAAGTTGCCCTTTAATCAAGATGTAACATTTTATTCTTGGGATTATGTCCCAAGAAACACAACCTTGCGTGCACATGCAAATGAACCTCTACAAATGTTTCAGGTTTTTACGGTTTTTGTTTTAGCCAAGTGATATTTTGCTTTAATTGACTTTTAAAATAATGACAACAGTAACATCTGGCTTCAGTTTGTCAAACCAAATTTAACTTGAACCAGGAGCACTTCAAAGGCAAAAAGGCTGAAACTGTGTGTTGCTTCTTGTTAAATAAAATGTATGCAGATTTGAAGCTATGGATAGCCAACAATTACAAAAATCAGGTAAGAACTAGGTTTTATTTCCGTCATCATATGATTTTGGAAACTTGGAACATTGAACATTTTCAACTGTACTAAAGTAAGGTAAAGTTTCCCCCCACATGCATGCTAGTCGTTTCTGGCTCTAGGGGGCGGTGCTCATCTCCATTTCAAAGCCGAAGAGCCAGTGCTGTCTGAAGACATCTCTGTGGTTATGTGGCCGGCATGACTAAATGCCGAAGGTGCATGGAACGCTGTTACCTTCCCACCAAAGGTGGTCCCTATTTTTCTACTTGCATTTTTATATGCTTTCGAACTGCTAGGTTGGCAAAAGTTGGAACAAGTAACAGGAGCTCACTCCATCACGCAGTGCTAGGGATTTGAACTGCTGGACTGTGGACCTTTCTGATTGACAAACTCAGAGTCTTAGACACTGAGCCACCGCGTCCCTACTAAAATACCATTGACCAAAACAAAATGAAAACAAAAGAAAAATCCAGTCAACTTTGCATGTTTCTTAATAAGAATGTAAAGGGGAAAATATGGCTTATATAAGGAACAAGTAAACTCTGAATATATGACCCACAGATAGCTTGCAGTGTGGCAATCAGCCATATGCAGCATACCGTCATTTTTCAACATTACTAAATTGTTACTGCTGCCTCAAAATATTGATGAGCGCCTCCAGACCTCCCCGTCTCGCTGTCACCATATTCACTAAATGTTGTTTGGCACCTCAGTTATTCCATTGTGGCCTATGATAATTTTTAATTTAACAATGTAGCCATTTCCCCTTTGCAAATAGTATAGGCCTGCTCTAAATTATGCTCTAATAATCGTCTTTCTCTAAAGGAGCCCTGGTGGTGCAGTGGTTAGAATGCAGTGTTGCAGTGCAATACGATTCCAGGGAAACTCTGCCCATAACCTGGAGTTTGATCCTGATGGGGGTTCAGGTTGACTCAGCCTTCTGTCCTTCCAAGGTTGGTAAAATGAGGATTCAGATTATTGGGAACAATATGATGACATTATAAATTGTCCAGAGACTGCTGTGAAGCGCTATAGGGCAGTATATAAATGCTATTGTTATTGCGATTTTTGCTGGCCTAACATCTTAATAAAACACATGGACTCACAGACTTGCAAATATTTCCCTACTAGCTGGATACCCATGCTTCGCTATGAAACTATAAGGAGTCCCAGACCACTCCTGAATGAAGGAGTGGAACTGGGGTAATGGAATGAGAGGCAACTGGCAGTTGGAACAGAGTTCTTTTCAGGTGGGGAGGGGGAGTAGAATGTCTAAACTACCAATCCGCAGGCCGGATGAGTCACACGCTGGCCACACCCACGCCCAGTTTAGTGAAGGGGTAGCATCCGAGCATGTTACTATAAGGCAGATGGCAGTTGTAAGAAATACTGATGATGTTATGGTCATTTCAAAAAATCCATTTCTCTCTCTCTCTCTCTCTCTCTCTCTCTCTCTCTCTCTATCTCTATCTCTATCTCTATCTCTATCTCTATCTCTATCTATATCTATATCTATATATCTATATATATATATATTGTTGTTCACTTATCAATATATATGCATCAGTAATAACACTTGTCTATGTGTGCACATAACTTTTGTTGCACATTCAATTTATCTCTAACAGTAAGGAAAATTAATTATCTCTATGCTGATTATTTATTTTGAGTAGTTTGGAGAACTGGCAAATGCCACCTTTGGCTGGCCCCAGAGTGAGGTGGGAATGGAAATTCTGCAATATCCTTCCCCTGGAGTGGGATGGGAATGGAGATTTTGCCGTATCCTTCCCCTGCCACGCCCACCAAGCCACACTCACAGAAACAGTAGTAAAAAAAAATGAATTTCACTACTGATTAACGGTCAAATGGCAGCAGCATTTCATTGATGAGATCAAAGATCCAGATTACCAGTAGGGAAAGAAAAGAAATACAGAAAAATAAATACCCTTTGCTGTCATCCTTTGGTTATCTGAAGTTCTGCATTCGGGATATGATATGAGTAGATTAGGGTGACATGGTAAATATTTTTTTTTCTTTATGTATTTATTTAATTTGCTTCTATTCAATTGTGTTCAATTTTGGAAGACTGCCTTAGAAAAAGACCTTGCAGGTATTTTTGGACAGTGTTTTTTGGAAGTGATTTGCCATTGCCTCCTTCCTAGGGCTGAGAGAAAGTTACCAAGCTAGCGTGGGACTACAACTCATAGTCTCCTGTTTTCTAGTCTGATACCTTAACACAGGAGTGTCAAACTTGTGTCACATTGTTGTCATGTGATGTATTGTGACTTTTCCCCCTTTCCTAAAATCGGGGTGGTGTGGCCAGCATGTGACACATGCAGCCTGCGGGGCTGCAAGTTTGACACCCCTGCCTTAACAATTATACCAGACTGACTTTATGGTAGACTTACAGTTACCCAAACAAGATCTGTGTATTGTAGATTTGTTTTTGTTTCCCTTTGCTTCTATTTATTTATGTTTACAATCAACACATGTTTGTTGTCTAAGTCAATGTCAAGCTATTAATGTTATTAGCAACAGCTGTTTTGTAATTAGTCACAGTTAATCATGTGATTGTCACGGTCTACAGCTTTTGCATCTTTTGTTAACTTATATCCCACACTAACTCAAAAATGAACGCAGTACAGATACTTGTAACTCCAGAGAACATGTCACATGTGTGTTCAGAATAAAAGTATAACCAAAAAATCCTGTTATATATCAATGTTAAGGTGACCAACTTTTTTACAATGAAAAGGAGGACAAATACATTGGAAAAAAATATTGTAAATAAAAGAAATATTTTATTCATTGCAACAATAATACACTAAAATATGATATATGCATAATAAAAACATTTGCAACATTTTATATTGTAATTATGCTTACATGCCTGTTAATTATTATTTAAATGAGTACTTTTCCATTGAATTAATATTTTTTGTCAATGTATCATCTTCTAACAATATATGGGAAATATCTGAACAAGAAATATCCTTCATATTGAATTTTACGGCAAGTGCTGCAGCTAGAGTATCAACATTCAATCTCAATTTCTCACTTGTCGAAAAATCATTGGCAATTGAAAAAACTCTTTCAACTGCTGCATTAGTTCCAGGGCAGCACAACGTAAATTGAACAAGTATAAATAAATTTTCACATGGAATATTTTCATTTTTGAAATGGCTGAAAATAGCCACCCATCTTTTATCAATTTCAACATGTTGATTTTCCCATTGTATTAATTTTTCAGAATTTAAATATACATTCAGTCTTCTAATTTCTTCAAAGAGACAATTTTAATGTCTAGCATTTCTTTAGATAAAAATTCAACACAAGATTCAATATCTGTCCAATATACTTGCGATGAAGTAAAAAAACACCATTAAAAACTGTTTAATAAAACGTGAATTGTACTTACCTCTGTATAATTGAATATTCACTGAAAAAGAAATAATTACCGTGAGTCATTCAATTGCCAACGTGCCGTGAGTCTACTGTGTGCGTATATGCCGTGTCATGTTTCGGTAAGAAGTAAACAAAGCCACTTGCACGCGGCGCACTCTTTCAAGGTCTCCCGTGCGGAGCGCATGCGTCTCATAATCGCATCTTATACTGCACTATACCGAGCCTTGACGAATTGTCATGTCAAATACAACTACGTCACATAGCGCAGAACAGATTAGTCTTCAAATATCGAAAAGGAGGACATGTAGGAGGACACTTTTCGAGGGAGGACAGAGCTTACAAAAGAAGGACTGTCCTCCCTAAAGGAGGACGGTTGGTCACCTTATCAATGTAATTTATCTAGTCAACACTCTCATTCTCCTATTTTAACCTGAATGAGAAATTCAAGTGACTTGTGTTACCTTCATGAATTTTAGGCCCAAAAATGTTAAAATACAAAAAGGGATGTGTTTATTAAAAAAAAAATGCACAAAGGAAAAATATATTTTCCTTTGACACACTGGATTGGCTTTTTTTTGTTAGCAGTTTTAAGATCATGCTTTAATGGCAAACAGTAAAGATTTCAACAAATGTAACCATGTCTCCAAAAATAATCAAATAAATAAAAGCACAAGGGGAAAGTACCCGTTTTATTCCCTATTTTTTGCATTTGCTTTAGACTTTTTAACAGGCAAGATTTGGATAGACAAAAAAATAACAATGATCAGGTGTTGATTCTTTCTTTTTGTATCATTCTATGGTACTGCTCAGTGCAAATCTTTTTCTTTCTATGAATTTTCTTCTTGTAATAATAAAAAATATATATATTTAGTAGATAAGATTCCTGCTTGCAGACATGAGCATAGATTCAGAAAGCTCAAATAAAAAACATGTGAAAGAAAACAATGTCAAGGGTTACAAAAGTATTGATACTTCAGGATAATCCTTTGATGTTGAAGGTGTTAGTATAAGGGGTGTGTGAGTGTGTGTACCCATCTGTGTGTATGTATGAATATCTGTTGCAGAATTAGTGGATGTAACTTATTAGCTAAGAAAAAAATAACATTTAAATATCAGCTAAAGTGACTTCTTTTCTCTGTTTAATATCTGGGAAGGAATTATGACTGTTCTTTTTTCTATAATCCATATTTTTGCTTGATCCCAAAACAAAACAAAATCCCAAACTTGTGGCCAGAAAATAATATTGTCAATTTTCAGTCTCCTACTAATACTATGTTAGAGCCACGGTGGCGCAGTGGTTAGAGTGCAGTACTGCAGGCTACTTCTGCTGATCACCGGCTGCCAACAGTTTGACATATCGAATCTCACCAGGCTCAAAGTTGACTTAGCCTTCCATCCTTCCGAGGTGGGTAAAATGAGGACCCAGATTGTTTGGGGACAATATGCTGACTCTGTAAACCATTTAGAGTGGGCTGTAAAGCACTATGGAGCAGTATGTAAGTCTAAGTGCTATTGCTATTACCAGGGAGTTTTAAGCAAGACGTTACTCCATATCATTGTTTCTAACTTATGCAAAGTTGTAGGGGAAAAAAGATTCTCTGGTGATTCATATTGCACACTTTAATACAAAGCAAATATATTCTGACATTCACCTCTGGCTCACATTTTAATTCGGTTTAGGGAATAAATACCTTCTATTTTATTCAGAGTCTGCACCTCTTCTTTTCCATATCTGCGAATTCCTCTGACGTCAAAGTTTTGAGGACTTTATGACTAATGAACAAAGAGTAGAATTAGAAGAATTCTAATTCTAGTGGAAAATCTCTCTCTCTCTCTCTCTCTCTCTCTCTCTCTCTCTCTCTCTCTCATAGTTGATTGCAAGTAACTTTAAAAAGTTATAAAATAGAATGATATATCTTCCTTCAATTTAATTGGTCAAACAGCTAATTAAAATGAAGGAAAGAAGGGAGGAAGGAAATGTTTAGAAAATTAATGAGAACTGGGACAGGCAAGCAAAATCTGAGTTTAGGTTGCCCCAGAAATGAATCATTGTTTTATTTTTATTCCCCCCTCCCCCCACCTGGACTGTTGGGGACCTCTCTCATTTTAATTATCAGTTAAGGTGACTGAAATTGGGCAAATCTGCACATTGTAAGAAGCAAAATTGTACTAAGAATTTAGGTTCTGTTGGAAGAAATATCCATCTGCTTCAGTTCCATATGGGGAGAAAGACACTGGAAACATGGAGGCTGATTGGAAAGATGGTTTAACACAGCAGAACCATCAAGCACATGGTCCTGGAGCAGTTGACCACATGGAGTTGAGAGAGAGAGAATCATTTATGCCCTCTCTTGGGCTTTGCTTGAACTTCTTCCTGTGCAAGAATATGTATTCTATTGGTTGTTGTAGAGGTCACAGTGAACTTTGTAGGCTTTCTGAGTCCCAAGCTTGCTTGAAGCTTGCTGGGTGATGCAATGTCCCGAGTGATTGTGCCATGTGTTGAGGTCTGCTGCTAGATGGGTTAATCCTATTATGTCCTGGAGGATCATGTCTTAATTCCATCATCCTGGAGCTGGAGGTCTTTTGTCTTGTGGATAGGCTGGTCCAGTCTTTCTTAATGGGCACCAAATATCTGCTGGGGGCAGGGAGCTGCTCTCTATCTTTAAAACATATTTCTTCTTTTATCATCCAGGGAAATATAATATTCTGCCTTTTTAATATTTCTCAAAAAAACCATTCTTCTAGGAGAGGGGTGGCTGCTAACTTTCTCCAGTTCCTACATTGTTTGTTTATGGATTTTCAAACCACTTCAGTTGACTAACAAATGGTGCAACCAAACGACATAATTGAACAGGTGCAGTGTATAATTACAGTTTATGATTTGCAAATTGGAGGTGGTAGTGTTTAAGCAGAATGGGTGTTGCCTGCTTCCTGGAATTATTTTTCCCTGCACACCTTGGTAGATCTGGGCCTCCTGGAGGCATCTTTCATGCCTCAGTTCGATCAGGCAGAAGATTAGATAGGTAAATGATAGATAGATGATAGATAGATGATAGTTAGATAGATGATAGTTTTGCTAGCTAGATAGGTAGATAGATAGATGATAGATAGATAGTGGGTTTCTATTTTTTTACTATTGGTTCACTCATGCACATGCACCACTTCTGCACATGCGCAGAAGCTGCCACCACTACCTATTGCCCAATCCAGGCTGAACTGGGAGCATCCCACCACTGGATAGATAGATAGATAGATAGATAGATAGATAGATAGATAGATAGATAGATAGATAGATAGGTAGGTAGGTAGGTAGGTAGGTAGGTAGGTAGGTAGGTAGGTAGGTCGGTCGGTAGGTAGATGATAGATAGATAGATAGATAGATAGATAGATAGATAGATAGATAGATGATAGATAGATAGATAGATAGATAGATAGATAGATAGATAGATAGATATAGATGAGAGAGAAAGGGAGGGAGGGAGGGAGGGAGGGAGGGGAGAGAGAGAGAGAGAGAGAGAGAGAGAGAGAGAGAGAGAGAGAGAGAGAGAGAGAGAGAGAGAGAGAGAGAGAGAGAGAGAGAGAGAGAGAAGATAACAATATGTAAAAGTACCCAATTATCCTTCTATAAGTTCATAGAAATAAAATTGTGTTTTAGGAAAGTGGAAACAAAAGCCTATTGCTGTGTAAACTTGTAGAATGTTTTGGAATTGTGCACAATTTAATAGAGTTTTTGGGTTGACCTCTGAGTCATTTTGGGTATATAGCAGTAGCAAGTTTCTACCAGTTCGGACCGGTTCAGCTGAACCTGTAGTGGTTTGGCGGCCTGGGTATCTGGAACCAGTTCTCCAGGTGGTGCCATAGGAGCCACTATCTTGTTTTTTTCAGTTCTACGCATGCACAGAACACTTTTAATTGCACTGCACATGTGTGTGCAACATGCATCAAGCACACAGGAAGCACGAAGCGTTCACATGAGTGAAAAGGCACCCACCCCTGGTATATAGAATCTAGAGTCAGAATACAGAACTTGGTTGCTGCTACAGTTATAGGAATTGGACTTGAGGAGTCTGCCCCAAAGGCCTTAATAGATGTGATAGTGAGACATTACTGTCAATAAACTCGTATGGACAATGGAATGTTGGTGAACATATCTGATATCAAATTCACTGGAAAGGAAAAGCTAGAACACCAGAATACTGACAACAGCACCTCCCCTTGTTTGAATATGGGTGTTGCTGGAGATAGTCCTGGTTACTACCATTACATTATTAGTAATTTATGAATGTTTGTAATTCCTATTCCTTTGAAAAATTTGGGAGACCCCTCCAAAATGTCTCTTCTCCCCCCTCTCTCCCCCTCTCCCTCCCTCCCTCCATCCCTTCCCCTCCCTCCCCCCTCTCTGTGAAATAGTTCACCTGATTATTTCTCAAAGTTGACTCTCAAGCCCAATACTATTTCTTTACAATGTATTGCAGCCCTACCACAAATTTCCCTTTCTTTTCTTTACCCTAATGTGCAAATACAAAATTAGACAAATTATGTCAAAGCATCTGATAGGCCCTAACATGCTTCGGGTTCTGTATGATGAGATAGGTCACAAATTGCGCTGCTCTGCTTTATCAGATTCCTGCAGAGTCTAATGTTCTTAACTTTTGAAGGCACGAAACCGAAATGGATGGACTGGAGAGCAGGCAAGCAGAGCAAAATGCACAGCTTGTCCTTAATGCTTGAAAGGCATAACAGAGTATGTCAAATGTGTGAACCTGCTGTTCATCCTTTCTCAAAGCACAGTTAGGTGGAAAATAATTGCACTTATGGTCAAACCAGAAAGACCACATTGCTTAAACAACCTCTGGGGGACAAATCCAGTCTAAAAATGGAGATTAATGAGATGTTACTCAATGACATGACTTGGAATGGTTGGTGTAACTCAATCCCATCACAGCAGGCTTAAAGAACATCAATCCTGATACTTAAAATGGCCAAAAGATACTAGAGATTAGATCAAGAACTACTTTGATTTTAAAATGATTGATGTTTGACAAAGTCAATCTCAAATTGGCCACGCGCTTAACAAAATTTAGCAAGGTTTCGAACTTTCAAACATCCAGACTATTGTCAGTTCCCTTCAGCTATTCCCTTGTTGTTTGCACGAGTCAAATATATGAGTAAAATAGATTTTCAGAATCAAAAGCGGACAACTGCTGAAATATATTTTGTGAACATTTTTTCTAAGTTTTAAAGCATACACGCTTATTTCATTTATCACGATGGTTTTAAGATGCTGTTAAAAGTCATGAGTGGTACTGAAGTATTTTGCCTTTTTTATTAAGGTATTATAATTCCATGTAAGAGTGAAAAATTTGCTTGGCAGAATAGATTTCAATTAGCCAATTAGAATCATAACTTTCTATTTGTTTATAAATGCAAGGTAGCATACATAAAATACTCCCATATCCAGCTAGTAGTTAGAATGCCGTATTGCAGGCTAATTCTGCTGACTGCGGGATCACCTTTGGCAGTTCGATTTTCGGCTCAAGGCTGACTCAGCCTTCTATCATTCTGAGGTTCAGTGGTGGGTTCTGGCTGGTACGCCCCGGTACAGGCATACCGGTGGCAGCTGGGAGCAGCAGCCACCATACCGGAATGGTGCTTTGGAGGGCCCACTCACCTGCCCTCTTTCCTTACCTGTATTTAAGCCAACTGGGCCATTTGCACATGTGTGCACAGCATACGCACCTGCACGACCTCTGCCGAGCAGCTGGAGCATCGCAGGGCGGTGGGTGCGCATATGTGTGCAGCGCGCGTGCCTGTGGTGGACACCCGGGCCCATCACAGCGTACCAGTTGCAACGGGATCCAGAACCCACCACTGCTGAGGTTGGTAAAATGAGGATCCAGATTGTTGGCGGCAATAGGCTGATTCTTTTAACCACTTAGAAAGGGCTTTAAACATTGTGAAGCAGTATATAAGTCTAAGCGCTATTGCTATAACTACATTGAGGTGGACTGGCCTGAGAATGTCTAATGGGCATAGACATCTAATGGGCTTCCAAGCCTAAGGATGAACTTGGACTGGGATCCCACTCAGCAGTTCAATATCTTAATCCCTACACTCTACTGGTTTCCTTTTCATACAAATTTCTACATGGCTAAGAAGTTGCATTAACTTTAAAGAGCACAGTACAATGTTAGCTTCACCTTCTCCTTGTTTAATGTGCATGCAGATTTCAAATAAAAAGCTAACCAAAGTTTAGTTAGTTAGCTTTTATTTGAAGAACAACTTATTTATTTTTATTTTTATCCTCTAATTCTACCAAACATGCAAGCCATGATTAGACATCATATTGAATTAGGTTACTTTTTTAATTTGGAAATAAAGTCTGGATTTTTCAGAAAGAACAGAAACCCAGAATTCTTACATCCATATTGAACCTATAATACCTACATTAAAGACTGCAAAAAATGTGTCTTATTTCCTGGTAGTGTTGAGATGAATAGCTACCAAAGTAGGTAAAAGAAACAATGGACTACCATTTTTTAAATCTTGCAATTTTAACAAAATGTTAAAATTGTTATGCCCATAAAATAAAATCTGCATGCACATTAAACACGGATAAGGTGAAGCAAAAATAGCAGTCTTCCCTTTAAAGTTAAAGGCCCTTTCTTAACCATGTAAAAAATCCGTATGAAAAGGAAACCTGACATGAAATATCTGTGTCCTCATCACCCTCTTGGCTCTAATATTCTTATTTTGCCCTGTTCTCCATCAAAAGTTTCTGCTGATGTGGAAAGGAAACAGACTGATGACGGCTGGGGTATGGATTGTTTCGCTGTTATAATCCAGAGGCTGTATAACTTTTTGATGGCTGCAAAGCACACATTCAGCTCGGCAAAATGTGCTCACTCCGAGTGAAGTAATGATACAAAACCAGCAGCCCATGTCACAAGCAGAGAAACACTGGGGTTTTATATTCTGAAAAGTGGAAAGTACTTTCCTGCCCACATGCCTGCTTTCCTTCTACTTCACACTGTGAAACCAACTGCAATTGTTCATCAGTCATATTGGAGATTTATGTACTATTCTGGGGTTGCAGCTTGCCCACCATATTGGACATTGTGAGGGCTTTATCTCCAAGACCACATTTTGTTTTGTTTTAAGGATGACATTGAGGGTGTTAATAAGGTGATCTTGTAAAGAACAACATCAGCCAAAACATATTGTTTGTTAATGCTTTGAAATTTACAGTATAATGATTCCTATCAGTAAATGGTAGTACATAGTAGGTAGTAGATAGAAGATAGTAGACAGCTATGGCAATGTCTTTTTTATTTTCCAAAGCACCAGAGGACAGAACAAGAAGCAGTTTTTCTATTATTCTTTATATGTTACTTTAGCTCAGGGGTATCAAACTGGCAGCCATGGGCTAGATGCATCATGCACAGGCCACATCCACCCCACCTCTGTGAATGGGAAAAACATTGTGAAACATCAAGTGACAGCAATGTGACATGGCGAGTTTGATACCCATGCCTTAGCTGCTCTTAGATATTAAGCAGGATTGTCTGTGTCTGCACTTAGTTGAAGAGTGTGTGTGAGAATTTCTGGGTTATGGGCTTGTTTAGGTTGTAGGGAGGAAGGGAATGGTTCTGAATTGTTGCCAAGAAAATTGCACAAATGCATTATTTGAGTGTGGAACTGGACTCAAGGATTTCTTTATATGTTAATGAAGATTACTGGAATGTATATTTCTTAAACAAATATAATTTTTGGTTTATTATATAAACAATTAAAATGTTGACTATTTGGAAAAATAATCCCACATCCATTTAAATCCACTGTAACAAGGGCTTACAAAGTAGAGTGCAAGCTTTTGCGTGTCAGAGATTCATTAGACAAGACTGCTAAAAGATATGAATGCCAAAGTTCAAAATTTAAAAACAGCAAATTAAAACCCAGTGGATGAAAATCCCATGGCATTCTATTTATTTTATTTAGGTATTTCCAACATTTTGAAATACATCTATTTACAAATTCAGCTTTTCTAAAATAATAGAACAGATGTCAACTTTATAAATTTAATGGCTCGCAAATGTATGTAGACTCCAATGTACATTCTAAATATCCATAGCAATTACACAGAGGTCATATAGATGCAGATGTTACACTGTATATATAGATGTCAGTTTTCCATAACATTTCCAAGAAAATGCAGCTGCTTTAAAATCCATTATAGAATGATAACATGTTGAATATTTTCCAAATGTGGGGTGACTATGACTCTTTGAATGTCTGTGACTGTGATTTTTATTGTGTCTTTCATGGAAAGCCAAAAACATTATTAAATTTCAAAGTCAGAGAGAATTTGCGTGACATTTAGGCCTGTGCTTGTGTGAAAGGTTTTCAAAGTAAAAGATTATGAATGGTCTCCACTTTTAGTCCACTATTAGCTGTCCAAATGAGTGAAGCCCCAACATTTCCTGGCTCCAAAAAAGCAAGGCCATAATTAAGAGCCCACATTCAGAAGGACAGTGACACATCAATGGAAGGGCCAGCTAATGAAATGATTTGTCTGACTTTGTATTCCGCTAACAAAGAATTCATTTAGACTTTGAAGTGGGAGGCTGAAGAAATTGTACAAACACGGCCTGCGATAGAAACAGCTAATGTGTTATGAGCTGGCTTTGCAACCATTCTGTAAAGACATTACAGAAGGTCTACAACTGATATAAAATGCGCACATTGTGTGGCAATGACTTTTCACTATCTTCATATTTCCAATCTACTATTCTGTGTGCAATCTAGTCAGATTGCCAAGAAGAAAGAAAGTAGAAGAAAGCACACAATAATATGATTTTCATATAATGAAATTGGAGAAGAGAGGGAATAAAGACATAGGATGAAATGAAGGAAGAGGGAAACGATTTCAGTTAAAAAAAACCTGTTTTTGAGCCATAATAAGTTTCTAACACATCATTCCCCCTGAGGGAAATGAAACAATTAACAATAAAGTCTTTGTATTTTGCCCTGTAAAGCCAAGGCGGAAAGCCAAATTAGCTGTTAGGATAAACATGCAACTGTAACCAAAATAGCTCTGTATGTCTGGTCTAATATATCCATATTCTGAAAGGAGGACTTATAGTTTTGGTATAAGTGCTCAGTGGCTAAGGTACTGAGCTTGTTGATCAGAAATGTGGTCGGCAGTTCAGCGGTTTGAATCCTAGCACTGCGTAACGGAGTGAGCTTCCGTTACTTGTCCCAGCTTCTGCCAACCTAGCAGTTTGAAAGCACATTAAAAATGCAAGTAGAAAAATAGGGACCACTTTGGTGGGAAGTAACAGTGTTCCGTGTGCCTTCGGCGTTTAGTCATGCTGGCCACATGACCACAGAGACATCTTCGGACAACGCTGGCTCTTCAGCTTAGAAACGGAGATGAGCACCGCCTTCTAGAGTTGGGAATGACTAACATGCATGTGCATGGGGAAACTTTACCTTTACCTAGTAGCTACTTATATGGCGCAGAAGTCAAGTCTAAGGCATAGAGGAGAAGGTGTAGCACAAGGAAATGTCAATGTAGATTTCCATACTTCTTGTCTTTGATGGTCTTAGATTATCCCCCAAGCAGATGGAAATAATCATGTCCAGGAGCCGCCAATTGAGGAAATTGTTTCATACCTGGAGTAGCAATGAGGAAGGAATTTGGTTCACATGTGAACAGGACATCCCCTATTTTTTTTCATGCCCACTCAAGATCTGAAATTGAAGATCATCTTTTTTCCCCCATAGTTTGTAAGGCAAAAATCAATGCATGCAGAAACAGAAGTGTATGGAGAAGTACCCACAGTATTTATTAATTAATATGAGATACATAGAAAGGTCTGGTGTTAGGGGAATTTGTTTTCAAGAAATGCAAATGCGAGGAGAAATGTATGTATTCAGTGAAATCGGCAGGAATATATGAATAATTTCTGTGTGCATGATTTAATCACACAACAGAGAAACAGGCTGCTTTGTATTTCAAGCTATTGTTTCACCTTAAAATGTTCACGTATTTTAAAGATATTGGTAAACTGCCCTGAGGACTCTATTACTTTTAAAAACAGCTTACAGACATTTAAAAGAAACATGGAGGTTTTAAAAAAAATAGAGACAGAAGAAATGCAAAGTGGACTGTTTAAGAGGATAAATAGCCAGCTGTGTTATTTCAGTTTTAAAGCATACAGTCTGTTTTTCCTCTTTCCACACAGTTCCTTGTTCAAAGAAAAAAAGTTCTGTATGATTGTTTTGATTTACCATATCAGTCAGGGCTGTGCCAGCTCTTTTTTGAAATGAAATACAGGTACGAACAGTTCTGCATTTAAAACCACTTACCTTACATCAACACCTTTGTGATTACAAGAATAAATTGAATTTGCTTCCTTGGACCTGATGTGAAACACATAAAGTTAAAAACAAGCATCATTCAACTATAGGAAAGGATTGTATATTTGGCAAAGTTAAGATGGTAATGGAACAGCAGCTTCTTTGCTAGGCTCCTTATGGTACGATAGTATATTTTTAAAGATAAAAAAGAATATCTTTTAATTAAAACTAGTAAATAAATATAAATAATAATATGTAATATTTCCTTTCAACTTACATCCCTTGCAGGGGTGGTATTCACTAACCTTCCCTACTGGTTTGCAAAAGTGAGTGCCCAGTCCGTGCATGCACTCAGCCTTCACACATGCAGTTTGGGTAAATAAAGTGCCTACATGAGATGCCATAGAGCCAGGGTGGGTAGGCGGGGCCACCCGTGATTTCCACTACCAGTCTGAACCGGCAGAGTACCACCTCTGATCCCTTGCTAAGATCTTTTGGAGTTTAGAAAAGTTGTTGTGAAGTTCCCAGAAGACAATCTAATTAATTTACGAGCCTCGAGACAAAGTTCAAAAGAAATCCAATCATTTATTAGGGTCAACATTCTGGCGTGGACTCCCGTGGAGCCAAAACTGCTTTCGCTTATTTGCGTTTGAACTTTACCCCCGTATCCCCTCCTTTCTGTCCTGTGTCATAACTCATATTCTCCAACTAGGCTGTAGACATGAGATTCGACTCCGGCCGAAGGCATGCATAGAATTTCCCCTTCCATGCCAGCCTGATAATAGTCATGGCAATGCTTTAGAAGTTGACAGTTGTTAGAAATAGCCAGATTTTAACTGTTTGTCAATTATCCATTACATTGTAGTTTCCGAAGAACCACCCCCTAGGTTGTAGTGCCCTGAATATAACACTTGTGATCTAAATCAGGGATGTCAAACTGACAACCTATGGGCCAAATGAGTCAATACAATACAATAGTAGAGTTGGAAGGGACCTTGGAGGTCTTCTAGTCCAACCCCCTGCCTAGGCAGGAAACCCTATACCGTTCCAGACAAATGGCTATCCAACATCTTCTTAAAGACTTCCAGTGTTGGGGCATTCACAACTTCTGGAGGCAACTTCTGTTCCACTGATTAATTGTTCTAACTGTCAGGAAGTTTCTCCTCAGTTCTAGGTTGCTTCTCTCCTTAGTTAGTTTCATGCCCACTTCAGCTCCATGAATGGGAAAATGTCATGAAGTGTCATGTGACATCAATGTGAGGTGGTGGGCTTGACACCCATGATCAAAATCCAAGAAGCCATGCACAAAGTAGGGTGTAATTGATAGTTTTGATGGCAACTGTATATTTAGTGTAGTCTCCATTCAACAGGTATTTTAGATGTTTAATCTAAGTCTCATTTAATTTAAACCCTAGTAAGACTGCACCTAGAGTACTGCATCCCATTTTGGTCACCACACTATAAAAAAGATGTTGAGACTCTAGAAAAAATGCAGAGGAGAGCAACCAGGATGATTAGGGGACTGGAGACTAAAATATATGAAGAACGGTTACAGGAACAGAGCATGGCTTGTCTAGTGAATGGAAGGACCAGAGGAGACATAATAGCTGTATTCCAATATTTGAGGGGCTGCCACAGAGAGGAGGGGGTCAAGCTATTTTCCAAAGCACCTGTCAAGGAATAATGGATGGAAACTGACCAAAGAGTGATTCAACCTAGAAATAAGGAGGAACTTTCTGACAGTGAGAACAATCAACCAATGGAACACCTTGCCTTCGGAAGTTGTGGGGGCTTCATCACTGGAGACTTTCAAGAAGAGATTGGACTGCCATTTGTCATAAATGCTGTGAGGTCTCCTGCTTGAGTAGAGAGTTGGACTAGATGACCTATAAGGTCCCTTCCAACTCTGTTAATCTGTTATCTTATCTACAGTACTTTAAAAGAATAAAATTGTCTCTTCCCAAGTTTATAAGAAATACCTTTAGGTGCATTGTTCAGTATATATTTACAATCAGTGAATGGAACATATGCTACTGGGAGTCCTACTTGCATATTGCTAATATATTTTTAAAAGCAGGATATGGATAGGAAGAAGAGTATATCCTTTGTAGTCTCATAACCATTAATGAGCAAAGGCATTGCAGATTTACAGTAGCTGTAGGAATGTTTCAACTCTAATGTCCTGTTACAAAAATAACCCCTTGCTATCTTGTGACTGAGATGATATTGCAATTTACTCGATTTGGAGCTCCCTGACCATCTGGCAGTAATTCAACTGGTGATGGGTGTACTGAGGTTCATCCATGTAACAAAACTACTGCAGGAGCTGCACTGACTGCAGTTAACTTCTGGATGTAATTCAAGTTACTGGTTATCACCCTTAAAGGTCTAATGTCTCAGGGTGTGGATATCTCCAAACTGAAACTGCTTCCTTGGTGATGCCTAGCAGAGGGGGCTTGCTGAGATTCCCAACTCTGAGGAAATGTCATCTATAGGAGCCTCTGTGCCTGAAGGTCTATGAAGACTCTCAATCTTCAAGGTCATGGTTGTCCCAAAGGTGCTTTTTCAAGAGGAAAGTGGAATTTCTAGTTTTTCAGCTGAAGAAGCTTCTTGGATGAGAAGTGAAATATCTTCAAAGAAAAAGCAGAAAGCCCAGTTGCCTCTTGAAAAAGCACCTTTGGGACCGGTGCCTGAAGGTTCTCATGAACAGCCTCTGCTTTTAAAACCATCTACTCCCTGATAGTCAGAGTATATGAACTCTATTCCTACTTTACCTTCAAAGACCATAAAACTATAGCATTCATGAACACATTTTCATTGCCTTTTTTTGTCAATGCACAACATGTGTACAATGAGATTGAATGACCCTCCCTTGATTCAGCCCCCTGAAAACACAGGATACATCTCAATAACTCAATAAATTAAAAAAAAAGAAATCCCAAGACCCAAATAAGTAATAACTAGCACACATTCCCACATACATATGCTGTTGTTAGTTGCAAAGTCATGTCTAACCCATTGTGACCCCATGGACAATGTTTCTTCAGGCCTTCCTGTCCTCTACCATCCTCTGGAGTCCATTTAAGCTCATGCCTACTGCTTCAGTGACTCCATCCAGCCACCTCACTCTCTGTCATCCCCTTCTCCTTTTGCCTTCCATCGTTCCCAGCATTAGGCTCTTCTCCAGTGAGTCCTTCCTTCTCATTAGGTAGCCAAAATATTTGAGTTTCATCTTCAGGATTTGGCCTTCTAAAGAGCAGTCAGGGTTGATCTCCTCTAGGACTGACAGGTTTGATCGCCTCCAGGGACTCGCAGGTGTCTTCTTCAGCACCATAGTTCAAAGGTCTCACATATATATAGGTGTGTGTTGTGTTTGTGCTGATAAGTAAATAAAGGCATACCAGGGGTTGTAACACACATACATACATACATACATACATACATACATACATACATACATACACATACCCTGCAAGTCTATCATATTAAACCTAATTGTGATGTTACGTTGCATTTAGAAGTCTGACGACCCAAGGATCAAAGCTATTTTTCAGCTTATTGCTTCAGCTGGCTATGCTTCTATATCTCCTGCCCGATGGTAAGATAGCAAAGAAGTGCTAACTAGGGTGTGAATCATCCCAGAGGATTTTCCTCACTCTGCGGAGGCAGCGGATCTTGGCAATTTCAACCAGTGGGATCAGGGGGCAGCCCATGATTTTTTGTGCTGTGCCCATCACTGTTTGTAAATGTCTTTTTCTCCGCGGCTGTCAAGTCAGCATACCATAACACAATATGTGCTGATGCTTTCTATTGTAGACAAGTAGAAGGAAGTCATCAGTTGTTGTTCCACCTGATTTTTCCACAGGACCTTTAAGAAAATGTTGAGCCTTCCTGACCACCTGGGACATAATACAATACAATAGCAGAGTTGGAAGGGACCTTGGAGGTCTTCTAGTCCAACCCCCTGCCTAAGCAGGAAATCCTATACTGTTTCAGACAAATGGCTATCCAACATCTTCTTAAAGACTTCCAGTGTTGGGGCATTCACAACTTTGGAGGCAAGCTGTTCCACTGATTAATTGTTCTAGCTGTCAGGAAATTTCTCCTCAGTTCTAAGTTGCTTCTCTCCTTGATTAGTTTCCACCCATTGCTTCTTGTTCTACCCTCAGGTTTGACTCTCTCTTCTTTGTGGCAGCCCCTGAGATATTGGAACACTGCTATTATGTCTCTCCTAGTCCTTCTTTTCATTAAACTAGACATACATGTTATTTTTCCACGTGAGATCTTGGCTAAGGTTCACCAACTCCCAGGAATTTGAAAAACGAGACGCTCTGCACACAGCCCCTTCTTGATGTAGAGTGGGACAGGTTCCACTCTCTGCTTCTGGAAGTCCAGCACCATCTCCTTTGTCTTGCTGGTGTTTAGATGCAAGTTGTTTTCTGAGCACCATGTAGATGAATTCTGGACTTCTTCCCTGTATGCTGATTTGTCTCCTCCTTTTGGGAGGCTTGAAGATCTCACTGCTCAAAGAGTGTCCCATCAGGATCTTTGGGTTATTATTTTATTATTATACAATGTTCTAAAAATAGGGCTACATATTAGGTTTAATCCAAAGTTTGTCCAAGAACAATGTGTTCCAAATACCATACTTACCCATTTGTGTCACTTGCAAACATTATTTATGCAAAGTTAAGGAACTATTTGCCTATCTTCTATTCTACATGCATGTACTTGCACCTTGCATGATTAAAAAGTGAAGCAACCATATCTAATAATTCAAGTTTCATAATTAGATATTCAGAGGTCACATTCATAAGAGAAAAATGTGAACCATTTCTTATATTGCAAAAGACTGAGTAGTAGTTTTTGCCATATGAACCTAAGAGGCCAGCATAATGATTAAATAAGCATTTTATAGGTAATAAAATGATTTTTTTTTCATCATCCTAACTTAATTTTAAGGACATGTGTAGCCTGAATTCATTGAATGGTTTTTTTAAATGGTTGCTTTGAACAAGAGGAGAAAAATTAGTAATTCGTTGAACTTTGTCAGGATTCCCTCAATTTTAACAGTTGTGATACCTGTACCTTTTCCACAAAATAAAGAAATAATTTAAACTAAATATATCACCTCTGTACTTGTGATAATAGCCATTCAGTACCCATTAGCCAAACTCCATTTCATTCATTCGCCACCTGATTAATTGTCTTAGTAAACCTACGATTGAGTGATTGATTAATTTAGATGTTCTTTAAAAACACATGAAGGTTAAAGCATGTAAAAGACAAGATTGGAATGATGGCCACAAGTTGTATGTCCTTAAAGTCTTCCTACTCTTCTTAACAGACTAACAGAGTTGGAAGGGACTTTGGAGGTCTTCTAGTTCAACCCCTTGCTTAGGCAGGAAACCCTACACCATTTCAGACAAAGAAGAGGGAATCAAACTATTCTCCAAGGCACCTGAGGGTAGAACAAGAAGCAATGGGTGGAAACTAATCAAGGAGAGAAGCAACTTAGAACTGAGGAGAAATTTCCTGACAGTTAGAAC
Organism: Natrix helvetica; assembly: GCF_964273705.1. NCBI lineage: Eukaryota > Metazoa > Chordata > Lepidosauria > Squamata > Natricidae > Natrix > Natrix helvetica. The sequence continues at coordinate 17,911,643 of NC_138549.1, read as the reverse complement.
AATTAATCAGTGGAACAGCTTGCCTCCAGAAGTTGTGAATGCCCCAACACTGGAAGTCTTTAAGAAGATGTTGGATAGCCATCTGTCTGAAATGGTATAGGGTTTCCTGCCTAGGCAGGGGGTTGGACTAGAAGACCTCCAAGGTCCCTTCCAACTCTACTATTGTATTATTGTTTAAATAGTTGTCCAAACTCTTCTTAAAAACCTCCAGTGTAGGGCATTCACAACTTCTGGAGGTAGCTTGTTCCACTGATTCTTGTTGGAAGCACCGAACTTCATGAATACTTGGATGTAGGACTACCTGGGAATGGATGTTCCAAATTAGAAAGTTTTTATTTTAAATGCCAGGATGAAAAAAGGCAAACAAACAAACCCTCTGCATAAACATGTCACCAGAGGTTGAGTTCAACTGAAATAATATTCTAGTTATTTCCTTCCAGTTCAGCTTGTACGACTCTGTGTTTGCAAAACAGGCTATAATTTAATCATGATGGCAAGTAATTTATTCCTAAATTTTGTCAGAAGGGTTTTCTCTCATGAATTCAGAATATCCACGGTTTCAAGTAAAAATACGGTACCCTATAAATAATCCTCAAGAGCTGAGTCGTAAATGTTCTCTCAATCTTCTTTACTCTGTGGATAACGTATGTTGATAGATGCTCTCTCGTTAATTCTACTTTTCCATAAATTAAGCATTTCTCTATGTTCAGCCTGTACAAATATACCAAGTGGAACAGGATCTTGTTTCTAAAATGGAAAGGAGTGGCCCAAGGAAGAAATGGAAGATGGCTCAGCAGACCTATTCTTTTCAAAAACAGTTATTCTTCAATAATATATAAGCTTCAATAATAAAACAAAAGCTTCCATACATTTTAATATTTACCTTTCTCCCAGAATCCAGTAAATGTTGCATGATGTCTTTGCAATGTAGAGTCAGCCAAACCTGTGTAGCTATGAGTTCAGCAAAACTCACCTTTGAAGCTTTTTTTCCTAGCCAGTACCAGTTTAATATTCAGGTCAAACCATATACCATATTTTTTGGAGTATAAGACACCCCCCACCCAAAAAAAGAGCGTGGAAGTGTTGGTGTTGTGTATGGCAGTTTCCTGGTTCCACTAGAGCAGGGGTGTCCAAACTTGGGAACTTTAAGACTTGTGGACTTCAACTCCCAGAATTCCCCAGTCAGCTTGACTGGGGAATTCTGGGAGTTGAAGTCCACAAGTCTTAAAGTTCCCAAGTTTGGACACCCCTGCACTAGAGGGTGTCATACTCAGTTCTGATTGGTTCCTGCTTGATAGCCAGCATATATAAAGAGCTGTCAAGCTAGGTCTCAGTGTTGCCATTATTTGAGACACGTGCGTAGTGAAATGCCACGTTGGCAACCTGTTAGCAATAAACTGTTAGCATTAAGAGATCTGGCTTGCCTCAGTCCTTCTGTCAATACAATACAATACAATAGCAGAGTTGGAAGGGACCTTGAAGGTCTTCTAGTCCAACCCCCTGCCTAGGCAGGACACCCTATACCGTTTCAGACAGATGGCTATCCAACATCTTCTTAAAGACTTCCAGTGTTGGGGCATTCACAACTTCTGGAGGCAAGCTGTTCCACTGATTAATTGTTCTAACTATCAGGAAATTTCTCCTCAGTTCTAAGTTGCCACCCAAGTTCTCCCAGATAGAACAGTTGGTGCATCGTATACACAGAATACAGCCATTTTTAGCCTACCGAAGCCCCTCCCCCGCATCCCATTTTTGTGAAAAATGGCCGTTTTTCACAGAAATGGAGGCTTTTTTGCCTTCCCTCAGCCCCTAGCAGCACTGTGCAGGCTTCAGCAGTGCTGGGGTAGGGCAGAAATGGGGGCACAGAGTGCTGCTGGGGGCTGAGGGAAGGCAAAAACTTTTTTTTCTTACTTACCTCTTCAAAATCTTGGTGCATTTTATACACTGGTGTGTCTTATAGTCAGGGCCGGATTTTCCTATAGGCTAACTAGGCTTCAGCCTAGGGCCTCAAGATCAAGAGGGGCCTTTTATTTTTATTTATTATCCGTGCCACATTTTTTATAAAGGTTAGTACCAATTACAACATGTTTCACTTAATATATTGATATATATCACAGTAATGATGTATTTTATTATCTCTCATGTAATTTGCAAACTTAAAAATGGGAGGTGAAAGGGCCCCATAAGTGGAATAGCCTAGGGCAGGGGTGTCCAAACTTGGGAACTTTAAGACTTGTGGACTTCAACTCCCAGAATTCCCCAGCTGGGGAATTCTGGGAGTTGAAGTCCACAAGTCTTAAAGTTCCCAAGTTTGGACACCCCTGGCCTAGGGCCTCTTTTCATCTAAATCTGGCCCTGCTTATAGTTAAAAATAAATAAAATAAGGTACATGTATTAAGGTAGTCCTCACCTTAGAACCATTCATTTAGTGACCGTTTGAAATTACAATAGCACTGAACAAAAGTGATTTATGATGGGTTACAACTGTTGCAGCATCTCGGGCATTTGGCAACTGGCCTGCATTTAAGGAAGTCGCACTGTCCTGGGGTCACGTGTTCACCATTGGTAACTTTCCCAGCTGGCTTCCAACCAGCAAAGTCAATGCGGGAAGCCAGGTTCACTTAACCACTGCTTGATTCACTGTACAACTGCACTGACTTGCACAACTGCGGCAGAACAAATGGGGCAAAACTCGCTTAACTATGCTGCATTGCTTAGCAACAGAAATGTTGGCTCAATTGGGGTGGCAAGTCAAGGTCTACGTATATATGCAACCAAGTCACAATAAATGAAAAAAAAAATTTTTTTTGGTGCCCTTGCCTCAAAATTCATAACATGAATTTATTTCCCAAACTGGATGGGCACAGTCTTAAATGTGGTATAGAATAGAATAGAATAGAATAGAATAGAAAAGAAAAGAATAGAGCAGAGCAGAGCAGAGCAGAGCAGAGCAAGCAGAATAGAATAGAATAGAATAGAATAGAGTAGAATAGAGTAGCGTAGCATAGAGTAGAGTAGAATAGAATAGAATAGAGTAGAATAGAATAGAGTAGAATAGAGTAGCGTAGCGTAGCGTAGAGTAGAATAGAATAGAATAGAATAGAATAGAATTCTTTATTGGCCAAGTATGACTGGACACACAATGAATTTGTCTTTGGTGCTTATGCTCTCAGTGTACGTAAGGAGAATAAAATACATTCACCAAGGATAAAAAGATACAATACTTAGTGATAGTCAAGGTTACTAATAAGCTATCAAATTGTACTAGGAAACAAATAAAGGCATAAAGGGGGGGGGGAGAGAAGAGGGAAGTCAAGCACCTGAGAGCAGGACAAGAAGCAAAGGATGGAAACTAATCAAAGAGAGAAGCAACCTAGAATTTAGGAGAAATTTCCTGACAGTTAGAACAATTAATCAGTTGAACAACTTGCCTCCGGAAGTTGTGGATGTCCCAACACTGGAAGTTTTTAAGATATTGGATAATCATTTGTCTGAAAAGATGTAGAACTTCCTGCCTAAACAGGGAGTTGGATTAGAAGATCTCCAAGATCTTCCAACTCTCTTATTCTATTCTATTCCATCCTAATTTTGTATCACTTTAATAGTCTAATAAAGGCTACACAAAAAGGTATGCACATTTCCCCCCTTTTTATGTTTTCCTGCAAGTTCAGGGTCTACTTTTTTTCAGATCAACCAAGTGTGGATTCATTGTTTGTGACAGGAACTGACCAGCAAGAATTGATGCCTGAGCCTGGTGTTGGAGGCTAAGAGAGAGCGACTGACTCAAAGCCATCTCTTAGTTTTCATACCTAAGGTGGGACTAGAATTCACAGTCTTCTGACTTCCCTTAACACTACACCAAACTGGCTCTCAGTTTGTTTTTAAAAAATCTAAATACAATGATCTTTCATGATTCTACCTAATTAGGTATGTTTTTTCTTTCTTTTTTCGTCTCTGTTATAATTTTGCACCAGTGAGGTTAAAACCAATTTCGTTGTATTTAAGTACAATGACAATAAAGATTATACTTATACTTATTTGGTATAGCAGTTTCCCTTTGTAATGTTTTTTGGAGTTATCTTTTTAATGCAGGGGTGAAATCCATTTGCCTTTGATACCAGTTCGGTAGCAATATGAGCATACATATGTGTGCATTTGTGCGAGTGTTTGCTTCGCTCACGTGCACCACCTATGCACAGGTGCAAAACCTTCTGCGCATGCGCACAGTGTCAAAATGACATCGGGGCGGGTGGGCGGAGCCTGCTACTGAGCGTGCCTGGCAAGCGAGTAAGAGAACAGCGGGGTAAGCAAACAGCGAAGGGGGGGGGGGAAGAATCCGCTGTGCCATAGGATTTAGATTAGCTAGAAAGCAGAAAATCCTGAGTTCTAGCTAATATAAATCATGTGGAACAGCTGATCATCGGAAAAATCAGTTCTCCTGAACCAGTAGCTTTTTACTACTGGTTTAGGCGAACAACTGGCATCTTTGCTACCAATTCAGTCGAGCCAATCCAAACTGGAAGCATTTCACCCGTGGCTTAATGTACGTACTTTTGTTGTAAAAAATTCACAAGAAGATAAGGTCCGGGTATGGAATTAAGTATAGATATTTCTTATGATTGAGGTCTATGTACCTTAAACCACAGTCAGTTCAGTTTACCTCTGTTTGCATAGAATAATAGATAATAACCATGAATTAAACATTTCTGTTCCCATGATGGTGCAAAAAAAAAACATATTTAAATAACAGATCTGATTAATATTTAAGTTAATGTAAAATCCCTGCAAGACATTCATTTGTACCAAATGAGCCATAATAATAATAATAATAATGGAACCAGCCAGTTTCGTCATTTTAATGATTCCAGGAAATTCTGTTGGATTCAATTTTCACTAATAAATAGACAGTACATATTTCCACTTTTGCTTCTGTACTCAGGAAGATAAGTCTCATTCTAAATGAGACCTATCCAAATCAATCCTATATCTCTTTTCCAACTTTTCACTAATCACAGCAACAATATTCTCTTTTTTCCCATTCTTAGACAATCTGTGAAACAAGCTTAAATCATCCTCAAAATTTCCCAGTGTCAAGAAATATTTTTGTCACAAATATAGCCATAAAATCTATAAAATCAAACACTCTTGTTACTTTGGAGTGAAGTCCTGTAACTCCAATGGCTGGATTTCATACCAGTATATGTTTTCTATAAGACGGATAGATAGAGTTCAAGATCAGCAGTGGGGAATATAATTACTGTATATAGTCCTATATAAATCCAGCTGTGGATAAGCTGACCCTTCAATTTTCAATCCAAGACCTGTGAAAAAATGTGCCACCTGCAGATAAACTGAACCATATATGTAATGCTTTTTTGTTGTTCTTTAAAAATTTGAAGGGCTGCTTATTTTTGGATGGGCTTATTTATGAGTATATGTGGGAAATGCAGTTTTTAAAAGAAAAGCATTACTACTTATATACTTCTGAATAATTCCGTTTTCTGATAAGCCAAACTTGATTTTTTGGGGGAAGTGTATACTGTAATTTTTGGTTATTCTTAGATAATCATGAGTATATATTAACTCATTTATAAAATATACAGTATGATGATATGATGGCTAAAGTTTCAGGCTATTGGCACATTTTAAAATATCAGATAGGACTACAATCTCTATTTTTTTCTAAATGTTTCTGAGCAGTAACAGAGTTGGAAGAGACCTTGGAGGTCATCTAGTCCAAACCTCTGCTTAGGCAGAATTCTAGGGATTCGAACCGCTGAACTGCTGACCTTTCTGATCGACAAGCTCAGTGCCTTAGCCACTGAGCCATCTAACCAGGCAAAAACAGTTATGGACATGATCTGCAGTTTCAGGTAACTTCAGCATAAGTATAACCAGAATTCAATGCACAGATCTATATTTTTTTTTGCAACACCCAAAAAATGATTTGTGGTTCATTCCATGCACCATATGGAATGTCATCTATGGTCCAACATTTATGTCAGGTGAATCCCTTGTGAAACAAAACCTGAGGACTTCCAGTGCAAGACTCAGAGAAGACAATTAGTTGCATTTCCATATTAATTAAAATGTGCACGTTGGTAAATTCACATTCAAATGCAAACTGATCAAAATTCTTCCCAAACGTAATCCTAGTTTGTTTAGTCAGAATAATTCATTGGATATAAATGATTAAAAATTCAAATATTAATGGAGATGTTAATTATACCTACAAATTTGTCTTGCTCTACTCAACAAGTTACAAAAATAATCATGGAATGTGTTTATTTATTTATTAAGGACAACACACCTAAGTATCAGAGGTGCTATTCTGCTGATTCACCCCAGTTCGGGAGAACCAGTAGCAGCGGTGGTGGGAGCCTCCGCCCACTCTCCCAGACACAGATGCTCTGCACATCTGCAGAAGGTTTTGCACATGAGCGCTCCCAGTTCCAAACTGGTAGCAATGATAAGAGGAAACCATTACTGATAATTACACTGAGAATTTACCATTAGGTCTACAATAACAATAAAGTTTGAACAAAACCACAAACGTATAGCAATTATTAACTACAGAGGTTTACATTGCCAACAGGTTTTCACTTAAGAAAGCTTATTGGATATAATCTCTGGACCTCTTCTATATGGCATTGAATCCCACATAGAAAAGCAATACACTCTGACAAATGCAATTATTACCTAAAAGAACTGAGGCAGAATCTCAGGAATACATTCTCGCTTGAATATACTGCAACTGCAGTACTAATGAGGGAGACGCAAACATAGAAAGGGTCTTGCTTATGAGACTGGAGTAATTTATAAAGCTATACTGTACATCCACAAATATCAACAAAGCAAGTCATAACTATGATCTATTTATAGATAGGCAATCAACCTATTCTCCAAAGAACCTGAAAGCAGAACAAGGAGCAATGGATGGAAATTTATCAAGGAGAGAAGCAACTTGAACAATTTGGGGAACATAGTCCTTCAAGATTACATGAAGTGTCAATACCACTTCATGATGCCTTGGTAAGGCCACACTTTGAATACTGCATTCAGTTTTGGTCTCCACGAAGTAAAAAAGATATGGAGACTCTAGAAAGAGTGCAGAGAAGAGCAACAAAGATGATTAGAGGACTGGAGGATGAAACATATGAAGAATGGTTGCAGGAATTGGGATGTCTAGTTTAATGAAAAGAAGGACTAGGGGAGACATGATAGCAGTGATCCAATACCTCAGGGGCTGCCACAAAGAAGAGGGAGTCAAGCTATTCTCCAAAGCACCTGAGGGTAGGACAAGGAACAATGATGGAAACTAATGAAGAAGAGAAGCAACTTAAAATTAAAGAGAGATTTCCTGACAGTGAGAACAATTAATCAATGGAACAACTTGTTTCCAGAAGTTGTAGGTTCTCTAACATGGGAGGTTTTTAAGGAGAGATTGAACAACTATTTGTTTGAAATAATATAGGGTTTGCTTGACCAGGGGATTGGACTATAAGACCTCTAAGGTTCTTTCCAACCCTGTTATTCTGTTTTCTCTTATTCTGTTATCCATCCATCCATCCATTCATTATATCATCTATCTATCTATCTATCTATCTATCTATCTATCTATCTATCTATCTATCTATCTATCTATCTATCATCTATCTTTCATCTATATCACCTCCATCTATCCATCCATCCATCCATCCATCCATCCATCCATCCATCCATCCATCCTTTCTTCTCCCTCACCTCTTCCTTCCCCCTTTCTTCCTCTCACTGCACTTTTCCTCCATTATCAAACATTTCACCAAAAGACCAATCTTTCTCTATCTTAGCTTTGTCTCTTTTTTCCTCCATCCTCCTGCTTTACAAAAAGCAAGATTTCTCATGGGAGATTATGCATGGGATTGAATTCAGATGCAAAGGAAAAACAAGTAATTCACATTCATAGTCTCATAAGCATGTTTGTTCTTTATTGTCAGGCATGTAGTGAACTGGTAACTCGGCAATCAAATCATCTGACAAAAGCATGTCTGAGATGCATGCAGCACACAATGTTAAGTGGCTCTTTGGTTTTGATATTGCAAATTAATAGCAACAGGCAATCTTTTCCAGAGAAAAATGTAATGTATTATCTTCAGGGCCACTGCAAATGTCATGTTTTCTCTAATCCCATTAATGCTCAGTATCTCCCTCTTCCATGCACACACTTACATTTTGATGCAATTGCACTCACATCAGTGCAACTTCACTAGATATGAAAACGCATTTAGTCATGTAGGATTTTACTATAAGTACGTCTCTCTTTCAAGTTACATAGACCAACCACAAGCAATTGGGGCTTCCCAAGATTGCTACCACTCCAAAAACTGCAAGAGTCAGACAGATTCTGACTATTCTGGAATATCACATCCAGTTTTGGTCGCTACGATATAAAAAAAGATGTTGAAACCCTAGAAAGAGTCGAGAGAAGAGTAACAAAGATGATTAGGGGACTGGAGGCTAAAACATACGAAAAACGGTTGCAGAAACTGAGTATGCCTAGTTTGGTGAAAAGAAGGACTAGGGGAGGCATGATAGCAGTGTTCTGATATCTCAGGGGCTGCCACAAAGAAGAGGGAGTCAAGCTATCCTCCAAAGCATTTGAAGGCAGGAAAAGAAGCAATGTATGGAAACTAGTCAAGGAGAAAAGCAACCTAATACTAAGGAGAAATTTTCTAACAGTTAGAACAATTAATTAGCACAATGATTTGCCTCCAGAGGTTGTGGGTGCCCCAACACTGGAGGCTTTTAAGAAGGAATTGCACAACCATTTGTCTGAAATTATAGGGTTTATTGCGTGAGCAGGGGGTTGGACTAGAAGACCTCCAAGGTTCTTTTCAACTCTGTTATTCTGAATGCCATTGACAAAATCACTATCAGTCAGCTGCAAAAGACAGTTTTACAGCTTACATCCTGCAACAATATATTTAATACTGTCAAACAATATCTCCCTATCCCAGGTCTTTTGGCAAGGACTCAATAGAGGGATAAAAATGCCCAATCCCAGATCAATTATAATGAGTAACCAAGCTGGCTGGTAGCTTCCTTGGGCTATTCAGTACTTCTATAATTACAAACCAAGTGGGAAGTGACATATTTATCATGGAACAACTGACAACAACAGCAGCAAAAAGAAAAACCCAGAAGTTGATTCTGTGAAATGAGAAAATAAGCAAATCTGGACCGAGCGTCAATGTCACAAATCCAATCACATTACATTTCATTTCATTTTTTAAAAAGTTTTAATAAATTAAGAAAGATGTTTGTTTTCTTCCCTTTAAAATTTAGAAAATTCAAATGCCTGCATACTGCATAGATACCAACCATCTTAATAATGTATTTTATTTATTTATTTATATTTATTTATTTATTTAGTTTGTCGAACATGTACAAGATAACAGGTATAAGAATAAACATGGACATGAACAAGAAAATGAGTACAAATAAATGGGATCTGTAGGACAGGGGTGTAGGCACGCTGGTGCGCTTCTGCATGCCCCCTTTACGGACCTCTAAGGAATGGGGTGAGGTCCACGGTAGACAGTTTAAGGTTGAGCTTATGGGGGGTTGAGTTGGATAGAGCATTCCAGGCATTGACTGTTGCTGAAGTCGTATATTCTGTAATTAAGTTTGGAGCAGTTTACCTTGAGTTTGTATCTATTGTTTGCCCGTGTATTATTGAGGTTGTAGTTGAAGTAGTCGTTGACTACATGTTGTAGTAGACAATTTTGTGTACTATGTTTAGGTCAGATCATAGTGAGCATAGTTCCAGGATGTCCAAGCCCAAAATTTCAAGCCTGTTGGCGTAAGGGATTCTATTGTGAGCAGAGGAGTGGAGTACTCTTCTCGTGAAATATCTCTGGACCTGTTCAATTGTATCAATGTTGGATATACAGTGTGGATTCCTGGCAGAGGAGCTGTATTCAAGAATTGGTCTGGCAAAGATTTTGTATTTTCTGCAGGGGTCCCCAACCCCCAGGATGTGGCTCCTTACTGGACTATGGCCTATTTGGAACTGGGCCTTGCAAGACATGGGCCAGTGTGTGTGCACAGCTACACTCACGCAAGTGGCGCCCAGTGGTGAAATTCATTTTTTTTTACTACCGGTTCTGTGGGTGTGGCTTGGTGGGCATGGCAGGGGAAGGATACTGCAGAATCTCCATTCCCTCCCCACTGTGGGGCCAGTCAGAGGTGGCATTTGCCAGTTCTCTGAACTACTCAAAATGTCTGCTACCGGTTATCTAGAACCTGTTAGAACCGGCTGGATTTCTCCCCTGGTGGCGCTCCAAGGGCTTCTCTTCTGTCTTGCATGAATAGGGTGAGAAAAGGTGCAAAGTACATTATCTCCCCCCCTCAAAAAAACCCCCACACACCCACCGAGGTCATATCCAGGACTTTTTAACCTGATCAGGGCTGATATCTATTTAACTTGATGAGCTACCATGGATGAAGTGTGTCCTTGCGCTTCAAAGGCCTGTTTAAATGCAGACTGGAATACATTTTGCAATATCATTTTTTTTGCAAGTGAAGGCAGACAGAACTAAATCTTATGATTGATCCAAGCTGCATTATATGACTTACTGTAGAACCAGTTTTTTTTCTTTGTCATTGTTGTTGTTTTGTTCTGTGTTTTTTTTTTAATTCAAGACTCCAGTTCCAGCCACTGACCTCTAGTCTGTGCCCCAGAAAAAGGCTTTAGATATGATGTCTGCATACAATTTTTGTCAGTGGGGAGGTGTTATCTAATTTATTTTTAATGAATATTTCCTTGACTAGCAAAATCTGCCTTTACACTGCAGGAAATAACAAGAAGATGAATTATTAGAGTCTGCATGCTTCCAGTAGTAAGTAATATTTATCAGCTGGTGTTTTTCATAGTAATAGGAAAATCATCTATCCATGAAATACTCTTAGGTCACAACGTTATTCTCTGCCACATAAGGCTACCTAATCAGTAACAGAACCCGTGGAATTTTCAGCCCTTAAAAAAATAGTAATCAATTTTAGTTAGTATGGTTTTTATTTTTTATGGGGTTCAGGGAAATTAGGGCTTGAGATCCAGTCTTTAAACTCTGCAAACAATTTTCTGGTATATCCTTTTGTAATAGGAGTCTGGATCACTGATAGGCAACATTTCGCACATGAAATAACAATTAAAAAATAATGATGTTGCTCTCAGCATCCTGACATATTGGAATATGATCTCTTTGTATTCCTCTGGAATTGTTATTCTGCTCCTTATATCCTGGAACTCCTCACTAAATTTATTTATTTATTTGTCAAACATGTACAAGATAGCAGGTATAAATAGGAACATGGACATGAATGCAGGAAATGGGTACAAATAAATGGGGACAGTGGGACAAGGATGGTAGGCACGCTGGTGCGCTTATACATGCCCCCTTTACGGACCTCTTAGGAATGGGGTGAGGTCCATGGTAGATAGTTTAAGATTGAAGCTGTGAGGGTTAGAGGATGTAACAACGGAGTCAGGTAGAGCATTCCAAGCATTGACCACGCTGTTGCTGAAGTCATATTTTCTGCAATTGAGGTTGGAGCGGTTTACTGTGAGTTTATATTGATTGTTTACCTGTGTATTATTGTGGTTTAAGCTGGAAGAGGCGTTGACAGAAATCAAAGAGATCCCTAAATGAGACAACATGCAAAGGCCATTCAAGAACCATCCTATTCAGAGCTAGCCTCTTTTGATCCATTAAGAGCTTTGGAGAGTCTAATCAAATAGATCCATCATCCTTGCAAAAGGTGGTGTCTCCAGTCAACTCTTAGCAATGAAACAGCTTTCCAATCGTGACAATGAATTAAGCTTCAACTCTGCCACCTTGGTGTCCTTCATTTAAAGCCAGAAACCAATAGTTTTCTATGTGAGTTGGGTGCCCAACACATAGTAGATCTAGGGTTTGAGAATGGCCAGACTACTTCTGACCTGTCATTGAAGGAAAGAACTATAGACAGACATCCTATTAAAACCATAAATTATGAAATTCCATCAACAATGCAGCAAAAATGTCAAGCAATTTGAGAAAGTTGCCCACCCTCCAAACCAGGGAACTGTACAATAACAGAAGTTCCAGCTTGTTCCTGGACCACAGCTTCACAAAATAATAATCATATTCAAATATTTCTGGAACACCAATTCTAGATGCACCAGAATTTCTTGGATGACAGTTGCCATTCCTCTTTCTGGGCTGTCTGTGGATGTTAAACCTGAAATCTTGATGGCTACATCCAAAATTGTGTTGATGCCTTCTTCACCTATCCAGATGTGAAAGAACAAAGTTGACAGTTAGCTTGGGACTAATAAGTCAATTGCAGAGCACAAACACTTGAACCAATCATTCCAAAGAGAGACTGATAATTATACATGGTGGCTGAGTTGCATTTGCATCTGACTAATTGCATGCAGACTGCTGTCTCTCTCTCTCTCTCTCTCTCTCTCTCTCTCTCTCTCTCTCTCTCTCTCTCTCTCTCTGTGTGTGTGTGTGTGTTTGTATGTGGCTGTAAGGGATGTATTAAAAACTGTTTTGCATTTTAGTTCTTCTAATTGCCCCATTAAGTCTTCAGTTTCAGAAATGAACAAGTCTGTCTCCAGTGATGGGAAAGGAAGAAACTGTTTTCATTTCCTTAATGAAAGGAAAAGAAAACATCAGCAATATTTTTCATTGAAAATGCATGTATACTGGTTACGAAGTAGAATAAGAAAGTCAGTCAGTCATTTTCTGGATAATATTTTCTATAACCACCAAGAGTGGATTATAGCTTCCAACTCTTTCTATTCACGCAAGAGAGTATGTTGAGAAGGGGATCCACACAGAGGTGCGTTTCACATAAGTCACCAGTTCACTGTGTACTGAAACTGTCAGCGCACATACTCGCTTTGCGAACGAGTGTGCAAGTGTGTGCCCTTCCATGCGCATGTACGCCCTTCTGTGCACATGCACACACTTCCATGAATGTGCAAACCCTTCTGTGCACATGCACACCCACCTGTGCATGCACTTTGCAAGCTTATGTGGCATGCACACATGCACATGGCATGGCTAAATAGGATGACATAGAGCCGGGGACTGTAGATTGCCGCTACCGGTTCGCCCAAATTGGTACGAACCGGCTGAGTACCACCACTGGATCCACATCAATAAACAACTTTTCCTTTGATTCTACAAGCCTCAGGCCTTGACATCTTTTAGAATACTTCTGTTTGAAACAAAAATGAAAGACCATCACTTTCTGAATTGACTATACTGGGCATCACAAAGAGATCGATGGTTTATTAATGCCAAGGCAAAGAAGACACGCATAATGATTTTTTATGGGAACGGTGTTGTGAAAATTGCCAAATGATCAACAGCAGTGGTGGGTTCCAGATCTCGTTGCAACTGGTACACTGCAATGGGGCCCAGCATCCACCATGTGAACACGGTCAGTACGCACATACATACTTACCATCCGCGATGCTCCAGCTGCTCAGCAGAGCATTGTGCAGGTACCGTACGCTCCGTATGCATGCATGAAAGCCCCAATCATCTCAAATAGTGGTAAGAAGAGTGAGTGGGTGGGTGGGCCCTCGGAGCACCATACCGGAATGATACCTGGTGCTCCCAGCAGGCATCGGTACACCTGTACTGGAGCGTACCAGCTATATCCCACCACTGATCTACAGGTAGTCCTGAATCACAACTGAGACCAAAATTTCTGTTGTTAAGTGAATTTTGCCTCATGTTATCACCTTTCTTGCCAGAGTTGTTCATTGAATCTCTGGAGTTGATAAGTTAGTAACCCAGTTGAAAGTGAATCTGGCTTCCCGAGTGATTTTGCTTATGAGAAGGTCGTAAAAGGTGATCACATGACCTGTGGACACAGCAACGGTCATAAATATGAACCAGCTGCCAAACATCTGGGTTTTGATCACATGATCGTGGGGATGCTGCAAAGGACATACTTATGGAATACGGTCATAAGTCATATTTTTCAGTAATGTTGTAACTTTGAATGGTGACAAAAAGAACTCTGTAAATTGAGGGCTATCTGTCTAATGAACCAGAGGCAGCAGCAAAGGTTGTGTTCTCTAAACCTTTCCCCAGTTTTAAATCCAGAACCAGTGCCATTGTTTTATGGCATGTGTCTCTCAAAAACATGGTGTCCATTTCTGAATTACATACTGAAAAAAGGAGCAATATTTATAAAGTACGATTTAGATATTCATAATTTATATAATAGTGTATATGAAGAAGACTATATATAATACTTTATTCAGTTTTGGTTGACACACTGTAAAAAAGATGCTAAGACTCTGGAAAGAGTGCAGAGAAGAGCAACAACGGTTGCATGAACTGGGTATGTCTTGTTTAGTGAAAAGAAGGACTAGGGGAGACATGATAGCAGTGTTCCAATATCTCAGGGGATGCCACAAAGAAGAGGGAGTCAATCTATTCTCCAAGGCACCTGAGGGTAGAACAAGAAGCAATGGGTGGAAACAAATCAAGGAGAGAAGCAACTTAGAACTGAGAAGAAATTTCCTGACAGTGAGAACAATTAATCAGTGGAACAGCTTGCCTCCAGAAGTTGTGAATGCCCCAACACCGGAAGTCTTTAAGAAGATGTTGGATAACCATTGGTCTGAAGTGGTGTTGGGTTTCCTGCCTAAGCAGGAAAGACTTCTAAGGTCCCTTCCAACTCTATTCTATTCTACTTTACATGTATTACTATATACATACACACATATACACTCATTTACTTATAGATGATGATGATGATGACGATGACGATGATGATGATGATGATGATGATGTCCATTCAGTTGTGTTCAACTCTTGGCAATTCTATGAGCCAGGTCTCTACACACCTTCCAATCTTGCACTACTTCTTTGAGTTGTCAGCTTTGATGGTATCCAACCACCATGTTCTTTGACAGCCTGGTTTCCTTTTACTGCTAACTCTTCTAAACATAATTGCTTTCTCCAGTGAATTCCCCCGCATGACATGACCAAAATAAGCGACTGTATACATCTACATGGTTTTCTCAGAGAAAATTTAAATGAATCACCATAGACACTAGGATGAGTTGCATACAACATTTCCATATGTTGGGGAAACTTGCAGACATAAATAGATGTTTTTGTTTCTTTTTCTTTTTTTGTAATCAACCCTTTTAATAAGACTTGTGGAAAGGAAATTGTTCTGCTGATTTAAATAGTCAAACATTATATTCCCATAGATCTAAAATATGTTCTGTAAGTGGAATGCTTCTTAATGATTGGTGAAGGATCATGCATGTACTTTCAGCAGGTTGGGTACATGGACCAAAATCTACAGAATTACATTAGCAATTTTTAGCCCTGCCATTCCAACGGATGAATCATTATGTTTACCAGTTCAACACTTTGCTTTAAAAAGCTATAATGATACCAATTTGTTTTTTTCTTGGTGGCTTCAGCACAACATTACCATTCTAGTATTACATTTATACAACATGTTATCTTTGTTTCATTATGCCAAATTCTGTTTCATGAGAAATTTAATCTACAGATTTAACAAACAAACAAACACCCACACCTACACACACGCACACACACACAGACAGACAGACAGACAAACAGAGACAGAGAGACAAACAGAGACAGAGAGAGAGATGGAAAGACAAACAGAGACAGAGAGATAGAGACAGACAGACAGACAGACAGAGAGACAAACAGAGAGAGAGAGACAGAGACAGAGAGTCAGAGACAGAGAGATAGAGACAGGGAGAGACACAGAGAGATAGAGACAGAGAGAGAGACAGAAAGAGAGAGAGAGACAGAGAGAGACTGAGACAAACAGAGACAGAGAGATAGAGACAGAGAGACAGAGAGACAGAGAGAGAGAGAGGCAGAGACAGAGAGAGAGACAGAGAGAGACAAAGAGAGAGACAGAGACAAACAGAGACAGAGAGATACAGAGAAAGAGAGACAGAGAGACAAAGAGAGACAGAGAGACAAACAGAGACAGAGAGAGACAGAGAGACAAACAGAGACAGGGATAGAGACACAGAGAGAGACAGAGACAGAGAGAGAGAGACAAAGAGACAGACAGACAAAGAAAGAGACAGACAGACAAAGAGAGAGAGAGACAAACAGAGACAGAGAGCTAGAGACAGAGATAGAGACAGAGATAGAGACAGAGAGAGACACAGAGAGATAGAGACAGAGACAGAGAGAGAGGCAGAGAGAGGCAGAGACTGAGACAAAGAGAGACAGAGAGATAGAGACAGAGAGAGACAGACAGAGAGACAGAGAGAGAGACAAACAAACAGAGAGATAGAGACAGAGAGGCAGACAGAGAAAGAAAGACAGACAGAGACAGAGAGACAAGCAGAGACAGAGAGATAGAGACAGAGAGAGACAGAGAGAGAGAGGGAGGGAAGGATTCCTGCTTTTTCTAACAGGAATCTGCTCTGAAAACAGGAAAAAAAATCAGATTTCTGAAGATTATAATCTATTCTGCATCCTTCTAAATACAATTATTTTTACAGTGGTAATAAAAAGTTAGATAGATACCTTGAAGAAATTTACAATTCAATTTTCAATCAGACAGAAAAAGGAAAGTAGAAAAACAAGAAGCAAATTTAAAAAGATAACATTTAAAATACAGATGTGAGTACATGCTGCGACATTCACAGGTGTACTTTCCAGCAAAAGGTTTCAAACATATACAAGATTTATAATTTAAATGTTCTGATATTTATAGCACTTGCTTTGTAAAATGCAAATGTTGGCTATTTGTCAGCCTTAAAATATTTCAACAATTTCAAATAAAAATAATTATTTCTTCTAAAACCAAACTAAGTTATTTAGGAGCACTCCATGCCAAACCGAGAGCAGGGGGAAAAATTTTTTTTTATTGATTTGTATGCTATTTTTGGGACCTTGGTCTGATGAGCAACAGGTAGAACATCTCTCAAGAAAAAAAAGATATATTGTGTTCAGTAATCATGAATATATTGAAAAAATATAATTGGAAATCATCTAACAAAGATATTTAGCATGTTGGGAAGCAAACAATAGTGGAAAGCAGAGAACAGAATGAAGTGTCAGAAAGAAGGGCAATTTGCATTGCAAGCAAGCTCCATAAGATGTAGCTTCAAGATAACAATTTAAGGTGGAATTAAACAATAAGAATATTTTTTCTTAGCGAAACTGAGGTCTGCATGATAATTCATAGATTAATTCAATTCTGGGGGGTGGACAATACGTGAGAACTTCTATTTAAAATTCTGCATAAATACCTTTTAATAATGGTCAAGCATTACTAGCACTACAGAAAGAAGAGAGAGAGGAAGGAAGGAAGGAAGGAAGGAAGGAAGGAAGGAAGGAAGGAAGGAAGGAAGGAAGGAAGGAAGGAAGGAAGGAAGGAAGATGCACAGTATGCAGTGTCCCTATATCACAGTTCCCCAATATTTCTGGCTTTGTGGACTGGCATGGGGTGGAGGTGCGGGAGAGGGGTTGGTTTCATGTGAGCAGTGGGTAAGCATGCACATGTACACAGCTCCATTTGAACATGTGTGCATATGTTCACCTGCTGCTTGCACAGGCATGCACATGTGCATGCATCCTGTCAATTCAGGCAGCCTGGTTTTGAACAGTTTACATCCCTGTAGTGGGCCACGGCTCAGGGGTTGTGGCAGCGGTGGGATTCACTTACCTTTCCTACCGGTTTGCAAATGTGAGTGCACGTGCTGCCCAGAGGAGGGTTCCTTCCGGTCCTGTCTGGTACGCCAGAAGAGGTAGTGAAAATCTGGCGTACCGGACCGGAAGTAATGGTGGCTTGGCCACACCCCCGAACCTCCGTCAGAAGCTTCTTTAAAAAAAAAAAACACCCTTTTTCCCTGCCGGTTCAAGCAAGGGAAAAGAGGTTTTAAAAACTAAAAGAGAGAGGGGAGGGAGAGGGAGGAAAGGAAGAGGCAGGATAAATAATAAGAAAGAATAAGAATGAAGGAATCTCACTTTTTAACTGGGATTCCACAAAGTAGGGGGGAAAATGCTGTTGCTTTAAATCGGAACTGAGCATGCCTGGCTGTGGAATTCTGGGAGTTGAAGTCCACAAGTCTTAAAAGTTGCCAAGGTTGCTTTGCTGGCTGTGGAATTCTGGGAGTTGAAGTCCACAAGTCTTAAAAGTTGCCAAGGTTGCTTTGCTGGCTGTGGAATTCTGGGAGTTGAAGTCCACAAGTCTTAATGCTGCAAAAATTTAAATTGAAACCTGCTCTAAATTGAAAAAGGAAGTTTGCAAAGTGACATTCAGCAGTTTGTTCCTGGGCCAACTGAACAACAAACTGGATAAAAGGTAGGGTTCTTATATGGTTCTATGTTTTTGAAGTTTTGGGGTTTGTGCAATGGGGCCTTTGTGTTTCTAAAAGATCATTCCCTGCTTGTGAATGGAGCCAAACTTTCTATAGGCTCATTATCTCATTATCTATCTGGCAGGCATGTGGAATGAGCCTTTCTGGGAGTAATATTTTATTGGGGGGGATTGGTTGCTTCCCACAGAGGGAAGGGAGAAAGAAAGAAAGAAAGAAAGGAAGGAAGGAAGGAAGGAAGGAAGGAAGGAAGGAAGGAAGGAAGGAAGGAAGGAAGGAAGGAAAACAGCACAGCAATTTAGGGGTAGAAGGCTACTCAGAAATCATCTAGTTCAACCTCCTGCTGCGGGGGGTTGTCTGGATTATTTTGGTGCCTCTAACAGAGAGGAAAATTGTCAGAAAGGAGAATGAGTTTACTAGGAAAAGACTGCCACGCAGAGGAAGACAGAGATAGCCCTTGAGTTATGACTACAATTGAGCCCAAAATGTTGGTTGCTAAGGAAGCGCTTTGTTAAGTGACCTTCACTACATTTTATCCAATCCATGACATCTCCTGCTAAGTGACATCAAGTTGGCTACACCCACCCAGTCACATGACCATTAAGCCATGCCCACAAAATAAGCCATGCTCATAGAATAGGTAGTAAAAAAATTCGAAACCCACCATTGCGTGCCATGTCTGTGCATGCGCAGTGTTTGCACAAGATGTTAGGGTGGGTGAGCAGAGCCTCCTGCAGTTACCACTACTGGAGAGCACCAGCTGAATACCACCTCTGGGTTGTGGACCCCTGATCTAGATCAACTTTTCTCAGTAGACTAGAGCAGGACATCTAATCCAAAGGGGAACACTTGGGATTACCTTTATTGAGACTTATCACAACAATCTTGCAAATCTGAATTTGCTATATCTCTCCACTGTTTTAAACCCCAGTGAATCAGGGAAGCATCTACCTTAGTCAGAAATGGTATTCTTTTTGCTAGAGGTTGGAAAATATTTTAGACTCATTTGTCTAGGTAATGGCTTCTGCAGAGTTCTAGGTAGAGCCCAAAGGTCAGGTCAAACACATTATTAGTATGGAATCCTTACACAGCTATTAGAGACTTAAATCCAGCCCCTGTGAATTCTGTTGACTCTTAGCTAGTGCCAGTTTGACATTAGTATATCAGATTATAGTGTATAGGTGGCTTGTAATAACCTTTAATGCTTTGAACTTAATTCCCTTTCCTGGCTATTGTGCCTGATACAAGTTTCTCATTTGATGGCCCAAAGTAGGTAATAAAAGATTGATATCAGAGATGTAGTAGATTTACCTAGATCTTGGAATCCTGGTGCAGAGTTCTATAAAGCAATAGATCTTTATATCAGGTTGCAAGGTTGGGTGAGGCTCAGAGAACCTAAATTTTATATCTTTGCTCTCTATGTCAAGAGTTGAGCACTTCTCCTTTGGTGCTGGCATCAGTCAGTGTCTGGCATTCACATATTTGTATCAATAACAACTGTTGGATCTGGGCAACGAGAGACAGACTGCGGACACGTAGTGACTTAACAGCTCTTTATTAGTAGTAGTAATGATCCAGCTTGCTCTGTGGTCGGAGGGTTCCCCTTTTATAGGGATCGGGTACGCCCCTCGACCAATCAGAACGATACCTGTTTCCCGCTGTAGCAGCGGACCAGAGGGGAGACTTACTACGATATATGCTAATATCTAACACCCCTCCCCTCCTAGATGGAACGTTGCGGTAGGTAACATAGTCTTTTAGGTATGTGGGTGTTTGTCTTGCTCGGGAGGAGCGTCGTAGTTCGGGCTGGTTAGAAGTGGTTGCAGGATCGGGTGCTTTTCCTGTTTCACGTTCGGGAGGTTTTGTGCCTTCGTTGCTAAGGCGTTCTGGAGTCTGGTCGGTTGCGTTGTCTGGGGTTTGCTCTGCTTCGTGCTTGTTTTCTTGTTCCAAGCTTGGCTCGCAGGTGTCGTAGTTTTCTATGATGGGGCTCTCGCGTGGTTGACTTTCTGTAGGCAGGGAAATCTCGTCTTCGTTTCGAAGGTCTGAGTGTGCTAGGCGACCCCGAAGTTGATCGATGTGCCTTTTCCAGTTCCGCCCATCTTCTAGTTCCAGCAAATACGATCGTGGACCCGTGATGCCAATGACCTTTGCCGGCATCCACAATGTTCCCCCTGCATAGTTGTGGTCGTATACTGAATCCCCTATGCTGAAAGACCGAATTTTACTTGTGGAGTCTGGGGGAGCTGTGGCAGAGTAATTTGGGTGAAGACGGTCCAGGTGAGACCGTAGACGGCGGCCCATGAGTAGTTCAGCAGGACTCCTACCCGTCGTTGCGCTTGGGGTAATATGCTGAATTAGGAGGTAATGGTCAATGCGTGTTTGCCAATCACCTGGACCCATCCTAGCGAGGGCCTCTTTTGCGAATCGCACCATTCTCTCCGCCTGTCCGTTTGATGCCGGATGGAATGGCGCGACGAGGGCATGCCGAATTCCCTGACCTGCTAAAAACGTTTCAAAATGCATGGCCATGAATTGGGGCCCGTTATCGGAGACTAGGAGGTCGGGCAGGCCATGAGTGGCAAAAAGTCGCCGTAGAACCTTAATGACTGCCTGTGCCGTGGTTGAAGTCATTAGGACTACATCTAGCCATTTTGAGTATGCATCCACAACTATAAGGAAAGTCTGACCTTGGAATGGCCCTGCGAAGTCGATGTGTATTCGCGACCAGGGTGCTTTAGGTTTCTCCCATTCTGTGGCGGGCGCTTCCGGGGGTGCTGGTCTCGATTCCTGGCATGGGTCGCAAGTGGCCACCCACTCCTCTATTTCTTTGTCCATGTTTGGCCACCAAACGTAACTTCTTGCTAACGCCTTCATTCTAACAATCCCCGGATGACCCACATGTAAAGCCTCTAATACATTCCTACGTAAAACATACGGAATAACAACTCGATCCCCCCACAATAAACAACCTTGTAACACTGAGAGTTTGTCCCGTTTTGACCAAAACATTTTGAATTCCGGGCCCACGTTTCCTTTCGGCCACCCCCTCCAAACCCAAGTTTGAACTTGCTTTATTACATTGTCTTTAGAGGAGAATCTTGCAAAGTCGTATGAAGAAACCGGTCCAGAGTCCAAACAGTCAATGAGCAATACCGGTACTTCTGGAGTGGGGTCTGGCAGAATGTCAGGTAATGGGCAACGGCTGAGTGCGTCTGCATGTCCGAGAGTGGAGCCCGGTCGATGAATCAATTTGTATGAATACGCAGCCAGGAAAACAGTCCACCTGGTCATGCGTGGAGAAAGGGAGATCGGGGTGGGGCGGTTTCCTGCCAAAAGTCCCAACAACGGTTTGTGATCTGTAATTAGTTCAAAATCGCGGCCGTAGAGGTATTCGTGGAAACGCTTTACTCCAGCTACAGCAGCCAGATAGGAAATGTCATAATGTGTGTGAGGAACAAAAATAGAGTAGTCATGCTTCAATTACGTGATTAGGAGTCCTGGCAATGTAGTGGTTAGAACGTAATATTGTGGACAAACGTCGTCCATCTCCTGGAGTTTGATCCTGACTGGTTCAAGGTTGACTCAGACTTCTATCCTTCTGAGATCGGTAAAATGAGGAACCAGATTGTTGGGGGCAATAGGCTGACTCTGTAAACTGCTTAGAGGGGGCTGTAAAGCACTATGAAATGATAAATAAGTCTAAGTGCTACTGCTATTGCTATTCCAAGGTAGGAAGTATGGGATTCAAACATTCCTCTTTTTAATTAAGAATAGCTCTGTTGACAACTCTGGCTTAAGAAACCAGTGGTTTAAGGTCCCATCACTTTGCCCCTTCATTGCTAAGGTGGGCATCCCTCAGAAAAAGCATTACTCAAATATTTTCAGTTTTCTCCATTTAATCGAGGACAGAACTGAGAGCAGTCGAAGCATGAAATAGAAAATAATGATAGCAAAGTTCTAATACTTGGAAGATGCCTAGAAGTCAGAAGAGCAAATTATAGATGTTTCCTCAAACAATTATGGCTATATACAACCAAATGGCTGTTATTTTCTTAAATTGCTGCAGGGATGGCCAGTCCTCAAAGAGCAATGACAAATGCAGTAATCTAAAAATAAAAATAATAATAATAGTAAGCAGAAGCAAACTATTTGAGGAGCAAGCATTCCCTGCTTGTTATTTTCTTATATAAATTCCTTTAAAAAAGAAAATCTTATAAAACCTACTTTGTGATATGACCATAAAACTACCTGGAAATAAATGGTTTTTGTTTTGTTTTTGACACACATCATTTTCTTTAATACTTATTCAGGCTCTGAATTTAAAGATGAATAATATACTTTAGAATAACAGATTTATGTAATGGATGCAGTAAGCTATATATCTTAAATGGGGAAAAAATAGTTGATAAAGTTAGTTCCCATTTATCCAGGGAAGAAATTCAGGTATATTACAGATGTCTACTTAAGTAATAGGATTCCACCAATATAGCTTTTCCCAGTTGCAATGGCTGTGAAAGTTAGACCATAAGAAAGGCTGAATGCCAAAGAATTGAGGCCCTTGAACTATGGTGCTGGAGAAGATTCCCGCGAGTCCCTTGGACTTCAAGGTGATCAAACCAGTCAATCCTAGAGGAGATCAAACCTGACTGCTCTTTAGAAGACAAGAACCTGAAGATGAAACTCAAATACTTTGGCCACCTAATGAGAAGGAAGGACTCACTGGAGAAGAGCCTAATGCTGGGAAAGATGGAGGGCAAAAGAAGAAGGGGATGACAGAGAATGAGGTGGCTGGATGGAGTCACTGAAGCGGCAGGCGTGAGATTAAATGAACTCCAGAGGATGGTTGGGGACAGGAAGGTCTGGTGGAACGTTGTCCATGGAGTTGTGATAAAGTAGTAGACACATTTTGGAAAACTGATATATTACCAAATTTAGTTAATTTGCCCATAACACTCAATGACCTTTATTTACACTAGGCCACAAATAAACCATGCAGGTAGTTCTCAACTTATGACCACAATTGAGCCCAATTTTTGTTTGTTTGTTAAGTGAGCTTTGCCCCATTTTACGACATTTCTTGTCACAGTTGTTAAGTGAATGACTGCAGACATTAAGTTAGTAAACCTGTTAGTATACCTGGCTTCCCCATTGACTTTGCTTGTCAGAAGTTCACAAAAGGTGAATTACTTGACCCTGGGACACTGCAACCGTCATAAATATGAACCAGTTGCTAAATATATGAATTTTGATCCCATGGCCATGGGGATGCTACAGTCGTCATGTGTGAAAAGCAACCATAAGTCACTTTTTCAGTGCCGTTATAACCTTGAATGGTCACTGTTGTAAGTCAAGGACTACCTGTATTATGTTCTTCTTCCTGAAGTATATCTCTAAATACTAACTGGATAAACACAGATAGGATTCACATATAGCACTCATTGATTTTACTCATTGATTTTACCAATTGATTTTACCAATTATTGCTGAACATGCTGGGGGGAAAAAAATCTGCCTTTCAAAAGAACAAAATAATCACCATTTGTGTAACCTCATTCTGATTTGTTTCCCCTTCTTTTTAAAGCTGATCTCGCTTGTGCCTCTGTAAATTCATCAAATGTTTGGCTGGGTCACTAAAAAAGTGGGGGAATAAGCTAAGAATTAAGAAGTAAATCACATAGCTCTATTTTCATATTCGCCTACGTCATAGTTCAATCAGTAATGCACCAATAAATCATGGTTTCATGATGATATACTTCACTACTATAAAAGAATGCATGATTTATTCACTGACTTCCTTCTCCCCATCCACACAGCATTGTAAACTAAAAACTGAATTGTCTACCTGTATGGATCCAGCTCTTTCATTTACATCCTACACTTCCACTGTATGCGCAGTAGTTACTTATTCAACAAGTAATATAGCATACTAAGGACTTCAACCTTGGTCCCCCAGACTGCATATTTTAATCACTATGCAGCACTGACTTATTAATTCAGGGACTTTGCTATGGTTACTATTAATGAGGCATGTTAACCTTGAAACTTAACTGACATTTTTTTCAGTAGCATGGTGAATATTTTGCAACTATTAACTTTGATTTTTGTTATGTCTCTTTTGACACAAATTGTTCTAGGAGACACATGATGGCCCATGTGAAACATGACTAAACGGCTTATTGTATAACTTTCTTCAGGCAGAATCCTATTTAACATAGTGGTTAACTAAGAAGTATGCCCACTTCTGTTGTACCTCGGTTGCTTCTCATAACTTTCTGTTTTTCCTCTCTGATAAATTGAGAGAGGGTAAATTGGTACTGCAGACTTTATGTTTTCATGCACTGTGCTGCATCTTTAGGTCCAGCTTTTATTACCATATTTTTCAGAATATAAGTTGCATTTTCCCCAACCTAAAAGAGAGTGGAAATTTGGGTGCATCTTATACACTGAATGTAGTCCTGCCCACCCTTCGGCCCCCACCCTTTGGCCTCTGCCTCCCAGCAGTTTGCCTCCTTGCGGTAAACAGCAAACAGCCTGTTTCAGCTTCAGCTCAGCCTGAGTAGCACAAGCAGCTGATTGTCAGTTTGGTTGGCCTCCCGACCATCAGCTCTTCCAGGCTGCAGGGATTGCCATTGCCTATTGCTGCCTCATTTTCAGCTCCGTATCCCATTTTTGGCCTCTGCATGCCCTGTTTCAATAAAGCTGATGAGAGCTAAATAGCTTGAAATAGATTTATACTAGTCTCCCTTTATTTATTTATCAGCACGAATGCAACACAAATGTAACAAAGGCAACATTAAAAAATGGCTTTCTGTCTGGATGGCTCCTAGGGTGACCTGAAAGACAGAAAAGGGAAGCAGTATGCTCCCTCCCATATTTGGGCATACCAGGGGTTGTGACACAATACATACCTATTTCCCTGGCTTAGCTGATAAAGGAGGAGAGCCTGTGGTTTAGTGGGTAATACAATTGCCTGATATGTAAAACAGCCCAGGTTCGATTCCCAGTAAGGTTATGGCTAGTTGATGAGAGCTAAATAGCTTGAAATAGATCTATAGTAGTCTCCCTTTATTTATTTATCAGCACAAATGCAACACAAACACACACACACACGTGTGTGTGTGTGTGTTGCATTTGTGCTGATAAATAAATAACATAATACATATATATAAAATTTGATCCAACACATTAGTAGGATTGTATAAACACTAGTGTATGTTTGTTTTGTAAATAATACTTCGGTTAATTTTATTATGATGGATTTTTCATTCTTTTATTGGTAGTGTTCCAGAATGTTAATATTAGATATAGACCACTTAAAACTCTTCACAGTTGTCTGTCCGTCATCTATCTATCTATCTATCTATCTATCTATCTATCTATCTATCTATCTATCTATCTATCTATCTATCTATCTATCATCTGGCCATCCATCTCAGAAACACCCACTTAGCAACCCACTTTGAATGACAGTGACTATTACAATCAAAACAATTTAAAAAATGACTCCACTGTGGATCCACACCATCCTTTAGTCCAATGCCTAGAGTGAAATTGAGGAGTTTAAGACACTTCTGAAAAAGTGCAGGGATGGAACCACTTGGATCTCAGGGTAGCAATGCTGTTAAAGACAGCGTATCCTATGACAGAGGTAGGCATGTTCCCTGGCTCCTATCAGAAGATGTTGACGGTATCTGAAACATTCTGTGTTACATCTTACAGATGGAGAGACACCATGAGAGAAAGCCATTCCTTGAGCAACAAAGCCTATACCACGAAGAGCTTTACAGGTAATAACTGACATGTTGAATTCTACCTATAAGTTTCCTCTTCATGCTGTCACATTTTTTGCACCTTATTCAATGTTTTAATAGGCAAGTAAATAGAAAGAATGTATATTGACTTTGTATCTGATCTGCAGGATTTGTAAAGCATTCTATAAAATCTGTTTAAAAATACAGTAAACTTGATCAGCCAAATAGTTAACCCCAGTTGAGGAATTCAGCCGGTTCAGATCGGTTTGGGCAAACTGATAGTTCCAGCGATCAATTGGCCCCACCCACCCCTGCTCTATTCTGTCCTATATTTCCTTGTTTGAAGCCCAGCTGATTAGCACGGCACAGAGGATTGCCGCATCTCAGCTCTTTTACTCACAAGGGCTGCAGGAAAATGTAAGATTTAGTGCTGATTTCAAATGCAATTTGGTATGTGCATATGCAAAGCAAACTGGTTGTTTCACCGGTTGAATCCCACCCCTGGTTAACCCTAAATTGCACTTTATGCTGTGAGTTACAGAACTGAGCATAATGCTATCATTATTTTTCATCACATGTTCATGGTGGAATTGCAACTTTTTCTCTTCTCTCATTTTAATAAAAAGCAATGATGAAACTCATATCAATTGAATACATAATAAAAAAGGTAGCAGGCTTTTTAACATAGTTCCTTTTAAAGGAAAGCCAAGTTTTCATCATTATACCGAACCAAGATCAAAAGCTTATTTTTGAGTGATGGTTCCAACATTGCTTGCTTTCAATATTGTATTAGAATATCCCTATAGCTCAAACTTTTCCATAAGTCAGTAATACAAACTTTTACTAGAGTACAATCTGCCTTTCAAATTCTTCAGCACAAACAAAATTATTCTTACTAATCAGTAAAAAAGAAGAAAAAGTGCATAGTTTAGAAGGTAATGAATCAGAACTAACTGTCAAAATATAGGGAATGTTCCTTTAGCGTTGCAGCTACTAAAATGTGTGGCATTGTGCAAGGAGGAAGACATACTCTGCCTCAATGCCTCACATCAGGTGTTGAAAATGATGTGATCTGCCTTGCCATTTGAAGTGAAGCATAATAGGTAGCATGTTGTGCCTCACAAAGTATCAAGTGGACCTGATCTGTCTTGACCAGCTGCTTTGCTTCAAGGCAAGTGTCTTCTGAGCCTACATAGAAGATCACTGTAGGGGCAGATAAGCAACCAAAGAGAAGTAATGTGATTGCTCCAATCTGTAAGGTAAAAGCCACCTTGTAGAATATATGGATGAGTCACTTTCAAAGTAAAACATCTGCTACATGTTTTATACCTCTTTTGTAAATGACTTTCAAAAGGTTTCTGATTTCCTCCTGGATTATGGCTAATCAGGAGAATTTGTCAAAGCTGTGCTGATCCCTAACAGACTTATGTGAGAAGTATGTACCCCAAATGTATGGGATATACTTTCAATAAAGCTAGTTGCCAAATTTTGAGACGTGTACAAGGAAGGAATCTGTGTCAATCAAGATACTGCTGCACTATATCCCAGGAACATCTTCCAGCATATTTAGCAGTAAAGGATGCTCAGCTCTGTATTTCAGTACCAGATGGATGACTGAAGATGCTTCCTGCATGATTATCCTGTTGGAAGATGTAGGAAAAGATAAAGAAAAAGTATCCCTGTGCGCCATAGCCAACTTTTGAAGCCATTGAGCAGTGCTGTCTGAAGACATTTTGGGGTTCTGTATCCAACATGACATCATGCCATAGAATGTATGGCGAAAAATGGAAATCTGTTCCTTACAACTGAAATGCTACCTATTTATCTACTTGCATGTAAGATGCTTTTGAAACCAACTAGAATTCAATGGCCGGCAACCAGAAGTGGGCTGCACTTACCTTAACAACTGGTTCCCTGGTTGTGACTGCGCGCACATGTGCAGACACACTTCGCTCTCATGTGCCTATTTGGGGCTGAAATGGAATTTCAAACATGCAGCTGATCAACTCAGGCAGGTCCTGTCAGTACAGGAGGTGTGGCACAGAGCTGGGCAGCTTGGGCAGGGGGAATGAGCCAGAAAGATACTTATAAATGGAGAGGATAGCACAGGGGCAGGGGGCCAGCCAGTGATCACAATTATCAGTCCATCTGAACCAGGCCGACCAGGCAGCAGCCCATCACTGCCGGCAACCTTGTGGGTGTCCAAAACAGAGATGATAAGATGCCATCAACAAAGATATGGAAGCCATGGACCTGTGCCTTGGAGATACAGCTGACCATGCAAAGTGGCACTCAATGATCTGAAAAGCAGACCCTTCACTTGTGGACATACACTTAGGAGGAAGAGGAGGAGGAGGAGGAGGTAGAGGAGGTGGTGGTGGTGAAAGTGCTTTTGAATTACAAGGTGGGCAGAAAATGAGGCAAGTGATGGGAACTCATTCCATCACATGGTGGTAGAACTCCAACCATTAGAGCAGAGCTGTCAAACTCACTGCCCGTGGGCTGGATGTGTTATACGCTGGCCACACCCATGCCCGGTTTAACAAAGGGGGAAAAGTCATGATACATCATGTGACGATGCCGTGACTCAAGTTTGACACCCCTGAATTAGAGCATAGAGCTTCTCCACCATCTTTTAAGCCACTGAGTTACATGGAAAGGTATAGTACGTTAGCTAAATGTCTTTAAACTATCTCAACTGATAGGAGATACCATTACTCCTACAAATGTTATCTCCTGTCACCTATCAGTTGAGATAAATAATTAAATGCAGAAATGGGAATAAATTATAGTATAGAGAGACATGGTGGCTCAGCGGCTAAAGACGCTGAGCTTCTCAATCAGAAAGGATGGCAGTTCGACAGTTGAAATCCCTAGTGCCTCATAACAGAGTGAGCTCCCATTACTTGTCCCAGCTTCTGCCCACCTAGCAGTTTAAAGAATGCATGTAAAAATGCAAGTAGAAAAAAATAGGAACCACCTTTGGTGGGAAGGTAACAGCGTTCCATGCACTTCGATGTTTAGTCATGTCAGACACATGACCACAGAGATGTCTTCAGACAGTGCTGGCTCTTCGGCTTTGAAACAGAGATGAGCACTGCCCCCTAGAGTCAGGAATGACCAACACCTATGTGCGAGGGAAACCTTCATCTATCCATAGTATTCTGCATTGCAGTAGGGAGGTTTTGAGGGGAAGTATAATATTTTTATCCAAGCACTTTTACTGTATTCTCTAGATAAAGAAACACTGGACTACATATGTTAATCATAACAGACAATTTCATTGAATAGCATGGCCAAATATATATCATTTTATAATGATAGATAGATAGATAGATAGATAGATAGATAGATAGATAGATAGATAGATGATAGATAGATAGATGCCTAATTCTAGTAAATATATAGTAAGAGAAGACCAAAGACATTTTTTTTACAATGAAGCATGACAAAGCTGTATTATGTTTTAAGAATATTTAATTGTGGCTTTAATGGAACTCTGGAGAAAAAGTACCCTCAAAGGGATTAGACTTGAGATGTTTTCTCTCCTGCCTTCACCTGTTGAAACGAGAAGCTGGAAGCTTATAAATTTTCACTATATCCAGAACATCTGGCATTTCATACATGTGCCATGACATTGCTTAGTTAACTGACAGGTGAGCATAAATAATGAGCCATAACAGACCGGCAATGTCTAGGAGGTAACTTAATGACTTCCAGTAGTTTAGGGTTTAAATTCCTGTATTTTCTAGCTATACGCCATGCTGGTTGAGTCTTATGGCTTACATTCCTTTATTATAGAGTAGCAGTGCAGTAAAAGATAGACATGGGGATTACTTTTTGTAACATAAAAAGAGAGAGCATTATGATCATATACCAATATAATAAATTGATTAGGCTTCCTCAAGTGAATATATAAATGTATACATTGTGCTAAAAAAAAACCTAAAATATATTGAAATATTCAAACACCACTGGCTCAGGTTTTGCAGAAGTACAGGGCAGTTGTGTGTAACAATTAGTCTCAAAGTACAATATTATAAAACTGTATAGAGTTCCTCATATTTATCAGTAAACAGGAATATTTTTCTCATCTGACCCAAAAGACCAGAGTAACTTAGTGGGAGGAGGGGAGCAATTAGGTCTGAATATCAGCATGTATAGAAAGGACAACACAATCTGCGACCGTCTCAGTGCAACCCAAGTGCCAGAGATGTGTGTTTGTACCACAACTCTGGGATATTGTTATATTTCCTTTCCAGTAACATTGAAGGCAAGATATTCAATGTTATTTCGGTCGGGGAAGAAAAGTTAAATATACACCTGATGGGGTGAAGGTTCTTGGCTCAGTCATTAACATGTGGAGGGGAGAAAATAGAATTTTAGTCATTCAGTGTCAACTCGCAAAGCATCCCTGGCCTGCTCTGGAGTTGCCATAGAAAAAGGGGGATAGGAAACTGATGAAATGGCATGGCAGCACAAGACAGATGCCTGGAGATGCCAGAGTCGAAGAAAAAGAACTAGAAAAAATAATAAAATATTGCGACCTGGCCATCGAAACTATACGGCTATGGATGAAGCATGTAACAGTGATACCCATTGTTATCGGGACACTTGGCACCATGTCCAAGAATTTTACAAGATACAGCAACAAATTACAGCTTCCTGCAATAACATCAGCGGAACTGCAAAAAACTGTGCAACTCGGAACACCTTATATTTTAAGAAGGTACTTGGTTGATACCTAGGACGTTGGCAGCAAACCTTATCAACCATTAGCACCAGTCACTGGTATTTGTAATGCATTTTTGAATGTTCAGTTGGCTGAGTTTCATGTTTAATGAATAAAGTATAATCATCATCATCATCATCCATGAAGAGCTAAAGATACCAAGTTCATAGGGAGCTATATTACAAAAATGTAAACTCAACATTGATTTTTCAATGGATTCATCCTTTAACACTTTAATATGCATAAACACAAATATTATTTTATTATAAGTACAATTGGGACAGGCAACTCAGTTGCTAAGGAACACAGTTATGAAACCCCGTGTCATGTGACCGCACTGATTTATGGCAAATGTCACAGTAGCCCAGTTGAATTATTAGGTGATTCCTGTATGGTTGCAGTGACCTTGGTAACAAGACAGCCATTTGCAATGTCCTGCCAACTTCCCCATTGACTTTGCTTATTAGAAATTGGCAGTGAAGTTTATGAATGGTGAGCATGTGACCATGGGACATTGCAAGGGCTGTAATTGCGAGCCAGTTGCCAAGAGTCTGAATCATAATCCTGTGGATGTGGGGACCCAGCAATGGCAACAACTGGAAGGATTTGTCATGTCCCTTTTGTTCAGTGCCACATCATTGCAAGTTCAGTCACTGAATGAGTGGTCATTCAGCGAGTACTATCTGTATTTGACTTAACAGTGTTATATGAGTAATATTAGGTCTTCAGTATATTTTTTACCAAGCATCCATTATTGGAAAGTAGTTTGCAATTGGGCATGAAGATTTATCTTTTATATAACTAAAGAGGAAGCATACAGGGAAAAGAAAAGATTACTAACGACTGAAGATGTGTAACAGATGCAAATACTATTAACTCACTTCAAAAGATTGAAAAACAGTAGATGAACCATTAAACCATGTGTTACATCCTGTAAAAAGTTCTCTTTACAGCAATAACAATAAAGGGAAGAAAAATCTAAGCTTAAACTTGGTATTTACTAGCATTTCTCAATCTAACACATATGCTTACAAGCATTTCTCAATCTAACACATATGCTTATCTAGATTTTTTTTTCTCTTTTTAATGGAAAGCATAAATACTCTTCCTGCTGTCAGAAAAAAAAGAGTAAATGTCCACCTCTGCCAAGCTATGAAGTCTCAAAGAATAACAGGGAGATCATCAAGGAATGGAAAAAGGAAGTCAGCATTAATTTGCATTTAGTATATGAAGATCAAATTGGCTAGACCCAATGAAGCATTATTGTCTTGGGTTTGGTTACTTTTTGAGGAGGAGGAGGAGGAGGAGGAGGAGGAGGAAGAGGAGGAGGAGGAGGAGGAGGAGGAGGAGGAGGAGGAGGAGGAGGAGGAGGAGGAGGAGGAGGAAGGGGAAGGGGAAGGGGAAGGGGAAGGGGAAGGAGAAGGAGGTGGTTTGACTATTTAACTTCCACATATTTCTCGGGTGGGCTCATCACAATCGCCATTTTTTAGAGTAGAACAATTGAAACCGGTTTTGGATTTATTAACATGTTCATTTCTTTCAGTAATAAATATTTTAAACCCATTGTAGATTTTTGATAAAATATTCTGAAAGTCTGTTGTATCACTGTACTTTGACCAAAGGACAGTCAGCCAGATTCTGTCAGATTTTAGATTTGTTTGTTTCACCTTTTCTCCTCAGTTTTCAGCTTTCTTGGCCAAATTTCAGTGAAGTTCCTTGTAGATGTTACGTATCATTGATGTAGTGTAAAATAGCCAAATTTTTATAGTTGTCGTGTTTAGGTGGTGTAATTTGTCTTATCCATAAATTAGGGTGATAGCTGATGCAAAACCTTTGGGAAAAAGTGCTTTACAATATGCAGGAACATGAATAGACCAGTTCAGTTCTGATCTTTAAATCAGTTTTGACTTTACAGGAGTGAAGTGTCTTCTTGAGAGGCACATCTTAGCTGTCTCCATATGTATATGAATCCACAGGCACTTAATTCCGCCTTGCACAGCTGCAGAGTTCCATAAGGCCGAGACAGCATGATGAGAAGTATGATTAAACAATATCTGTTTGCAGTAGGGTGCAAATGTGATGCTGTTTAAAAGAATAATTTAGGTAGTTTGTCTCTCATTACTCAAAAGTTTGCTACAATTTGATGAAAGAACAGGAAGTGCTTAGAGTGAAGTGAAGGATGTGAGATTAAATCCCCCTTCCATGATCAGAACAAATGATATTTCTCTCTTTCACCCCACACACAAACACTGTCACTCCGAAATTCACCTGAATGAATTTGCAAGGTTAAACCAATCACATGCATAAATGGCAAGACAGGAATCTAGTAACTGAACACATATTGTAATGGAATTCCTAAAAAATCCTTTCGGCGAACTTGAACCCAGGAAAAAGTATTCATTGGCCACAGACACTAATAAATATTGGCTATTGTCAGAATATTCATGGACTGGAATAGGACATAGCAACAGGTCAGCCATTGGGGACTGGCTGGAATAGGACATAGTAACAAGGTCAGCAAATGTATAGGCATGGCAACTGGGTCAGCCAATGGGAACTATTTGGTGACTGAGAGCCATGCTAGACAGCTTGGAGCCTGGGCATGGCTTACCTATGTAGCTCTGAGTCTGTGCAAGAAAACTAATCTAGTCTGCTTTCTGAATTGAAACTGGAAACCAATCTCTCCTCTCTACCACGTTGGAAGAATCTGCTGTTGGTATTGTACATTTATTCATGTGTTATTATGTATATAAAGGATTTAATGAATCCTGCTGAATCAATTATCTCTGTGTGCTTTCTGGATGTGATTTCTGCAACAAACTCTGAAAGCTGGGTTGCATCCAATTGACAGCTTAGAAATCCCATGGAGGAATTCTGAAAGTGGACGCCTTTCAAATCCACAATATTTATTATTGTAGCCTTCACCAGAATTGCTACTTCCATATTCCATCAGACTTGGCTAGGCAATGACCTAAGGACAATTGCAGCTATGTAGAATGTGGATTGTAACTGTTATTCAGTATTATTTGTAAGCCCTCTGCAATGTCAACACCTTGACAAACACCAATGGCTATGTGACAACTTCATTGGTTTTTAAGAAGGAGTAGCTGATATTTTTTTACTTTTAAAGCATACTAAAACAGCATCCAGACAAGTTGCAAAAATGGGCTGGCATATATTCTGCAAGTCCCACTGACATTCCTACAAAAATGCAAAGCCAAAAATCATTTCATACAGTGTTAATTGCTATTCTTCCCTTAATCTTGTTATGTCCTAGATTAGTTTTTTCTCCTGATTAAGTACTTAACATTCCAATCACCCTTTCAGCCCAGCACAACATCTCTCACTTACTTTTAGTAATGTAAGAAAGCAAATACATGCCAGATGGAGGGCAATTATATGTATTTGCGGAAATGTGCATTTTCTCAGATGATTGTTTTCTATTTATTTTAAAGTTGCTGTTTAAAAGCTGAATCATCTGCAGTGGTGTAAATATCCTGTAAAATATGATTTTCTAGTCCCGGGTCTAGAATCAATCAAATTTTAAACATAAGGGCAACACATACGGAATGTCATGTGGGATGTTGAGGGACAGAACTTCAAGATTCATAAAAATATGCCAATGCTGAAATTTAGGAAAAAAGATATAGTCACTAATAAAAAACTAAGCAAGGAGAGAAGCAGCCTACAACAAAAAAGAAATGTCCAGACAATGAGAAGTATTAACCAATGGAACAGCTTGCCTTCAGAAGTTGTGGGTGCTCCATCACTGGCGGCTTTTAAGAAGGGCAGCCATCTGGAATGGTATAAGGACTACTGCTTGAGAAGGAAGTTGGATTAGAAGACCTCCAAGCTCCTTCCAACTCTATTATTCTCTATTCTACATTCCTTCATCTTTAATGTGACAAGAGACCATTGTTGTACTCTGTCCAGTGGTGGGATTCAAATTTTTTTACTACCGTGGCTGTGGCTGTGGCTTGGCTTAGTGGGCATGGCTTGGCTTGGTGGGTGTGGCAGTGGAAGGATACTGTAAAATCTCCATTTCCACCCCACTCCAGGACAAGGATACTGTAAAATCTCCATTTCCACCCCACTTTAGGACAAGGATACTGTAAAATCTCCATTTCCACCCCACTCCAGGACGAGGATACTGTAAAATCTCCATTTCCACCCCACTCCAGGACAAGGATACTGTAAAATCTCCATTTCCACCCCACTTTAGGACAAGGATACTGTAAAATCTCCATTTCCACCCCACTCCAGGACGAGGATACTGTAAAATCTCCATTTCCACCCCACTCCAGGACAAGGATACTGTAAAATCTCCATTTCCACCCCACTTTAGGACAAGGATACTGTAAAATCTCCATTTCCACCCCACTCCAGGACGAGGATACTGTAAAATCTCCATTTCCACCCCACTCCAGGGCGAGGATACTGTAAAATCTCCATTTCCACCCCACTCCAGGACGAGGATACTGTAAAATCTCCATTTCCACCCCACTCCAGGACGAGGATACTGTAAAATCTCCATTTCCACCCCACTTTAGGACAAGGATACTGTAAAATCTCCATTTCCACCCCACTCCAGGACGAGGATACTGTAAAATCTCAATTTCCACCCCACTTTAGGACAAGGATACTGTAAAATCTCCATTTCCACCCCACTCCAGGACGAGGATACTGTAAAATCTCCATTTCCACCCCACTTTAGGACAAGGATACTGTAAAATCTCCATTTCCACCCCACTCCAGGACGAGGATACTGTAAAATCTCCATTTCCACCCCACTCCAGGACAAGGATACTGTAAAATCTCCATTTCCACCCCACTTTAGGACAAGGATACTGTAAAATCTCCATTTCCACCCCACTCCAGGACGAGGATACTGTAAAATCTCCATTTCCACCCCACTCCAGGACAAGGATACTGTAAAATCTCCATTTCCACCCCACTTTAGGACAAGGATACTGTAAAATCTCCATTTCCACCCCACTCCAGGACGAGGATACTGTAAAATCTCCATTTCCACCCCACTCCAGGACAAGGATACTGTAAAATCTCCATTTCCACCCCACTTTAGGACAAGGATACTGTAAAATCTCCATTTCCACCCCACTCCAGGACGAGGATACTGTAAAATCTCCATTTCCACCCCACTCCAGGGCGAGGATACTGTAAAATCTCCATTTCCACCCCACTCCAGGACGAGGATACTGTAAAATCTCCATTTCCACCCCACTCCAGGACGAGGATACTGTAAAATCTCCATTTCCACCCCACTTTAGGACAAGGATACTGTAAAATCTCCATTTCCACCCCACTCCAGGACGAGGATACTGTAAAATCTCAATTTCCACCCCACTTTAGGACAAGGATACTGTAAAATCTCCATTTCCACCCCACTCCAGGACGAGGATACTGTAAAATCTCCATTTCCACCCCACTTTAGGACAAGGATACTGTAAAATCTCCATTTCCACCCCACTCCAGGACGAGGATACTGTAAAATCTCCATTTCCACCCAACTCCAGGGCAGGATACTGTAAAATCTCCATTTCCACCCCACTTTAGGACAAGGATACTGTAAAATCTCCATTTCCACCCCACTCCAGGGCAAGGATACTGTAAAATCTCAATTTCCACCCCACTCCAGGGCAGGATACTGTAAAATCTCCATTTCCACCCCACTCTAGGACGAGGGTACTGTAAAATCTCCATTTCCACCCCACTCCAGGGCAAGGATACTGTAAAATCTCCATTTCCACCCCACTCCAGGGCAAGGATACTGTAAAATCCCCATTCCCTCCCACCCCGCTAATCTGTTTTTCAGCTCCATTCTACTGTGCAGGGCAACAGAAGAAGAGCCAGCTGATAAGATGGGACTCTGATCAGCTGGGACTTGGGAGGCAGTGAATAGATGGGGGCGGGGCCAGTCAGAGATGGTATTTGCCGGTTCTCCGAACTACTCAAAGTTTCTGCTACCAGTTCTCCAGGATTGGCCAGAACTGGCTGAATACCATCTCTGTCTGTGACCATATTTTCTCTGCCATGTTCACGAAGTTGAAAATCCAGCATTCTTTCATGTTATTCACCCAGGGTTTGCTTTTTATTTTCAAGTATTTTTTGTATCCCCTTTAAAGATGGGTTAGATAGATGTCAAGATAGCATGCCTCTGCTCGTTTGGAAATGGTACTCTGTTTAATAATGTCTTTTTTAAAATATATTTTATTTGTATGGGGATTTAGGTCTTATTAGTAATTGATGCTAGCCTGGCATTATTGGTTTTTTTTTTAATTGACGGATCTTAGTCAACTTTTAAAAGTTAAAGCTTCTTCTTTGCATATAAGATTCGGAACTAGGTGGTTCCCTTCTCCATACATAAACTATTCACAGCTGCAATGCAGCATCTAGACAGCTAACATTAGCCTGACAATTCCCTATCATTAAAAATGAGTGATAAGTCAGAGAATGAGGAAAGGGAGCATTTTCTTCCCTTAGCTGCCAATCATCATTTCAGAAACAGGTAGGAAAGCCACATTAAGGGACACAACTAAGCTTATATTACATTTTTTTTTTAAAAAAAAGCTTCTTTAACATATCAGCCCAGCATCCTTTAAACAGGAGAATCTGGTGAGTTAGATTATTTCTTTAGCATTTGCATTTTGAAGTTAAAAGATTTAGAATCAAATGCGGAAGGTCCCTTTCTTTGATGGAGAAACTTGATCTGCGTGGGTTCTACAAATGAGCTTTTGATCCTTCTGATGAATAGATTGCTAAATGTGCCCTCTTATCTATGTAGCTCCCCAAATGAGTTTGGGCTGCAACAAGCAAGGCAGGGGAGGTAACTCTGCTCCCCAATTCAGGGAGAATAGCAATAGCATTAACTCCATATCTTCCTTGTCTCCACATCCTTTTTTAGGCTGGGAAGCCTAAATGTCGAAATGTTGAAATGTTGGATTGTCCAGATATCTCACCACACCATTTGCATGTAAGGAACACATCCCAAAAAATGTTTTTAGTGCCATAATATATGTACTTTTAGAGAGGGCAGGGAAGACATATCCAACTGGCCTTTGTCTTCTCCAGGATGACAATTACACATCTGTAAGTAAAAAACATACCAGGAATGTGGTGGCTCAGTGGCTAAGACACCAAGCTTGTCGATTGAAAGGTCGGCAGTTCAGTGGTTCGAATCCCTAGTGTTGCGTAATGGAGTGAGCTCCCGTTACTTGTCCCAGCTTCTTCCAACCTAGCAGTTTGAAAGCAAGTAAAAATGCAAGTAGAAAAATAGGAACCACCTTTGGTGGGAAGGTAACAACATTCCGTGCGCCTTCAGCATTTAATCATGCTGGGCATATGACCACAGAGACGTCTTCAGACAGTGCTGGCTCTTCGGGTTTGAAACAGAGATGAGCACCACCCTCTAGAGTCAAAAATGACTAGCTCATATGTGTGAGTGGAACCTTTACCTTTAAATAAAAACATACAGGGTGATGCAGGAAGAGATGGCACAATACTCTTTCTGTATAGAGAAAAGAAATGCAATAAAGTATGCAGGGTACATACTCCAGGGTACAAATTATGGACTACAACTTCATCCAATCCAAAGCCCCAGACAAAATCTCGGTCCCCATCTTTGTCCTAGAAGGAAAAGAACAGAAATGTAATAAGTACGGCTTTTATACACAACTATTTTTCAATCAAACGTGGAAGAACAAGGATATGACAGTTCACAATATTATAAGAGATTTACTGAACCTTTGGCAGGTCTCAATATATGGCTGGGGAGCTGTAAATAGCTTAATTTGAAAGTCTGGTGAATGCCAGAGTCAAGGACACAGGTTTTCTTACTCCTTTCTAGATGTAATACCATAAATCCTCTCTTCCTCTGTCAACTATCGTGTAAGGTTTATAAGTTTTAGTCCCCACTCACTCTCGTTGAATGCTATTTGAAGCCTTCTTTGGGTTTAGTGGACCAAGGGCCAAGGAAGGCCAGAGCAGGATGGCACCAAATGAGGCTATTCCACAGGTTGTGCAAATGACTGATGTGCTGGAACCCAGGGCTATACATTGCCTTAAGCAGACTGAAGCTGCAATTTCATGTTCAGTCTTATGAATTATGTTCTTCAATTATGAGTTGAAAACAATGAAAGCTCATTTTGTGATTTGGGACGTGTCTCCCAGCTCAATCTAACTCACAAGGGTGTTATTGGGGGGGACGGGGGACGAAGGCATGCCAAGTAAATCATCTTGAACAAATAAATAGGATCACACATTTTGAATGTTCCTGATCTATAACAGGGCTTTTCTTGAGCTGAACACACATGCAGAGGAAGTCGTTGTTTAAAACTTATTTATGAGATTTAATTGTAGGCTCACTGCAAATCTTACTTGCCATATGTGAGCTGGGGAAGTACTGTGTTGTTTGACAGACCTCCCAGGACCTCCCCCATATGCTCAACACCCATCACAAAGCTTCCCACCCAATTGGATCCCCATACAGGTAGAAAGCAGGCACAAGGGACCCAGTGGGGCAGGATCAGAGATGAGTTCCTCCTGGTTCAGCCTGGATCGAGCAAACTGGTAGTAGTGGCAGCGGGAGGCTCCACCCACCCACCTGGAAGCTTCTGCACATGTGCAGAAGTGTCGTCCATGTATACAAGTGAACCGGTAATAAACAAAAATGGAAACCCACCACTGGGTTGGATAGGAGGGAAAGATAGACAGGTGAGAACAGTTGCAGCATCCCTGTGTTTGGCTGTAGGAGAGGGAAATTGCCAAGCCCCTGAATTGAGATTAAGTGACTGTAGGGGGCACTGCAGCAGCTGTAACTTCGAGCACAGTTCTTATTTTCCTTTGTTCAGCATCACATCATCGTAATTTTCAAGAATCACTGAATGACATTACCTATACCAGTGTTTCTCAAACTTGGCGACTTGAAGTCCTGTGGACTTCAACTCCCAGAATCCCCCAGCCAGCATAGCTGGCTGGGGAATTCTGGGAGTTGAAGTCCACAGGACTTCAAGTCGCCAAGTTTGAGAAACACTGACCTATACGAATGAAATATTAAGTATTATTTTCCAACCTTTTTAGATTTGAACTGCAAAATCTTATAACACTGCACCAATGAGCCTATATATCGACCCTAACGCTGGCCTGGCCAAAACCATTTTGGAGCTTCAGTGCTACCACACTGGAGCTGAGGGATAGAGAAGGGGGATTAGAGACAGCTGAGGTTGTGTAGTCAAAATAAAACACTTTCCCTTGGGAATCAAGGATGCTCTCACACGTGGTCAGAGGAAGGAGGGGTGATGTCACCAGACCATAAGACAGCGCCTTGATTGGACAATGTAACTGATTGTTTGGGGATTGAGAGAAAACTTTTACTTTTAGTTAAGTGAAAAACCATGGGACTTTTCAATGTCGGTTTTCATCAGATATGTACCAATATGATATTTCCAATAAAGCTATTCTTTGAGGAATCTACTTGCCTTGGAGTGTTCCTTTAAATGCAATACAATACAATACAATAGTAGAGTTGGAAGGGACCTTGGAGGTCTTCTAGTCCAACCCCCTGCCTAGGCAGGAAACCCTATACCGTTTCAGACAGCTGGCTATCCAACTTCTTCTTAAAGACTTCCAGTGTTGGGGCATTCACAACTTCTGGAGGCAAGCTGTTCCACTGATTAATTGTTCTCACTGTCAGGAAGTTTCTCCTCAGTTCTAAGTTGCTTCTCTCCTTGATTAGTTTCCACCCATTGCTTCTTGTTCTACCCTCAGGTGCCTTGGAGAATAGTTTGACTCCCTCTTCTTTGTGGCAACGCCTGAGATATTTGAACACTGCTATCATGTCTCCCCTAGTCCTTCTTTCTCTTAAGCTAGACATACCTAGTTCCTGCAACCGTTCTTCATATGTTTTAGTCTCCAGTCCCCTATAGATCTATTACTTGGAACCCTGACACTATACTATCAACCAATCAGAATGAAGCTGGAAGCAGAGGTGGTATTCAGTCAGTTTGGACTGGTTCACTCGCCCTGGCTCTATGCCATCCTATTTAGGCATGTTTTTGAGGCTGGGCACATGCACGGACAACACGTGCATGAGCAAAGCGCATGCGTGGAAGGCTGGGTGCATGGACGGAAGGGGCATGTGCACCTGCAAACTGGTGGTAGCAAAAAGTGAAACCCATCACTGGCTGATCTTCTAGTCCAGCCCCCTGCTCAAGCAGGAGGCCCTATTCCATTTCAGACAAGTGTCTATCCAGTTTCTTCTTAAAAATATTAAATTATTAAAAACTATTAAATCAAATTGTAAAATATTTAAAACTAGTAATTATGGAGGTTTGGGTTTTTTTCCCCCTACTGTGAACGGCAACTATACATTTTCATATTAAGCAATATCATTCTAGCCTTTGTGTCCCTCAATGTGGATGATATTTGTTTTCCCATCTCTGCAGAGAAATATACAACACAAATCCAGATAACCCGGTATAGATTGACTGGAAACTTTTGTTTCATTGCACCAAAGTGTGGTTATGCAATATCTACTACTTACGGGGAGGGCAATGGAACGAAAACCCCTTCATCATGTTAATTCTATAAAGAATGGCTGCATCTGTAAGTTAAGTGATTATAGCGTTTACTTGAAATGCATCACAGCGGGATGGCATTTGAGTGCCAAATTTAGTAATCAGAGCACAAGCGTTCATTTTTTTTTAAAAAAAATTGTCGTATAAAGTAGAGTCCTATAGCACTACAGGATCCATTTCAACCCAGAGCACAAATTTATTAAATACAGCTGATTTCTTAAATTTAAGTTAGAACACCAGCTTTTAAGCTTTAGTGCTGAAACATTTGGTGTGTGCTTTTCACAAATAGCAATTTGTTTGATTTGCATATTCTGGATCATTACTCACACCGTTATTTTTTTTTAAAGGTTATGGAGCCTATCATGTACAGTAATAACATCATCCAGTCTTTCAATCAAGAGCTGGAACTGGAAAAGATCCAAAAATAATTCTTATAGTTCTTATCAACATGTTTGGCCACGGTGGCTCAGTGGCTAAGAGACTGAGCTTCTCGATCAGAAAGGTTGGCAGTTTGGCAGTTCGAATCCCTAGAGTCATGTAATGGAGTGAGCTTATGTTACTTGTCCCAGCTTCTGGCAACCTAGCAGTTCGAAAGCATGCAAAAATGCAAGTAGAAAAATTGGGACCACCTTTGGTGGGAAGGTAAGAGCGTTCTGTGAGCCTTTGGCGTTTAGTCATGCTGGCCACATGACCATGGAGATGTCTTCAGACAGTGCTGGCTCTTCAGCTTAGAAATGGAGATGAGCAATAGCACATATGTGTAAGGAGAACCTTTACCTTTATATATGAAAAACAGTAATTGTCAAATAACAACACTTATTATTATTAAAAATGTTAAAATGATAAAACACAGATTTAAAAAATAGGCAAAGGGATCTTAAAAATATCATATTTTTCGGAGTATAAGACGCACCTTTTTTCCTCAAAAAAGAGGTTGAAAATCTGGGTGCATCATATATACCGAATATAGCATTATTTCCTCCCGAAGCCCCACCCCTTCACCAAAGTGGCCGTGCATACCCTTATGGAGGCTTTCAGAAAGCTCCTGGGGGCTGGGGAGGGCAGAAATGAGCAGAAAATGGCCGATTCCCCCCTCCAGCCCACAACAGCACTCTATAAGCCTCCATAAGGCTATGAATGCAATTTTTTTGATGAAAAATGGGCCCATTTTTGCGGAAAACTGGCTGTTTTTTGCTCGTTTTAACACCCCCCCCCCAGGAGCACTCTGCAAGCCCCCCCAAGGTTATTCATTACTTTTTTGGGGGAAAAAATGGGCCCGTTTTCATGAAAAATGGGCCATTTTGAAGAGGTTTGCAGAGTGCAAAAAAAATTTTTTTTTCCTTTTGGAAAGCTATTTAACTAATTGATGAGAATTGCATTGATCAAATGCTGTGCCAGAAGAAACACCTACCTATCTACTGTATTTATCTCTATTTCTCTCTATATATATCCCTCTCCCTACTACCTACCTACCTACCTTTACACACACACTCTCTCTCCCTACCTACCTACTGTATCTCTCTCTCTCTCTATTTCTCTCTCTCTCTATCCCTTTACCTACCTACCTACTCTCTCTCCCTATCTATCTACTGTATTTATCTATCTATCTATCTATCTATCTATCTATCAATCAATCTATCTATCTATCATCTATCTATCTATCTATCTATCTATCTATCTATCTATCTATCATCTATCATCTCTATTTCTCTCTCTCTATCCCTTTATCCACCTACCTACCTACCTACCTACCTACCTACCTACCTACCTACCTACCTACCAACCTAATACTCTCTCTCTCCCTACCTAACTACTCTCTCCCTACCTATCTACTGTATTTCTCTCTCTTTCTCTCCCTCTCTATCCCTCTATCTACCTACCTACTTTTTTTAAAAAAATGCCTCTTCAAAACCTTGGTACATCTTATACTCTGGTGCATCTTATACTCCAAAAATATGGTAACAGAGCTTCCTCTCTAGTCTGCCAGTTCCCTGGGATCCCCAGGCTTGATGGCACAACCAGGTCTTGAGGGATCTTCAGAAAGTCATGAATTATGATGCCAACCTAACCTAGGGGGTGTGAGAAGAGAAATAATATTCCACAACATGGGCATCCCATCCAAGAAACTCCACCACTTAGGGCCTGCAGCAGACTCTATTAAATTTGGTGGGATGGAAAGTTGTAATTAATGAGAAATAGCTTTGTCCCATGCCATGTAGAGCTTTAAGGGACAAAATCAGGACCTTGAATTGGAAACAAATTGATCAGCAATTCAGTGCACGGACTAGAAGTGCAATACATATTCTATGAGGGGCAAACATAACTGCCTGTGTCACTGCATTTTGCAACAGCTGAAGTTTTTGGATCACTTCAAAGGCATCGCCATCTCAAACACATGCCAATATTCCAATTGGGAGGGGACTAAGGGATGAGTGACTGCGTGAAGCCCCTTGATCTAGGAATGAGCCAGAGGTGGGATTCACTTACCTTCCCTACCAGTTTGTATAAGTGAGCACGCTCACACACATGTGTCTCATCTGTGTGTGAGCAGTGCTCACACATTATGTTGGGTTGGGTGGCCGGAGCTTCCTGTAGCCGCCGCTACCGGTTCACCCGAACCAGAGAAAACCGGCTGACTATCACTTCTGGAATGGGCATGTGGCCAACAATATAAGTGGCCAACAATTATGTGAAAGTCCTCTTAGGCACGACAACCAGAGGTGGGTTGGTGCTGGTTTGGCCCGGTTCAGCCAAACCAGTAGTGGAATTCAGGCCTGGGTTGCAGAACTGGCAGTGATAAAGGCTTGGCAAACCCCGAACCGGTTCCCTCACTGGCGCTGATGTCACCACCATGTTGGATTTTATGTGTTTTATGGAAATTCTATGGAGGTTTTATGGAAATTGTTCTCCACGCACATGTCTGGCGCCCCAGGGTTGCGAACTTGTAGTAAAACCATCAACAACCCACCCCTGATGGCAACCTCTGCTTCTCGAGGTTCCTCCTGCCTTCCAGCTTCCTTCCTCTCGGCTTTCTCTGAGACCGATAAATTCCAATGTTAGAAAAGTCTAAATGAGAAATGACAGTTGTTCAGATGAGGGTGAAATAAGTCGGGAGGAAC
The DNA here is from genome assembly GCF_964273705.1 of Natrix helvetica. NCBI lineage: Eukaryota > Metazoa > Chordata > Lepidosauria > Squamata > Natricidae > Natrix > Natrix helvetica. The sequence continues at coordinate 17,867,064 of NC_138549.1, read as the reverse complement.
TTTAGAGTTTGGACATTTCCTTCCTCATATTTTGTTCATTTTCCAAATAGATCAGCCACGCTTCAAAAATAAACATTTTTTACAGGGTGGTTTCTACATGTCAACATTTTAAAATCGCAATCTGAATTTTAAACAGGAAGTCTTTTATAGCTGTATCTTGTCTAGACTGCTAGAGAAATATATATGTAAAAACTGAGTATTTCACAAAGGACGGTAACTAATATTTTATAGTTTGAAGTAGTGGAAAATATGAAAATAAATGCAGATAATGTACCACTTTCCCATCCATTAATATTTCTGTAACAAATAATTCTCAGAAGCCTAGATAAAGGATTTGGAGCTGGTAGAAAGCCACTGTAGTCTCTGGACTACACAAAGTAGAGCCACTTGATATGATGCCACCAGAATGTCTGATCCCTATTAACCTAAGCTTGTATAAATGGCCCAGATTTTTCCAACTCGCAGATTTTATACTTTGCCAACAGCAATGATTGATGAGAGATGCCATTAAATTCCACTGGTTTAAATATTCCCTATAGAGATGTGCAAAAATTGTCCAACTCACTTTGAGATTCAGATCTGAGACTCCAGAAAAGTTGTTTGATCTGATTTAGTCTCCAACTGAGTTGCTAGCAAGCTCCTCTAAGATGATTGATAGCGAAAAAAAGATAATCTTAACCCAGGGATGTTTTTTTTTTTACATTATTTAATGGAAAAAGTGGCAAATACTTCACCACTACAATACAATACAGTCCCTTGGACTGCAAGGCGATCAAACCAGTCAGTTCTAGAGGAGATCAACCCTGACAGCTCTTTAGAAGGAGAAGGAAGGACTCACTGGAGAAGAGCCTAATGCTGGGAACGATTGAGGGCAAAAGAAGAAGGGGACGGCAGAGAATGAGGTGGCTGGATGAAGTCACCGAAGCAGTAGGTATGAGTTTAAATGGACTCCAGAGGATGGTAGAGGACAGGAAGGCCTGGAACAACATCCACGGGGTTGCGATGGGTCAGATAAACTTTGCAATTAATAACAACAAGCAGAATACTATCACATTTTCATTGTAATCTTCCTATAGTCTTTTAACCTTATGTTTTCTAGAAGAATTCATTAATGCAGAACTGTGCAAACCCCACTTCTCCTTAGGACCTGTTAAGATTGAAGAAGCTTATACTTTTAATTAAAAGAAGAATAAATAAATGTTGCCCTACCTCTCTAAAGAATGGACAACTGGATAGTCCAAGTTAAAGATGGCACAAACAATGACATTCCCCTCAATTTCAATTCCAACTTAACTACAGACAAAAGATGAGCTAAGACATTCTTCTCCCAACCAACCCATCTGGTCATAATCTATCTTCTGTTGTCCATGCCAATTGAATCTCTTTGTCAGAATATGTTAATAATCATCACAGACATTTTATATTATGTATTGCCACAGGACTTTACCAACTATTAGTTCAGCTCACTCATGCAGTACTCACAAAATTACAAGCATCTAGAAATTTGATTAAGGGTTCTCACGTTACTTTGATTTCTCCCTGGTCCCTCCTAGGTTGCCTAAGAACCTGAGTGTTTCAAAGCTCTTAATCTTGCTATGATAGTTGTTGTAAATAGATTGTCTGATGCCTCTTCAAGTCCTAGAAATTAAAAGTTCTATTGATCACCGAATTCAGTCCTCTTCCTTCTTACCAGCGTGTTCTGTGCATTTTTCTTTTTTCTTTTCCTTTCTTCCTTTCCTTTCCTCTCCTTTCTTGTTTTTTGCCTGCCTGCCAGAGCAACACATTTACCAGATAGCAGAGGTCTGATGACCTTACGGTTCTTACAGAGGGATGTAAAATCACTATGAAGTGGTATGTAAGTCTAAGTGCTATTGCTAGTGTTATTCAAGGATGCTTTGGAAACCAAGGGATAAGTTAGAGCCACATGATTTGCCACTATGTGTGATAATCCCTTATCCACCTTAGGATATATGATTCATTTACAAAGCCTAGTGTTAGAACATAGAATAATAGAGTTGGAAGACACCTTGAAAGTCTTTTGGTCCAACCCCCTGTTCAAGCAGGAGATCCTGTACCATTTCTGACAAATGGTTGTCCAATCTCTTTTTGAAAGCCTCCAGTGTTGAAGCACCCACAACTTCTGAAGGCAAGCTACTGGTTGATTGCTCTCACCATTAGGAATTTTCTCCTTAGTTCTAGGTTGCTTCTCCCCTTGGTTAGTTTCTGTCTATTGTTTCTTGTCTGAGTTCTGTATAAGTGGTCAATCCCAAAGTGATGTAGTTTCTTATCTGTTTTTTTAAAAATCTTTATACTCCTTGGGTTTATAAAAAATCCTCAATAAGGTTCTTAGATTTTCATAAGAACATGTTTCGATTTTTTTTAAAAAAATCAGATTGTTCAGTTTTTAAAGTTAATGAACTATCTGAAGGCCGTTGTAATTGATTTTAAAAGGGGATATTCTCACTTAAAATGAATGTTCTATTTGAAGTATTGAGCTTCATGTAAATTAGTTAAAGACCTGAGATTGCACATATAATGAACTCACTGCAATTTGGGCTCATAACTTTTAAAGTTCAGAAAATATGTGAATGTACCATCTTAGCAATAAATAACTAGAGGAGAATAAAACAAAACCCAGTTAATTGAAGCACTCTGAGAATATTCAATTTTGGCATTGGTACCAGATCCTTTTCTATTTGCATACCAATGTGTGAACATGGGATTTATGCTGTACAAGATTTAACTATTATTGATTTTCCACATCTTCCGTCATTTCTGCAAATGTATAGCATATCTCAGTGTTCCATTCTTTACTGCTTATTGTTAAATCAATTGATTGGGTAGAGAAAATATATCTCAGCACAGGAATGTGCAAGTTTATGAAAAATAATTATCTTTAAAATAAAGGAACGCTAGGCTAGGGGATAAAATGAATTTGTGGATCACATTGATTACAACATTTTAAGAATTAATATACAAAAAGTTCTAAAAAGTATAGAGTAGAGCTTCATACATGCACAAAAAAAGCCTAATTTGACCTTCGGGCATTTAATCTTATTTTATGAAGGATTTTTCTGTTTTAAAAAATTGTGTCTAGCCACCACAGACAAGTTCAAACAATTAATTTAATTGCTTACTTGAAAAAAAAAATCCACTTATTAGTAAGTGGACCAAAAATATGCTAAGATGTAATATCCCCCTCCTCTTTTTCTGACATTATACAGCGAATGTTTTGCCCTATTTAACATCTACTCAATTATTATAGATGCTTTTCAGTATACCTTAGAAATTACTTTGTATTGATTTTAACCCGAACGCTCAAGGCATACTGATTTCCATTGTGCTAGCATGATTAAGGCATTGTAAATTGCACTATTATCCGCAATTTATTCCATTATTTTCTTCTTCCTGCTAATTTCAAACAGTGCAAGAAACCCAAGTGAAATAAACAAACCAGAAGAATCCCAACAACCTTGAAAAAAAAATTAAGTGATGAATATATATCAAATCCCCAGAAAGTGTATCGGGTGGAAATAAGGTCACATGGTAGTCTTATTTGCCATTTGCTTTTCTTATGTATGGAAGAACAGTTGGTAAGAGCCTGGAGAATTGAATACAGTGACTGTTCCTGGCAAAAGTGATAATCCAGTTCGTTATCAGTACTGCTAATTCTTTTTGTCCTGCTGACTCTCTTGGACCGACATGTAATAGGGAAGTCACCTCTGCACATATGGGCTGAGCTGCTTGCTTGACATTTGAGTGTTACATTTGCCAAGAGCTATGGTGGCACAGTGGTTAGAATCAGTGGTGGGATTAAAAAAATACTACTGGTTCTGTGGGCGTGACTTGGTGGGCGTGGCATGGCATGGCTTGGTGGGCATGGCAGGGGAAGGATACTGCAAAATCCCCATTTCCTCCCAATCAGCTGGGACTCAGTAGGCAGAGAATAGATGGGGGTGGGGCCAGTCAGAGGTGGTATTTAACGGTTTTCTGAACTACTCAAAATTTCTGCTACCGGTTCTCCAATACCACCTCTAGTTAGAGTGCAGTACTGCAGGCTACTTCTTCTGCCTGCCGGCTGCCTGCAATTTGGCAAATCAAATCTCACCAGGCTCAAGATTGACACCTTCAACCTTGAGCCTGGTGGAAGGATGGAAGCCTTCCATCCTCCCAAGGAGGGTAAAATGAGGACCCAGACTGTTGCGGGCAAATATGCTGACTCTGTAAACTGCTTAGAGAGGGATGTAAAAGTACTGTGAAGCGGTATATACGTCTAAGTGCTATTGCTATTATGTATCTCAAGGTTCAGAAGAAATGCTAAACAGAAAGAAAAGGAGAAGAGCCATGCTGTGGAGTTTTCCTTAGATTGCTCATGTTCATATTACTTTTTTTAAAAAAAATAAGAAATATATTGTGACTCTCCAAGAGTCACGCATGTTAATATGCTTTTACTAACTTATGAGTTTTTCATCCCATTATTTCATCAGGAGCACAAAACAAGGTTTGTCTCCTAGCCACATGAAGATTGGGCTCAGAGAAACTTGACATTTCATGGATGAGGGCTGACATGAAACTGGTTCCTAATCCGGCAGTTTAATTGCTACTTTAATCTAACTCTATTCTTCCATGGAGAGAATGTCCTCTTTGCTAGCTGTCATTGAATAAATAGTGCAATGTTAATATACTGAGCCAGACACATTGTTATGTCCTTCTGGTTTTCAGTAATGGCACATTCTATGACCGAGAACCCAGATTTAAATATTTACCTTGACAATACTTTTGGTTGAAGAATTTAATTCGTCTAGGAAAAGTGGGAAAACGATGTTCACAAAGTTATGTATTACAGCAGAGGTTGGTATTCAGCCAGTTAGCGGAAATTTTGAGTAGTTCGGAGAACTGACAAAGAGGCTGGCCCCACCCCCGCAGCCTCCCAGCTGATCTTCTTTTGTTGCCCTGAACAGGAGAACGGAGCTGGAAAGCAGGTTAGTGGGATGGGGAGGGAATTTTGCAGTATCCTTCCTCTGCCATGCCCACAAAGCCTGCCCACACGGCCACAGCATGCCCACAAAGCCACGCCCATAGAACCAGTAGTAAAACATTTTGAATCGCACCACTGTATTCCAGCCAATCACGCTGAACAATATTGGTTGACTTTTCCCAATTTTGTTCATGCAGTTTTCATTCAGAATCTCATGGGAAACATTTCTCCATTTTATGAAAACTGACCTTAAAGATCCGTTGAATTGCTTATAAAGCATCACATCAGCAAGCTAATTTCTGTCCAGTCAGCTTACTCTGTAGGTACTATATATAATGCCATTAACAGACTGTCTACTTCAAGATTATGCAACTTTTGGTGGATAAAGGGTCAGATTCCAAAATAGCAGATGGAAGCAAGAAACATTAAGCTTGATTTTTTTAAAGTCCTTCCTCTTTTTTCACATTAGGTAAAGGTAAAGGTTCCCCTCGCACATATGTGCTAGTCGTTCCCAACTCTCTGTTTCAAAGCCAAAGAGCCAGCGCTCTTTGTTGTCACCATGATCATGTGACTAGCATGACTAAATGCTGAACATGCATGGAATGCTGTTACCTTACCAACAAATGTGGTTCCTATTTTTCTACTTAAATTTAGTAAAAAAAAATTGTGAGAATTCTGGGATATGCAAGCAAATCTATCAGGGGAAACATGCTTTCCTGGAATTCTGACTACGTATACTATATCTGTTTTATATCTATGCTGAGAAACATTTCAATAGATCTTTGTTAGATTCTTCTGCCTTGGGACATCCAAGAACTAAATGCCTATTCTTTATTTTGTAAACACGTGGACCAATTACAGCCAATGGTGAATAATTGACCTTAGAAGAACAGCAATAGGTTATGGGACCTTGGAAACAAAATGCTTCCATTACTGGTGATGACTAATGATATTTTTTGACTGTAGTCTTTCCATTGGAAAACTTCTAAACTACTGACCTCAGTTCTGTTCAATTATGCCAGCCTAGTTGCATATCCCCATCATTAGGTCAATCTAATGCTAAAACTAACCATAGGCCAGAGATGTTATAGGAATGCCATTTTGATCAACTCCATAAAAATATCTCTTAGGCCAAAGTATTATTTAGAATACAGCAATGCCATAGAGTTTGAACTTGTGTAGTGTACCATAATTATTTATTTGAAAAGAACCAAAATGTATTTACAACTTCATCTTTTTTGGATGACCTGCCTTTTATAACATGGTTCATAGGAGAACATTGTTGTACATCCCAAAATATGTATTTCAATGTAAAGAGAGACATATAAATATGATATGGACTAGACATAAACTGATCAACTCACCTAATATATTAGTAGTAGTTATGCCAGAAATCTCAGAGAAGCACTGGAGGTTCTTGAATTACTCACTTTATCTACTTGTTATTCAGGAAAGGTGGTTGATTTCAAATACTAAGTAGAAACTTGAGAAAACAAATCCTGCCCCAATCTTTCATAAGAAGGGTGCCTATGAAAACCTTACTAAGCATACACATACTTACCAACAGCAATTCAAATCCCTTCCTTTCCCAATCACAAGATAATAACTCTAGCTAGGAAAATATGTTTTTTTTTTGTGGAAGACATATTTCTGGAGGCCAACATCTGCAATGACATTCTTTGAAAAGTAGATTTTCACTTTATGTATTTCTGAAAGTGTTTAAATTACCCATCCGAAAGTTGTTTCAAATGAATAACTTAAAGAGAAAGTATTTGGCATTGGATAACCCACCCAAGTGAAAATATAATGTATAAAAAACTAAGATATATTAATTTTTTTTTACTTTCACCATTTTGCTGTTGAACTAAAGTTGCTAAATTGTTGAGAAAATGCTTCTTCTTCTTCTTCTTCTTCTTCTTCTTCTTCTTCTTCTTCTTCTTCTTCTTCTTCTTCTTCTTCTTCTTCTGCTTCTGCTTCTGCTTCTGCTTCTGTTTCTTCTCCTCCTCCTCCTCCTCCTCCTCCTCCTCCTCCTCCTCCTCCTCCTCCTCCTCCTCCTCCTCCTCCTCCTCTTCCTCCTCCTCTATCATGTTATGCAATTATAAAATGTCCAGATACTTGTATGTTTCATCCTTATGGTCTAATTGTTTGGCCATTCAACATGTTAATTCCATGCCTGTTTGTGATTTCAAATATTTGCTTTAAGTATCCCTGCTTTGTTGGTTCTGATTTGTATTAGCAGGCCACAGTGGTGTGATTTTCAAATGCAGTATACTTTTGTCTATTCTGTAATTATTCTTCCAGTAATCCTACATGACTACATCCTAATTGTCCAGCCATAGCTCCTAAATCCCATTGCACACATGTCAATAAATGCAGTCCTTGACTTGAGTAACAATCAATCTGCAACTTCTCCCCACTCCATTTTTCACCATATTAAATGGGCTGCTCAATACACTTAGCAAGGCTCTTCTTCATCCAATGCTAAGACCTGTCTACCATGGGTGACCACAGGTAGAATCGGTCTTCTCCAGCATAGCTCACAATCTCAACAAACCATCACAAGGCTCTACCTCATGACAAGGAGGGTATGTTATTATTTTATCAAAGAATAATATGGTAAAGAGGCAAACCAAAATAATCATAAAGAGAATCTCATTGCCATCTTAAAATAACATCTTAAAATACAATAGCTTCCTAGCAAGTGGTTTATGGTTTGTTTTGATAGATCTACATTCGATCTAATCAAAATACAATATTTTGTTCTTATAATAATGTTTAAACTGTTTATTATTCCACCTAATAAGTATAGGGATGATGTAAAAATTATAATAACCTACTATTTTTATTAAACCTCTATATTTTATTATTATTTTTCCAATTCTTATTCTTCTATTCTGCTGTCCCACATCACAAAAAATACTTTTCTCTTCTCCATTATTGTTGTGTTTTGGGTCTAGCTGGCAATCAAAACTATAAAACCATAACATTTTAACACCTTAATTTTCAAAAGCTTTTTCAATACTGTGAATTTCCCATTGGGAAATATGGATTTATTTATTTTTTGCACAGATGCCAAGGGATCATAATGGCTATTCTGTAATGATATTGTTTATAGTTAGCCTGAGTGTTACAGTCACTAATTATGCAATCCAGTTTGCTTTCTTTTTACAAAGTCTACATTTGCTGCTGTTTAATGTATGTTGAATCTTTGATCTCATTTTATTTGTTTGTAATGCTTGTTGGTGAACTGCAAAAAAAAAAAAAAAAAAGCATCATTCTACCTCATTCTTGATGGTGCCAGTTTGCAAACATCACCAGTTCCTAATCTCATCTATTATATTTTAAGTTTATTTTATGTATCATCCATGTAGTAACTTACTTTTTAAATTTTCCTCCTCCCCCCTCCTCCTCCAAGATGTTTTCTTCCAAATTGTGATGAGCATTTTCAACTGTCTGTATTATCTCCAGTGAACCACAGTCTCCAATTTTTTGGTCCTAAATAAAGTTGATGGGTGGTACATGGACGATAAGGATGATTCACTAAATCAATTTGGGAGATTTTAATTTAAATTTAAGCTGTTCAGATTTCTATATCAATGAACTATCGTACTGATTGATTGATTGACTGAACTCCCCAGCTCCCTGAGAGGGGGACTCTGTCTTACTGTTATCTTATGTACCTATTTTTAAAATTTATATTATTTTAATGATGACTTTAGAATTTTTCACTCTCATTTTAAATATTCTGAGCTGGCTTTCTATTTCACTACCCAAGATGTTAATTTGATTTGTATATTACTAGCCTGTACTTTTCCTCTACCAGAAAAATATTTTCTTTACCGGATTTCTATTTTTAACTGTACATCTTCATTTTGCTCATTTTTCTTTACTTATGCACTTTAATACAATACAATACAATACAATGCAATACAATACAATACAATAGCAGAGTTGGAAGGGACCTTGGAGGTTTTCTAGTCCAACCCCCTGTCTAGGCAGGAAACCCTATACCATTCCAGACAAAAGGCTATCCAACATCTTCTTAAAGACTTCCAGTGTTGGGGCATTCACAACTTCTGGAGGACGCTGTTCCACTGATTAATTGTTCTGTCAGGAAATTTCTCCTCAGTTCTAAGTTGCTTCTCTCCTTGATTAGTTTCCACCCATTGCTTCTTGTTCTGCCCTCAGGTGCCTTGGAGAATAGTTTGACTCCCTCTTCTTTGTGGCAACCCCTGAGATATTGGAACACTGCTATCATGTCTCCCCCAGTCCTTCTTTTCATTAAACTAGACATACCCAGTTCCTGCAACCATTCTTCATATGTTTTAGTCTCCACTCCCCTAATCATCTTTGTTGCTCTTCTCTGCACTCTTTCTAGAGTCTCCACATCTTTTCTACATTGTGGCAACCAAAACTGAATGCAGTTTTCCAAGTATGACCTTACCAAGGCATTATAAAGTGGTATTAACACTTCACGTGATCTTGACTCTATCCCTCTGTTTATGTAGCCTAGAACTGTGTTGGCTTTTTTGGCAGCTGATGCACACTACTGGCTCATAATTAAATAGTTGTCCACTAGGACTCCAAGATCCCTCTCACAGTTATTACTATTGAGGAAGGTACCACCTATACTGTACCTGTGCATTTGGTTTTTCTTGCCTAAATGTAGAACCTTACTCTTTTCACCATTGAATTTCATTTTATTAGATAGTGCCCAATGTTCAAGTTTGTCAAGATCCTTCTGTATCTTAAGCCTGTCTTCTGGAGTGTTGGCTATTCCTGCCAGCTTGGTGTCATCTGCACATTTGATGAGTTCCCCATTTATTCCCTCATCCAAATCATTGATGAAGATGTTGAAGAGTACTGGGCCTAAAACAGAGCCTTGGGGTACTCCACTGCATACTTCCCTCCATGTAGATGCACTTCCATTGAGACTACACGTTGAGTGCGGTTGATCAGCCAGTTATGAATCCATCTGGTGGTGATGCTGTCCAACCCACATTCTTCTACTTTATCTAGTAGTAGGTTATGGTCTACCTTATGAAATGCCTTACTGAAGTCCAAGTAAACTATATCAATGACATTTCTCTGGTCCACTAATTTTGTCACTTTGTCAAAGAATGCAATAAGATTAGTCTGGCATGATCTGTTTTTGACAAACCCATGTTGGCTTTTGGCTATTACTTTGTTTACTTCTAGGTGTTTGCTAATTTGTTGCTTGATTATCTTTTCCAGAATCTTTCCTGGTATTGAGGTCAGGCTGATAGGTCTATAGTGTCCTGGATCTATTTTTTTCGCTTTTTTGAAGATGGGAACCACATCAGCTCTTTTCCAGTTCTCTGGCAGTTCCTCGGTGCTCCAGGATCTCTGAAAGATATAGTTCAGTAGTTTTGAGATCTCGTCTGCCAGTTCCTTCAGAACCCTGGGGTGTAATCCATCCGGGCCTGGTCATTTCAACTCGTCTAGGGTAGACAGGTGCTTACTTACCATTTTCTTCCCTATTTCAATTTGTGTTCCTAATCTGATTTTTGTGGTGGTGTTTTTGATAGGTTGGATTGTTTTATCCCTTTGTGTAAAGACAGATGCAAAAAACGAGTTAAATAGTTCTGCTTTCTCCCTGTTGCTTGTCACCTTCTTGCCACTTTCTCCAAGCAATGGACCAATTGTTTCCTTAACCTTTTTCTTGTTTTTAACATGTTGGGAGAAGCTTTTTTTGTTATTTTTTTTACTTTTGTGGCAAGCCTTTCTTCATTGTGAGCCTTAGCTTTCCTCACTTCATCGTTACAGGTTCGGGCTATTTGCTGATATTCTGCCTTAGTTATGTCCCCCTCTTTCCACTTTTTATACTTAACTTTCTTGTCTTTCAATTTGCCAGAGAGTTCATTATGCAGCCATGCTGGCTTATTTTGGGAGCTGTTATTTTTCTTCTTCATTGGTATTGTGTTAGACTGAGCTTTTGTAATCTCATTTTTCAAAATTTCCCAAGCTTATTGAGTTGTTTTCCCCTTGAGGATTCTCATCCATGGAATTTTTCCCAAGCCTTCTCTAAGTTTATTGAAATTAGCTCTCTTAAAATCCAAGACACAAGTTTGATTTCGTTCTACTACTTGTCTTTGCATAATGTTGAATTTCAATATTGCATGGTCACTTGCCCCCAGGGTTCCTATGGCTTCAACACCTTCTATCATTTCCTCTCTGTTAGTGAGAATTAAATCTAATATGGCTGATCCCCTTGTTCCCTTCTCTACTTTTTGGGAAACAAAGTTGTCTGCTAGGTTCGTTAGGAACTTGTTGGATCTTCCACTTGGTGCAGAGTTTGTTTCCAAGTTGATGTCAGGGTAGTTAAAATCCCCCTTTAGTTTGTTCATTTTGTTCTTCTGAACAGCATCACATGTTTGTCCAATCCAAATTTAATTTTGATATCTATATATCCTTACTTTATTATATATAGATTTGATTTATGGTTTTGATTTCCTGTTCATTTTCAAATGAGCTTTGTTTAAAAGGTTTTTCCACTTTCTTTTAAGAATTTATTGATTGAACATCATCAGCCAGAAACTATAATACAGGCTGGTCTGGTATGTGTTGTTAGATAGGTATTTTGTGACTTCCCAGTTTAGGACTGGGACAGTATGATTAGATCCTAGTTACTCAGCCAACTTCCATTGATAAATGAGGACTAGAACATAGGATTTCCTATTCCTTGTCCATAACCTTAGTCAATACATACCTTCCTTATTTCTCTCTTTCCATCTCCCCAAAATCTTTGATGCCATAATAATTCATAATGCCATTATGAGTTTCTCTTTCACAATGAATGGAAGCTACCAAAATACAATGGAGAACATTTGGGGAACATTATACAAAGCCTCATCTCTTTTTTGGGTGAAAGGATGGTATGGATTCTTCTTCTTCTTCTTCTTCTTCTTCTTCTTCTTCTTCTTCTTCTTCTTCTTCTTCTTCTTCTTCTTCTTCTTCTTCTTCTTCTTCTTCTCCTCCTCCTCCTCCTCCTCCTCCTCCTCCTCCTCCTCTTCCTCCTCCTATCATCAGAAGGGACATTGGAAGTCTTCTAGTTCAACACTCTGTACCATTTCTGATAAGTGGCTTATCAGCCTCCAATGATGGAGCACCCACACACAACCTCTGAAGGCAAGCCATTCCACTGGTTGATCGTTCTCTCTATGAGGACATTTCTCCTTAATTCTACATTGCTTCTCTCCTTGGTTATTTTCCATCCATTATTTCTTGTTCTGACTTCTGGTGCTTTGGAAAATAAGTTGTTATTTTCTTCTTTGTGGCAGCCCCTCAAATATTGGAACACTGCTATCATGTCATCTCTACTCCTCCTTAATTACTAAACTAGGATTAGCCTAGTTTAAATTATTAAACTGGGATTAATAATGACAAACTATATAGGCCACTCTTTTTCATAGGGAAATATTCATATTATGCTATTGTATGACTACCTTTAAGTCACATTTTTTAGAGTTGTTAGAGACAAGATGTCTTAATTCTTTGAGCAGATACTTTTGTCATGCTGGGTTTTGAACTAATTTGAGTGCAATGGGGAAAGCAATGTGATGTGATGATAATTTTAATTTAAGGCAGGATTATATCTGCAGCATTAATCACACTTGGAAATGAAGCCCTATTGAAAACTATATATATATATATTTTCCTCCTGAATATACATGAATATAAAAATGTGTTGTTTAATTGCTACAATTTTTGCATAGCAGGATTGAGGGGAATAGAAAGAACAATCATTACATGCAATTTGTCTACTGGAAGACAATATTTACCAGAATAAGAAACTGAAGTATATCATATAAGCATGTGTTGTATATTTGCCAAACGCTTAATGCTGTGCTTTACCCAGATACAATAATACATATCAATTTTGTGCAGGATAACTTTTTCACTGTATTCCTTAAACATAATTTCTCTCTCTGCCAATCTCCTATTATAACATTGCTGAAAATCTCACTTGGAGACTGAGAACAATCCTCTTTGAGTTTAGTTCCAAATGTTTCAAATGGTTCCTTTGAAACAGAACAAAAAAAAAAGAGAGAGGGAGAGGGAGAGAGAGAAAGGAATTATTTTCCTTTGCTTCTAGAGGGGAAAAAAAGAGTATTTGAACTAAAATCCCACCAAACGAGGAAGCCACGTGATACAAAAACTCCGTACAGGTCTAAAGCGTACAAAGAAGAATAACTGCAAAGAAGAGTATGGAACAATGTGGCTGGAAAGAATGACAAGGAAAAAAAAATCTTTGGGGAATAAGTGTGAAATAAAATAGCTGCCCATGGAGGTACAATATAAGCTGTATTTCACACAGACTAAAAATAGCATTTTGCTTCAGACTTTGACAGCCCTTCAGGAGTGGGGCAAAGGTAATAGCCATCAAGAAAGAAATGAAAGATGTAAATGAGAAATATCAATCTTTCGCTTCTTCGTTTTTCACTGTCATGATCTTTATATTCTTTGTCTATATCTGTAACGGTCCTTCCTGGTCTGTTCTTGAGCTGCAGAGCTCTGATCTTTTTGAACGCTTGAAAATGCTTTCAGAGGGTTATTCATGTACCTGTGTGTAGGTGTTTGATAATTGATGTGCCTCAATAGGAAGTTGATTTCATTATGTATCTACTTCATTGTTTAATCACCTCGGGAAGGGTATGATGGCATAAAATGAAAGGTGGAACATATACCCTCCAAATATTTTTATCCATATATATATATTAGTCATACCAGGGGTTGTAACATAAATACATACATAAATACATACATACATACATACATACATACATACATACATACATATATATATGTCGTAATTGTACTGATAAATAAATAAAGGGACACACACACACATATGTGTGTGTGTGTGTGTGTGTGTGTGTTTTGTATTTGTACTGATAAATAAATAAAGGGAGACTAGTATAGATCTATTTCGAGCTAATTAGCTCTCATCAGCTAGCCATACCCTTACTGGGATTTGAACCTGGGTTGTATTATATCCTAGGCAGGAGTCTTAGCCACTAAGCCACAGGCTCTCCTCCTTATCAGTTGAGCCAGGGAAATAGGTATGTATTTGTGTTACAACCCCTGGTATGCCTAAATATGGGAGGAAGGTCACTACTCCCTCTTTCTGTCCTTCGGCTCATCACAGAAGACCATGCAGGCAGAAAACCATATTTTTATTTTTAATGTTGCCTTTTTATATTTGTGTTGTATTTGTACTGATAAATAAATAAAGGGAGACTAGTATAGATCTATTTTGAGCTAATTAGCTCTCATCAGCTAGCCATACCCTTACTGGGAGGGTAAGGGTAACAGAAAGAGGGAGTAGTGACCTTCCTCCCATATTTAGGCATACCAGGGGTTGTAACACAAATACATATATATATGCTGTTGAATGAAACTACGACTATTATATAGATGTGGATAAGGTACCAAAGCTATTGTCTGAAGTATTTGGTTAGAAGTAAGACGCTGAGCTTGTCGATCAAAAAGGTCAGCAGTTTGGCGGTTTGAATCCCTAGTGCCACATAACGGATGAGCTCCCGTTATTTGTCCCAGCTTCTGCCAATCTAACAGTTCAAAAGCATGTAAAAATGCAAGTAGAAAAAATAGGGACCACCTTTTATGGGAAGGTAAAAGCATTCCGTGCACCTTCAGCATTTAGTCAAGCTGGCCACATGACCACGGAGACAGTGCTGGCTCTTTGGCTTTGAAATGGAGATGAGCATTGCCCCCTAGAGTAGGGAATGACTAGCACATACGTGCGAGGGGAACCTTTACCTTTAGCTGTCACAAGCATAACTTGAGATTAGGAAGGGTGAGCAGGGGTTTCTCAAAGGACATTCCAGGAAGAATGATTTGATACAGAAGAGATTGTCCAAATTTGCATATAAAGTATCTTAGTAAGTATTCCTTTCCATCTGGAATTCATGTATAGAGAACATCTAGATTTGGGATGGGTGTGAAGCACTGTTAATTTGTGACGCTTCCTTAGGGATCACATGTAAACAGAAGGGTGCATTTTTATCTTTCGAGCCACTCAGCATTTACAAAATAAGTAACAAATTGGAGCCCAACTCCAAATAATTTTCCACGACAGTCTTTGCATTTGTGATTTTACACAATGGAGTTGCTTCTGTTTCTAAACAATGAGAGGTTGTTGAGAGTTAAAATCCCATCTGGAAATTCATTTTAATTTGTCAAATATGCAACTGTGTATATTATATCATGATGCAGATAGCATATATGTATCTCCCAATGCAGCACAGTGGTGTAAAATGAGAATAAGGAAACATAGTTTTACCTGTTAGAACATGGGTAAGCTAAGATAAGTATTTTGCATTTGACCTGGGCATTTAGCCTCTATGAAGCCTTTATTCAGAAATTTCACTTGAATAAATTTACAGTAAGTCAAATCTTTGAATTACTGAATCCCCCAAATTCAAAGGAATTTTCTGCATAGCCAAAATTAATAATAATCCTCCCCCTCCCCCTCCTCCTTTCAAATTAAGTAATATTGTTCAGTTAGATTATTGATACTAGTGATCTGAACTATGTCAGAGCTGTTTCCCAAATTTGTTAGTATTCGCAGATGCATGAAAACAGTAGAAGCTCTATTGAATATTTCCATCATCATTGTGGTGGCATAGTGGTTAGAATGCAGTATTGCAGGCTAATTCTGCCAATTGCCAGAACTTTGATCCTCACTGGCTCAAGGTTGACTCAAGACTTCCTTCCTGCTGAGATCGTTAACATGAGGACCCAAATTGTTAGGGGAAATATGCTGACTCTGTAAACTGCTTAGAGAGGGCTGTAAGATATTGTGAAGCAGTATATAAGTAAATGCTATTGCTATCACAAATACACTTATGAATTGGGACACACTAAAGTGTTGCCTAATTCTTAAACTATGAGCGGGCAAATTATTTTGTATGGTCTAGTCTCTATCAATTTATTTTAGTCTTTTGACCTAAGAGTGTTACAGGGAAATGCAATATATATATATACTTCAGTTCACACATGCAATCTAAATTAATACCAATTTACTTCTATTTAGTATAAACTTAAATATAACTCGGGGGGCTCTTTGCAAACTATATCTAACTATTATCAATTGTATCTATTTGGGCTACATTACTTTTCCTTCAATATGTCTTTAAAAGTATAAATACTCTGCACATTGCAGCTTTTATGAAGTATTTAAATCAATAAAAGCCAAAGTATGCTTATTTACTAAGCATAATATGTCCCTTTAAAACATCCAAGGAAGTGTGAAAATGTATTACATATATATTCTCTAACCTGACAGTTTTATTTAATAACTTATTTCTCTAAATGAATTTTAAAAGCTTGGGTTCTGACTCAAATACGCAGAAAATGCAAATATAACTAAACTCATTAGTGAAAATGATATCTACTCTATTATAGGTCTGGCACATAATTCCTATCCATCATTAGAAAGAAACAGAGAAAATACGAAATAAACCTACCTATTTTCTACATTGCTGCAAAAAGAAAAAAACACCTAGGATATTTTTATTATTCTTTTGCATGACTAAAACTATTGCATAAGTATATCTCCCGACATTGGGGGGGGGGGGTATCAAAGGTATAAGAAGTTAAGCAGGAAGACAAACAATTTTTGAGCACAAGTGGTATTTTTGTCTAATGTCAAAAGAAAAGGGAATAGAGATTTTTGGAAATGAAGCATTGGCTCAAGTACTAATGCCCAGAATACTGCAGAAAGAGTTTCAGGAATAGAGACCTCCATTGTACAACAGCATCGATCAGATCAGTGATGGCAAACCAATGGCACATGTGTCAAAGGTGACATGCCAAAATGTTTTGGGTGACACACCAGCATACACCAACATCCAGCAATAACTGTTGTGGCAGCAGACCTGGACAGTGAGGAGGTTGGGGAGGAATGTAGGCCAGTCCTGGAGGCTGGAGAAGGCTTGTACAAGGGCTCTGTGTCAGAGGCAGAGATGAGGCCAGGGCCATCTGGCAGTTCTCAGCTGCCTTCTGAGCTAGACAGCAGTGAGGTAGAGGAAAAGATAAAACCTGTTGCCAGTGTGCACATGCGCAGAGCTGCCAGAAGAAAAGAACAGCTCAGAAATCAGGGTAGACTTGGGAGTAAAGCCACAGGTGGGCGATGAATGGCTCCTCCCATAGAAATAAAAGAGGAGTGAAAGGGGAGTGGGCTTTTGCAGGAAACAATTTGTTCATTCATTCATTCATTTCAGGAGTGTGAAGATCTCTCCATGATTCTCAGAGACTCTTGTTGCAAGTCTTTTCTTGCACAGCACTGTGTTTGGAAAATATTTACATGGCAGCATTCCAAACTAGATAAGGTCTGTGGTCATAAATTCACCTTTGAAAGACTGTTCACCAGGCCTTTGCTGAATGTGAATGAGAGGAATTCACATTCATTTAATAAAAGGGGTTTTGTTTGGACTAGGAATCTGCTTCATGCTTTTTGGGGAAGCCTAGGTCGGAACAATAACTATCCTTGAAAGCACAGTTCGTTCTTGTGCAATTTCCAAAGACTGCAGAGACAGTGTGAAAAAGGAGTGTGGTCTTGTGCAATCTCCATACCTTCTGAAAATTGTTTGAGAATAAAGTGTGCTTTTGAGCAATTTTCAGAAGCTGCAGAGGTCACAGAAGAGCATTCTCTGAAGTCATTTTAAGGCTTAGATGACCCAGAGCAAGCTCAGGTGGGCCACAGAGATCTGTCAATTGAAAGAAAAAACTATCTGAAGGTAAGCAGCATGCTTCAGATCCTGGGGAATACTGGGATGTGAGAGCAATTGTATCATTTCCCCCAGGCTCAAATTCTTTGGGTAATGGTTCAGCCATGGCTCTAGGACTGATGTCAAGGCCCAGGCTTGCAGACAAATTATGCTATTCATGGTGGCCTAATTGGGAGAAGGTGCAGAATTGTTCATTTTTGGTGGGCAGAGAGTGACATGTACCAGAAGAATACAGTTAGGCATTTCCAAATTTTTGACACACTGAGCCCAAAAGGGTCACCATCACTGGATTAGATTATCTTCAAGGATTGTTCTGATCCTTACATTTTAATAGTTCTCCACTGAAACAAAAATAAAATAAAAATAATGCAATAATAGCCTAAAGGATTCCTCATCCTATACAATACAATATAATACAATAGCAGAGTTGGAAGGGACCTTGGAGGTCTTCTAGTCCAACCCCCTGCCTAGGCAGGATACCCTATACCGTTTCAGACAAATGGCTATCCACCATCTTCTTAAAGACTTCCAGTGTTGGGGCTTTCACAACTTCTGGAGGCAAGCTGTTCCACTGATTAATTGTTCTCACTGTCAGGAAATTCCTCCTCAGTTCTAAGTTGCTTCTCTCCTTGATTAGTTTCCACCCATTGCTTCTTGTTCTACCCTCAGGTGCCTTGGAGAATAGTTTGACTCCCTCTTCTTTGTGGCAACCCCTGAGATATTGGAACAATGCTATCATGTCTCCCCTAGTCCTTCTTTCTCTTAAGCTAAACATACCCAGTTCCTGCAACTGTTCTTCATATGTTTTAGTCTCCAGTCCCCTAATCATCTTTGTTGCTCTTCTCTGCACTCTTTCTAGAGTCTCCACATCTTTTCTACATCGTGGTGACCAAAACTGAATGCAGTATTCCAAGTGTGGTCTTACCAAAGCATTATAAAGTGGTATTAACACTTCACGTGATCTTGATTCTATCCCTCTGTTGATGCAGCCTAGAACTGTGTTGGCTTTTTTGGCAGCTGCTGCACACTGATGGCTCATATTTAAATGGTTGTCCACTAGGACTCCAAGATCCCTTTCACAGTTACTACTGTTGAGCAAGGTACCACCTAATCTACCTGTGTATTTCATTTTTGTTGCCTAAATGTAGAACCTTACTCCTACATGCTAGTTATTTGATGAAAACGGGAGAGTTCATCTTTCAGAATGTATGAACGGGTAGTGATTTAAATCTAGAGCAGGAAGCAAACATTAAAAATAAATTTTAGCTGACTTTGCCCTAACTTTCATTGATATAACAAAGAGAGAGGAAAAATGCTGGGAGTTTATTTAGAGGGAAGTGAGTACGGTCATGAAGGGCACAAGGAACAGCTGCTACCAAGGCAACAGTCAGACAAGAGGGGGCTGAAAGGTGAATGTTACTGAAGAAAAAAATGAATCTTCAACTTTTCAAAAGTTTTCAAGTTGAAAACCTGAGATTCTTCCCACAGGCAGCTTCCTCATTCACATAAAGATAAATGATGGAATGAGGAAACCCATCCAGACTTGTTAGATTTTGTTACTCTAGCTCAAGGGTGTCAAAGTCAAGGCTCAGGGGCTGGATCTGGCCTGTGGTGTACTTAAATCTGGCGCATGGGGCTGGCCTGGAAACAGCGAAGGACTGGCCTGCAGTGCCTTTGCCAATGAAAACAGCCCAGGAGAGCTGTGTGCAGCCCTCACAAACTCCATTTTCTCTGGCAAAGGGTTGCAGGAGGCTGTCGCAGCTGAAAAAGGAGCTTGGGAGCCCGTTTTCACTGGAAGAGTGATTGGGTCACCACGACACCCCGACACAAGTGGTGTTGAGCTGGCCACACCCCCTCCCCCAGCTCAAACACAACTCTGATGCGACCCTCAATGAAATTGAGTTTGACACCCCTGCTGTAGTCTTTTTCTTGTCATTCCTATGGTGTCTATTTCCTAAAATAGTCTATATTGAAGAGTTGAAAATGCTTAATGTCTCTTTAAAAGGGACATTGAATGCCAAGAACAAGGAGGCCATAACCACTTCTATGGGAGTGTACTGAGAAGGCCTGCTTCTTAGTCTATCATTTTTTTCTTCATTTCCTACCCGAGAACAATTGACATTAATTCAGTCAGGTGACCATTTCAATATAGTTGTGCTGAAGCTCCATTGAGCTTTAAAGGGAATAACCAGTTGTTTGAATAGGGATCCAAAATGTAGGTGCAAAGACAGCAAAATTTGGCATTTTCTACTGCAATAGCAAGTTGTTTTTGCTAGTATTCTGGCTTCTGTATTTTGCACCAGATGTAGAAGATGAGGATTTGCTTGTTTGGGAGCTTTACATGCAGGGGTGGTATTCACTTACCTTCCTACTGGTTTGCAAATGTAAGAGTGTGCTCAGACTTCAGTTCATGCACCTTTGGTGAAAAAAGGCCCTAAATGGGATGCCATAGAGCCATGGTGGGTGGACGGGGTTACCCACAATTTCCACTACCAAGTTGGGCAAACTGGTCCAAACCGGCAGAATTCCACCTCTGCTTACATGATAAATTTTGCAGAAGTCCAAATGTATGGTGAGTAAGACTAAGTTACCGTCGGCAAGGTTTTTGAGTCCAGGTACACCTGATGCACCACCTGAATTTCACCTGTTTATTTGCAAAGAAACCCAGAACTTATCCACACAAAATACCCATGAATTTGATCACCTTTATCTGCCTTTAAGGCCACAAAAGTATCCAGATGGCATCCAAGCTCTTCTTCCTCTATCTCCTCCTAAAGACATCTGCAGATGCAGTAAGAACAAATCTGATTGTAAAATCCCTTAGTTTAGGACGGGTTTATGTTGAAGCTCCTGAATTTCAACAATTTCAACAATATTATTATAGTTGGTCGTATGGTCAGCCTGATATTTAGACTGGTATTTGGTATTCATCGAGTCCTTCCCAAGCACTAGGCATAGGCAGATGTTGCTTCATTGTGTTAATGGTATCACTGGAGGATGTAAGTTATTCCAAGTAAAGCTGCCTTTTGCAATTGACCGGTGGTGATTTTGTCAATGCTGATGGGGTCCAACTGTTGCTCCAGATGCTTTGAGGTTGCATCCAAAGCTTCTTAGTACCACCTCTGTTTTCTTTCCACAGTCACTCCATTTCTATTTGCAGGTGTTTGAATTTTGTGATTTTTCTCCAATTCCTTCATTTTTCTTTTGCAGTCTATCTACTATTATTACTAGATAACACCATAGTGTGATTATTATTCCTTCCCTTTTGACTAATAAATTATGAATATTAATGTTGTTTTTACCAATTGTAAATGTTAATATCACCCTGTCTTTCAATAAATATACTCTTCCTTGATCCTAAAAAAAGGGGGTGGGGGAGGGGTTTACATGGGTTGTCTGTTGCATGATGTATCAACTGGTATTTCATTTGTAAGACAATCTTCTCCTTTTACTTCCTAAGAGATACGCACTCTTCATTCTCATTCATTTGATAAAACAAGAATGTTTCTAGTTAATTATTATATAGTGTATTTCTTCACAAATGCAAGGAAGGTAATGGGGATTAAGATCTGTATCATAGTTTGCTGCTGAAATAATAATGTAAAATAGAAATAAAACAGAAAATATGTCCTCTTTTTTTTGCTTTTTCTAAACTAATATTGAATAAAAATTAACCAAAGTTACTAATTACTATCAAACTTAAAGTTTTGACCCTAATGTAAATATAATGGTGATATGAACAAATTATTATTGTTACACCTGTGAGTACAACTGTTATTACACTATTACAGATGTTAAACCAATAGGAAGGCAATGTAGAATAGAGAAATATAAAAGCTAAATATGTAAGCCGATACAGAAGGCTGTAAAACTATTTTATATTGTTATGCATGTCTTGCTTTTTCTGTATTTGTCTTTTTAAGGTTAAAATGTTTAATAAAAACTATTTTAAAAAATAATGTAAAATAGAATAGAATACTTTATTTGGCCAAGTGTGATTAGATACACAAGAAATTTGTCTCTGGTGCAGAAGCTCTCAGTGTACCTGCAAACAATAAAGTAATAATAATTATAATAATGATACCAATAAGAGAAGGTAGCTGAAAAAAAAGAGAAGAATAGTAATACAGATATACTATAGCCATAGTATTGTATTAGTATTAGCATTAGCATTAGCATTAGCATTAGCATTAGCATAGGATAGGATAGGATAGGATAGGATAGGATAGCATACCATAGCATAGGATAGCATAGGATAGCATAGGATAGGATACAGCTATATGCAGTATAGTATACAGGTATACTACATGGTTATATATGTCTAGATATTTAGACAATAAGACAATTCTATGGGAATTAGGTGTTCATGAATTTGTTTCCATGAAAGTGTTTTTTTTAAATTTCTTGAAGTTCATCCTATGTGTAGTTGATTGTACTTATTCACTTGTTGACAACTTTTAAAAGAAGGCCAACTTGAAGGAGCAATTCCATTCTTACTAACCTTGTAATCTTGCTAATTAATCACACATCAACAGTTTTGACAAGTTAGGGCATATATGTACAGCCAACATACACATATGTAGGTCAATTGCATACTTGCATACATAAAATATATAGCAGAAGTAAATTTCCTCTGGCTATGGGTATGATTACAATCTTAGACAATTTCCTGCTTCTCAGCAGTCTCAATACCAAATCCCACATTATTTGGGAAAGAATGGATACATTGAGCAACTCAACTCTCTTGTTTTCCACAACTTGCTTGTTTTAATTCATTATTTCAAGCATTTGCAAATTTAGAAAAACAACAAAACCCACCTCAAACAATATTTTGCTGATGCATGTTTTCTAGTCTATATTCTGCAGATATTTTCCATCCAGTTGAATGTAGTTCTAAATTTGTTATTTACTAAAATACAGATTTAGGTGCACTCTTTCATACTATGTGCACATTTCTAAATGCTGAATCACATGACAACATTTCCAAATTGCTTATTTTTGTGTGCAGTGACTGTGCAATTGATTTGTGTGTACATTTGGGAGATACAAATTAGGTATGTTTACACAAAACTTTCAGCTAAATGAATTACGCTCCATTTAAACTGACATCCCCAGTTACCAAATTTTCAATTGTTGACCAATTTGTTAACTTCAAAAGTTTTTATGTAGCCTTCCTTCCTTCCTTCCTTCCTTCCTTCCTTCCTTCCTTCCTTCCTGCCTGCCTGCCTGCCTGCCTGCCTGCCTGCCTGCCTGCCTTCCCTCTCTCCCTTCCTCCCTCCCTCCCTCCCTCCCTCCCTCCCTCCTTTCTTCCTTCCTCTTTCTTTCTCTCTCCATCTCCTTTTTCATCCCTTTAGACTTAGATATTTGTTTAAAACATGAAACTGTAATAGATACAGATATGTAACAAAATGATATATAATCCTATATAAGCAGTTCTGATTTTCGTCACTCTTTAAATATGAAAAGGCTACTTAAATTGTAATAATCCATTTGGTTATATTCTGATTCGAAGAGGTCAAAAGAGTGGCAAGACCTTCTGGATGTCAAAAGGAAATGTGCCCTTCAGCAGAGACCTATCCTGATCACAATTTCAAGTGGGAAAAGTAACTAGCAAAACTATGTGAAGGTATTTCTTCTGGAACTTCTGTTTAGCCAATTAACTTCACAGCCCAGCGTGTGACGATTACTGAAAGCTCCACATCTTCGTGGAAATATTGATGTTGAGTTGACTTTGAATCAAAGTAGGCTTTTCTATCTAATGGTCTTCTATCTACAAGTCAGCAAGCACTTAATTATGTATGGATAGTGTGTACCTTTGTGTTTGAAAGGGAGAGAGATGGGGCAAGGAGAATTGCTAGGTCCCTGATATTACAAGAAGAAAAGGAAGAAATAAAAGGTAGGTACAGCATTTGTAAGAAAGCTTTAAAGTATTTAGAGTCATCAGGTGTGGTGTCTGTCTATCTGGTTTGGTTATTTTTAATATATATAAAGTTGCAAATGTTAATGCACGAGTTGAGAGAAGAAAACAAAACATGATTCATTTCCAATGAAAACCAAGGAGCATTTTTTGCATCTCTTTGATATTTAGAGATGCAAACAGTGCAAAATGAAAAATGGGAAAGAATGTGTGAGCACAAATCTATCTCTATTTTAATTTGACTTTACTTTATTTCTTGATCTTTGTAAATGGAGAGGAGCCTACATCTATCAGAACATTTCAGGATGGAGCCTGATTCCATGGTATGCAGGAGCAGGAAACCTTGCCTTGTAGATAGGTTGTCAACTCTGAAGCTGACCTGGCTGAAGCCATCTTGCTTGTCAGTGTTGCTGGAGCTGAGGAATAGGGAGGGGGAAATAGAGATAGCTGGAGTTTTGTAGCCAAAACAAAATACTTTCTCCTTGGAACCAAGGACATTCTCACACTTGATCAGAAAGAGGAGGAGTTATGTTACCAGGCAACCGGATGACACTTTGATTGGACCACGTGACTCATTGTTTGGGGAAGGGGAAAAACTTCTACTTTTAATTAGGCAAAAACCATGGGAATCTTCAGAGTCAGTTTTCACCAGAACTGTGCCAATATGATATATCCAATAAAACTATTCGTTGAGGAATTAATCTGCCTCGGAATTTGTTTGCTATGGAATGATTACTTGGAACCCTGACAATAATAGAGCAGACTGTGAAGAACCCCCTATGGACAGCTAGCAACTATCTATGGATTTTCTTTTTTCATTTGTTAGATGTTTTTATTAATCTGATGTAGATCACAAACTTTCTGATCTGGTATGGCCTACCAGTGGAGCTGGCAGCAGATTCGGACAATGAGGAGGTTGGGGAGGAATATGGGCCAGCGCTGGAGTCTGGGAAAAGCTCTGACGAGGGCTATGCATCAGAGGCAGAGATAGGGCCAGGTCCATCTGACAGTTATCAGCTGCCTTTGGAGTCAGACATCAGTGAAGCAGACAAACAGCTGGAGCCTATTCCCAGTGTGTGCATGCACAGAGTTGCCAGATGAAGGGAACAGCTGAGGAACAAGGGTCAACTTGGGAGTATGGCCACAGGTGGACGATGAATGGCCCCTTTCATAGGGAATAAAGGAGGAGCGAATGGGGAGGGGTGTTTGCATTTCATTTCATTTCATTTATTAAATTTATAGACCGCCCCCTCTCCCAGAGGGGACTCGGGGCGGTGTACAGACAGAAGCTAAAACCGTATATACAATAACAATATTAAATACCCCTTATTAAAAACAAATTAAATATAGGGTCTGTACAGAGATAATAAAAATTAAAACAGGTTAAAAGAACAACCCCTTAAAATTTAAAATGCCGGCCGGGAGGATTGAAAATTAAAACTATGATTGGGCCAGGCCAGCTAATTGGAACAGGTGGGTCTTGAGTTTCTTGCGGAAGGAGCGGAGATCGGTAATAGTTCTGATGTCGGGGGGGAGGTCATTCCAGAGGGTCGGGCCCATTACAGAGAAGGCCCTACTCCTGGGCGCCGCCCGCTGGCATTGCCTAGTGGATGGCACCCGGAGGAGTCCCTCCCTGTGAGAGCGAATTGGTCGCAGGGATGTATGGGGTAGGATGCGATCCCACAGGTAGCTAGGTCCTGTGCCATGGAGCGCTTTAAAGGTGATAATCAACACCTTGAAACGCACCCGAAAAGCCACAGGTAGCCAGTGCAGCTCGCGCAGGAGAGGTGTTATATGGGAGTACCTAGTACATCCCATGATTACCCGCGCGGCCGCGTTCTGGACCAGCTGCAGCCTTCGGGCGCATCTCAAGGGGAGCCCCATGTAGAGAGCATTGCAATATTCCAGGCGGGACATCACAAGCGCATGGGTGACTGTGTGAAGGGCGTCCCGGTCCAATAGGGGGCGCAATTGGTGCACCAGGCGAACCTGGTGCAGGAGGCAATTAGTTCATTCCTGCATTCTTGCCAAGTATTGCGGCATCTGAAAGATATCAGCCTGGCCACTCTCCAAGCCTGATTAGACGCAGTAATTGTGAACTATCTTGAAAGACTGTGGGCTGGGGCTTTGCTGGAGACGAATTCACTGTAAATTAAATAAAAGTGGTTTATCGGGACGAGAACTCGGCTTTATGCTGCTGGGGTAGCCTAGGTCAGAACAGCAACATTTTCTCCTTCCCAAAATGTTGGGTCAAGAGCAATGATGGGAAATACCACAAAACACCAGGAGATGCAGCTTTTATGAAAGCTGCTAATGGCAAAAACATAAATATGTCTTCTCAACTGCCTCTGGTGTCTACATGTAACATATAAATGCAATAGCCTACAAAGCCTATTGCAGAACCTGAGTGTTTTGCTTCTTCTACTGTGCATGGAATTAGGAAGAGAGAGTTTTGTGATTCTATTCTATTCATGATGAACTTTCCCTGAATTTATATCAATATACTTCTTTGGAAAAAGCAGACGTTGCTACTCATATTTGCACAGTAGTCCAAATTCCCTAACCCAACATTTCATGCATAGCTCTTGATTTAAAGGTGGCTTGAAAATCAACAAATGCAAAATGTTTTTCACAGAGACTAGATGTCAAGTTGCTGTTGTTGTGAAAACACATTTGCACTGTTGCCAAAGAATTTGGTAGAGTTGGGATTTGGCTGAAGATGCTAAAGCTTCATTTATAGTGATAGCAACTGTATATACTTCTCCACATTTACAGCACTCTCTGAGCAATTTACAGAGTCAGCATATTGCCTCCAACAATCTGGGTCCTCGTTTTACTGATTTCAGAAGAATGGAAGGCTGAGTCAACTTGAACCAATCAGGATCAAACTCTTGGCAGAGTTAGCCTGCAATACTACATTCTAACCACTGCATCATCACGGCTCCTTTACAATCCTAAATGGCTTGGGACCAAATTGTTTAAAAGAACCTCTGTATTTCATTTATTTAAATAGCTTATATGGCTATCTATCTCATATGATTGGACAGCTAATAACAATACATAAAAACCAAAAGAACCCATCTCCCCAGATGCTAGACCAAGCATCCTCAGAGTTCAACCCCTATCTTTGCCCAATACTTGGGGGTAGAGCCAGATCTTCACAGCCATCAGGAACTTATTCTTATTCTTGATTTATTTAGGTCCTATGATCAACCATAGGCAATATGTTTAAAATTTTCTAGGAAAATTTATTAGCTAGGAAGCATGAATGTCTGCAGAAAGGGGTTGGAATGGCAGTGGGAAGGGAATAAAGGAACATGAGTTATGATACTTTTTACTAATACTTTGATTTACAGTTTGCATTCAAGAAAAGGACATAGTTTGTGTTAGTATTCAACATCACCATCAGTGAATTCTCTGTGTCTCTGTGTCTGTCTGTCTCTGTCTCTGTCTCTGTCTCTGTCTCTGTCTCTGTCTCTCTCTCTCTCTCTCTCTCTGTCTCTCTGTCTCTCTCTCTCTCTCTCTCTCTCTCTCTCTCCTTGCATCTACAAGTAGCCATAGCTTTAAATGTGATTTGTTCAAAGCTTTTGCATCAAATTATTAGGAATTTCTTTTCGTATTAGTATATCATTTTTGTTCTGATCATCAGTACTGTTCCCTGCTAATATACAGTATAACAATATGAGGGCTTAAATCATCTATGGCTGTAAAATTATATCCCCAAATTTCAATATAAGGTAGCTTTTTATGGCTACGGTCCTATGCATACAAACATGGGAATATATCTTGTAGAATCCAACATAATTTAGTTTGTAGTTAAAAACTATTTATAATCTTACTTGGCTTCTAATTTCTGTTGCTTAAATAACTTATGGACCAGCTTGAAAAAAAAAGTCTTTTATCATCTTGCTTCCAGAAATCTGCACAAGTTGAGTTGTTTTTCACCCAGTGATTGGCCTGGGAACTGTAAATGTTTTTCCCCTCTTATATGTCATGTTTTTTAGGTTGTAAAGCTAATGGCATGATCAGTTTTGCTACAGATATTTTAAACTATTATCAAATCTGAGATCAAATCTTCCACTTAACTGCTTTAAGTGTTATTAAATAAAAAGACAGCAGAAAAAAATGATTTGAAGTCAAAGGAACCTTCAGGTGGAATACAATACTGGATTGTAGAAAGTATATGTTAAAAATATTGCTAGTTATAAGCTCTCATACTGATAAGCATCTAAGTCACATAAACACAGAATTGGCTTTTGAAATGAATAAGTAGATTAGGCATTTAAATGCATATTGCATGATGGAACATGTAACAGAATTTCTGAAATCCCATCTTTTGAAGTTTGACTTCACTTTTGACCAAAAGAAGTTGAAATATGTACTGACTGGCAGGTTCCAAATTATCAACATTTCCCAGTATGTTGGATTCTCTACTCTCATCCCCACGGATGGAACCTCAAACCGTTCCTTCTTTTTCAGTGATGATTTTGATATTGCTTGAACCCTCTAGTGCTGAAATAAATAAATAAATCCATAAAATCAGTGAAAGCAAACAATACTAGTTAAAGGAGAATTATACATTTTGAATATGGAATTGACTAGTTTCTTGGGATTATTGGTTGTTTTTTTTAATTTAATGATTTTTCAGTTGGTGGAAAAGAATGGTCTAGATAGAATTATGAAAAATGCCAATTCTCTGTTCAGAAAACATACCAAAGGCAATTTACAGCTCAAATTTGCTATGCTTGCACACATTTGAACTGACCACCCGGGACAGGCTTCAGAGGTCAAACTAAGCCTCCAGAAGCTTCAACTGCATTAACATGGCAAGGCGAGTACATTTCTTGTTTATGCCAATGCCTTTTATGGTTGTTAAAATATATTATTTATTTGATGTATGTTCTGTCTTTCTGCTCTGCCCATTATTCAGCTAATGATTAAAAAGCAAAAAGAAAAGCAAGAGTCACCTTGGTGAGATGAACGACATAGAAGTTTAATAAACAAATGAAAACTAAATTAGCCCATAAAAAACTAAAATGCAGGTTGTAAATAATAATCTAATGTAAAATCAATCTTTGTATACTAATATAAATATTCATCCAGAATAAGCAATATTTGGATAAAACTTGAATGGAATTCCTAATGTATTCAAAACATTCCCACATTTTCAACACTTTTACTTTCAGAACACTTCAATATGTATGAAACACCTGGGTTTTTTAAAAATTATATTAGTTTTGCAGTTAATAGAAATTGTATCTTTGTGTTCTACTTAAAGGTTTCAAGGAACATTTATTTACTATTGTTTCAGATAAAAAGGATTGTGTATATGGATTCCACCTGCACCACTACCAAGATAATAATGTTGGGGAAAACAGACCAGTCGTGGGATTCAATTTTTTTTTCTCACTACCGGTTCTGTGGGTGTGGCTTGGTGAGCGTGGCAGGGGAAGGATACTGTAAACCCTCCATTCCCTCTCCACTCCAGGGGAAGGTTACTGCAAAATCCCCATTTCCTCCTGATCAGCTGGGACTCGGGAGGCAGAGAATAGATGGGGGCGGGGCCAGTCAGAGGTGGTATTTACCGGTTCTCCAAACTACTCAAAATTTCCGCTACCGGTTCTCCAGAACTGGTAAGAACCTGCTGAATACTACTTCTGAAACAGACCATAAAGAGATGCCTCAAATCATTAGGGACATTTCTATGAGTGACTGAAGTATACATGTTGACTGGATGTTGGATGTTTCACTCCTGAATATAACATTGAGCTGAAACATCAAGACATATACTCTGAGAATATACCAACCTGTGTTGGAGGGAATATTACCACTTTTAACTCTATGAGATAAGATAGGACAAAACACAGACTTCACAAAAACTTATTACGTTAGTTAAAAAAGAAAAAAAAAAGAAACATTTATCTTTGATTATACTAACTGAGGTGATTCTTTGGGATTCCAGAACAAGGTCTAGCTTTTGCAGTCAACTGTCTTCTTATATACCAGGTGAAGCAAATGCAGAGCTTAACATGACACCCATATTAAATGCATTCCTTAATATCATTCCTTAATCATTCAGATTTTCTTAGTGCTAGTGAAAATTGTTTAGGACTGTAACTTAAAGAAAAGATTTCTGATTTCTAAATATAGCTTTGTTTATTTATGTCTGATTAAGAATCAACCTCTGTTCTTAATCACAGAGTTGGATACAACATTACAAATTTTGGTCTGATTTCTCATAAAGGAAAGTTGCCTTTTGAACTACCTGCTTGTAAAATCTGGATGACCTCTAGATGGCAGCAAAGGAACATGGAAAGCTTTCTTTTATGTGCCACCTAGGGTTCATATGGATTTTTGCAATCAGTATGTCATTATATTAAGTGTTATGTTTTTCATATTACTTAACAAGTGAAAATGCACAACCAAATCATAAACTTCATATTCTGCCAACACATCTGCATTATGTTACACAGTGGTTATTTAAATTTCAGATTAACGTAATTGCCAATATCTTCTTAATTTATATGTAGCCAACTGATACTTTCTTAAAAACAGATGGAAAGATTGAAGTAGAATATGATGAAATAATTGCAGAATTTGTAAGGCATATAAATTAACTTGCCCTTCTTTCACAGCAGATCCTTTTAAAAATGTGATCCAGTCTGCAAACATTTCAAATTGAAGTCACAGTAAAGTCTTGTAAACCAATTAACATATAAGGTAGCTTTATATCTATACTTTAGTGCTCCACTGGGATTCCGCTACTTTACTGAGCTGAACTGGATGAGATACAGCTGATTATGAGTGGGCCAAAGACAGTTTGACCAATTTATGCTACAGTAAATGTCGAAGCAGTCAGCAATTTTATACTACTACCTTGTACTTTACTAAAATGTCATTGAAAGACAAACTTTAAAAAAAGAAAATGCTCTTTTATTTATTTTTTTCTTACTGATTAGGAAGTTTCAGCAGCTAAGAATTATACAGATCGATGGAAAAAAAGAATGACAGAACAACATCTACCTTACACAAAAAAGTAAGATATTGGAGGAGGATGAGGAGGAGGAGGAGGAAGAGGAGGAGGAGGAGGAGGAGGAGGAATCTTCAATTGTCTTCATTTTCACTAACTTTAAAATGCTGAGTAGTGCATTTCTATATTGATTGGCCTAAGTGATGTTGACCATGATATATGGAAGATTGCACATTAGAAAGCCAGAGAACTATATAGAAAAGAAGATGAATTAATGAATGAAAAAAATGGAAATAAAGTGGAGACTAAGAGAAAGGCGGTGATGTAACATATCTGTGTGTGTGTGTGTGTGTGTGTGTGTGTATGTGTATATATATATATATGTATATATTTGTTTTTGTAGATTTTCGTAGATATGTATGTATATATATATATATATATATATGTATGTATGTATGTATGTATGTATGTATATATATGTATGTATATGTATGTATATGTATGTATATGTATGTATATGTATGTATATGTATGTATATATATGTATATATATGTATATATATATATATGTAGATATGTTTGTGTGTGTGTGTGTGTGTGTGTGTGTATTTGTATATGTTACGGTGAAAGACCGAAACCTGGTGAATGTCGACATTCACCGGTGAAAGACCGAATATTTCATTACATTGCTTTACATTCGGACCTTCACCGGTGAATGTCGACATTCACATAGTCGCTTGGTGTATGTCCAAAAATACCCTTATCCTCTCGACACCCTTACCCTAATCCCCTTACCCTAATACCTTGGCTCCTCGCTTCCTTTTAAGCGTCTTCTATTCGCTGAGTTTTTTTAAAAAAAACTGCGATCCTTAAGAAGACGCTTAAAAGGAAGCGAGGAGCCGAGGTATTAGGGTAAGGGGATTAGGGTAAGGGTGTCGAGAGGATAAGGGTATTTTCGGACATACACCAAGCGACTATGTGAATGTCGACATTCACCGGTGAAGGTCCGAATGTAAAACAATGTAATGAAATATTCGGTCTTTCACCGGTGAATGTCGACATTCACCAGATTTCGGTCTTTCACCGTAACATATATATATATATATATATATTAGTCTTTCCCAACTCTAGGGGGCAGTGCTCACCTCTGTTTTAAAGGCAAATAGCCAGTGCTGTCCAAAGATGTCTCCGTCTTTGTCATGTGGCCAGCATGACTAAACGCCAATGGCCCACGGAACGGTATTAACTTCCCACCAAAGGTGGCTCCTATTTTTCTACTTGCATTTTTTATGTGCTTTCGAACTGTTAGGTTGGCAGAAGCTGGGACAAGTAACGGGAGCTCACTCTATTATGTGGCACTAGGGATTTGAACCGCCAAACTGCCAATCTTTCTGATCGACAAGTTCAGCGTATTATCCACTGAGCCACCATGTCCTTTATGAATGTAGGAGTTCATAAATGTCTGTTAACTGGAACCAAGGACTTGTATCATTGCACACTGACTCAAATCACTCTTCTTCCTCACACCTTTAAGCATGTTCCTTATGAAGGATAATTATTAACCCCAATATGGGTTGAAACTATTTCTCAAAAATTCCAACGTCTTCAAGGAGATGTTCCTCCAGATGGGAAATAAGCATGCACTCAGTGCCTTTAAACAACACATTAAAAGCCTATATTATAGAGAGTGAATCAATTTAAAGCATTAACAATACCAATTACATATGAATTGTATGCATATGTGAGATATACAGTATGTCCATGCAGCAGAGGGTCCCCCCCCTCTAACTTTTAAAGGGATCCACCTTATTGTTTCCACATGTTGATACCTGCAAATGATGAAATATCTCTGTGCCATTTGCAGGCTCTATAATTGTGAACAGCAAGAAGCAAAATGGCCTGCAGCTCCATGGGTGGTCCAGTGAAGACAGATAAATTGACATGCTATTTTTTTCTTTCTCTCTCTCTCTCTCTTTCTTCCATGAACACACCATCTTTTTAGCCATTGTCTATGCATTGCATGGGGGGGAGACGCGATTGCTCAGTGACTAGGACACTGACCGTGTCGATCTGAAAGGTCGGCAGCTCAGTGGTTCGAATCCCTAGTGCCACGTAACCGAGTGAGCTCCCGTTACTTGTCCCAGCTTCTGCCAACCTAGCAGTTCAAAAGCATGTAAAAATACAAGTAGAAAAATAGGAATCATCTTTGGTGGGACGGTAAAAGCGTTCCATGCCCCTTCGGCGTTTAGTCATGCCGGCCACATGACCACAAAAATGTCTTCGGACAGCGCTGGCTCTTCGACTTTGAAACGGAGATGAGCACTGCCCCCTAGAGTCAGGAACGACTAGCACATAAGTGTGAGGGGACCCTTTACCTTTTTACGCATTGCAAGATAAAGGCCACTTCTGCATGTTACCAACCTATATGGCCCTGAGTTTCCTTTGCCAATTGGCCCAGAATACTTCCTTATGTTGTCAGTCCATTTTGTTGTCAGTCTCTTTCATGGGTGCTTTTTACCAAGTGGGGGGTCCATTCTATGATTGCCTTGGTCCACCTGCCATCAGTTCTTCTTGCTATGGGACCAGCCCATTTCCATTTCAATTCTTGTACGCTCTTGATGATATACCATATTTTTTTGAGTATAAGTCACATCTTTCTCCCTCAAAAAAAGAGGCTGAAAATCTGGGTACGTCTTATCCAGAATTTTTTGCCTCACAAAACCCCACCCCCTTCACCAAAATGGCCATGCAGAGCCTGTAGCAGGCTTTCGGAGAGCTCCTAGGGGCTGGGGAAGGCAGAAATGAGTGAAAAACAGGCCAATTTTTGCTTAATTCCCCCCCCAGCCCCCAGGAGCACCCTGCAAGCCCCCTAAAGGCTATTCATGCCTTTTCTTAGAAAAAAAATGGGCCCTTTTTTGTGAAAAAGGGCTGTTTTAGGGAGGTTTGCAGAGTGCAAAACTTTTTTTTTTTAATTTGCCTCTTCAAAACCTTGGTGCGTCTTATACTCTGAAACATACAGTAGTATAATTTTGTTTGTTCTCTAATCCATGTGCAGGTCTTTCTACCTTGCCTTGTAATGCCGAGCATGTATCTTTCCATGGCTCTTTGCGCCACTCGTAGCTTTTGTATTGATTGGGAGGTTGGTGTCCATGTTTCCCAGGAACACATACACACGTGCACATAATACCCTGTAGATATCATTCACCTGGATATTGACACCTCCTCCTGGGAAACCTTGGCAGAAGATGGACCGACATGGCGCACCCTGATCCACCAAGGCTGCCAGACATCTGAGGACAGAAGAACAAACACAGCGCAAGAGAAGCGAGCACTCCGCACAGCCAGAGCTGCAAATGCTGCAACAATGGTGTCCACCCATGTCTGCCCGACATGTGGCAGAAGATTTCATAGTCATACAGTCCTTACCAGCCACCTGCGGACACATCGTGACAGCCCACAACCTGTTAGATTCAAGGTCCTCTTCGAACACGATGTATGAACCTCAGTGTCCATCTTCCCCAGGAATGCATGTGCATATAATATTGTGTAGATTTCACTATAGCATTGATTTTTTTTCTGCCCAAGTTTAGCTTAGCACCTCATTCGTTATAAAAAGAGCATGCATTTAAGTCTTGCCTTTACTCTTCAAATGTCTTGAAAAGTCTAATGTATATTTAGAGTCTTTAGTTAGCTAGTTATTATCTATCGTAAGCTAACATATTGGAAAATAAATTGTTGATTAGGCAGTTGTTCAGGTTCTATTTTTAGCCCTCCACATTCCCAGTGGTAATATTTTTCCCATCCCTCCCCCCAAAAACAATAGATCTGGCAAGTATTCCAAATCTTAATTTTGATTTTTGACCACCGAGAGATACAGTGCACCAAATAAGGATTTAAATGTGACAAGTTTTAATAGGGAAGGAAAACATTCACATCTTGTAATCCTGGTGATGAAATTTATGTTGGGCAAGGCTATACATTGCAAAATAATTTAATTGGTGGTACTGGGTGGCACTGCATTGTTCTGTTGCAGCGTTTATATTTTTTAAAAAAATATAATTAAATTAAATGTTTCACAATATCTTTATAAGGGTGGGCCGTATAACAAAGCACGTCAGAGTACTGAAAAGAATGAAAGTCTTTTGAGAAATATATTGGGAAAGAGGTATATATATTTCACTCCCTGTTAAATATTTCATAGTAATTACAAAAACAAAACAAAACAGTGCATTACCCCTTCAATGTTAACGCATTAACTCAATAATTAACTTTTTATCTGAACTGATTATATTTTTAGATGTTATTAAGGGTCTTTTTTAGTAGCCAAAATCAAAGTAAAACATCTTCTAAGTGATATGGTACAATAGAAGGTCTTCTTTGTGCAATATTAGCATAGCATTTCATCTCAGGGGAAACTGTGAGATCACACATCTGCAATTTAAGTCTAGTTAATGTAATCCAGGAAGTATGCCACACTTGATTTAAAAGTAGCTCTCTGTAGGTGTTCCCCCCTCCCCTTACGCATCTGCTCGCCACTCATATCTTTCAATTGTTTATCACTCCATCATAAATTATCCCAAAAAGATTAGTTTGTAAGAGCATGGGAAAAAAATGGATATCCATATGCAAAGCAGCTGCACTTGAATGGGTAAGAATCTTCATGTGGTTAGAATGTGTGTGGTTTGGCTTGGAAGATGCACTCACAAAATGATCAGTCAGCATAAGGTCTCCCAAACTGAATCTATGCACTGTAGAAGGGGTCACGATGGCTCATCCGTTGAAGACAATGAGCATGTCAACTGGAAAGATGATGTCAGGGTTCTGACCAATGCCCTAATAAAAGCAGGAGCCTCAAGCCAGTTTTCAAGAAAAATCCAGTTATTTATTAGGAGCACCATGTCGGCATGGACCTAGTGAAGCATGGACCTAGTGACCCCACTCAGTTTGTTCCTTGCCTCTGACCCTGTTCCTCCCTCACCCCAAGTTGTGTCATCAGTCACGATGTCCAACAAAACGGAGGAGATGGGCTTGATTTTGACTGGCTACGATGTGTGTTATTTTGACCCAGGTGCAAATTCCTTGATGGAGCTTGGAGGCTTGGTTCCCCATACCCTTGCCTATGACAACTCAAGATCAGGTCAAGGAAGCTTCACATGTTGAGAGGTGACAGCCCATGTTGAAGACCTGAGCACCAAGCAATGGGGTGAGATCCTGTTATGTGCCCCAGTTCCTGTCACCTTAGCAGTTCCAAAGCATGCAAAGGCAAATAGATAACTAGTACCACTTTGGTAGGAAGGTAACAGTGTTCCGTGCACCTCAACATATAGTAATGCTGGCCATATGACTATGGAAGTGTCTTCAGACAATGCTGGTTCGCTTGGTTAAGAAACAGAGATCAGCACTGCCCCCTAGAGTCAGGCATATTGGACAGGGGAAACCTTTACCTTTACACTAAAATACTTATGAAACTGAAACTTCTAGTGTCATAACACTACACAGAACCTGGTACACTGCAGTCTATGGTATGCTATTATTTAGAATAAGGGAAAGAACAAAGAATTGAAATGGGAAACATCTGATAATCAATGTTCTACCCCCATGATGATGAACCTATGGCATGTGTGCCAGAAATGGCATGCAGAGCCATCTCTCTGGGCACACCAGCCATCACCAGTTGTTCTTCAAGGTTCCAGCACACACATGCATGCAGGCCAGCTGGTCTTCATGTGCACGGAAGTGCCGGACACTGGAAGAGCAGCTTCTTGGCATGCATGCGTGTGCAAGGAAGCTGAGTTTCCAGTTTCCGGTGCGCCCATGCACACTGTTTAGCTTTGCATGCACATGCATGAAAAACCAGAAGCCCAGGTGACTGGTATGCATGTGCATGCTGGAAACTGGAAGCCCAACTCCCCGGTGTGGGCATGCAAGCCGGGGAGCTGCTCTTCCAATTTCTGGTGCTCCCCTGCATGCGTGCACTCCCGTTTTGTCACTTGTTGCCGAAAAGTTTCACTAATGTTCTACCCAGTCCTAAAGCAATAGAGAAAACACCACCCAACTATGGCATACTGTGAATGTAAATCCTATGCCTTAACAGTTCGTAATGTAGCTTAACTTGTCAGTGTACTCAAAACAACCAGCCAGGGTTATGTTTTGAAGAGTTTGAGGAGATTAGAATTTCTGGCCTTCTGTTTAATGCTGACCTTTTAGATGTTCTATTTATTATGTCCTGGTGTAAAGGGATATTGGACTTAATATAACTCAGAATGGCAGAAACATTCCAGTCTGTGCTAGCAATTATAAGGAAATATCATGTTCTGAGCATCACATCATATTCTGGATACCTCATCTGCACACATTATAGTGTATATCACGCATTGTATATTTTCCCCTAGGTATGGAATACTGGTATATAGTTCTTGCATGATAGCAAGAGCAATGATAGCAGTGATCCAATATTTGAGGGGCTGCCACAGAGAAGAGGGGGTCAACCTATTCTACAAAGCACTTGAAGGCAGGAAAAGATGCAATGGATGGAAACTAATCAAGAAGAGAATGAACCTAAGAATAAGGAGAAATGTCCTGATGGTTAGAACAATCAATCAATCAATCATTCGGTGGAACAACTTGCTTTCAGAAGTTGTAAGGTGGAGGTTTTTAAGAAGAGATTGGACAACAATTTGTCTGAAATAGTATAGGATCTTGTGTTTGAGCAGCAGGTTGGACTAGAAGATCTCCAAGGCCCCTTCCAACTCTGTTGTTCTGTTGTTTATCAAAAGAATCAATCTTGCATTTGTTTATATGTCTCTAGGTTTAACATTTCACTTGGCATTTCTTATCTAGGCAAAGTAGTTGTTTCCATAAAGAAGGTCATAGGTATATATTTAAAACAATAATGCATCTACTAGCACAATGGGTTCATGAAAGCAAAGCCTGCAGCATGTAACTAGTGTGGTGAAACAGTTTTAGAATACTAGTAAACACAAACTATGCCTTGGAGATGCCAAGACTGTACACACCTAGGTAACCTGTTTTCCCAGATACAAGAGAAACTTTTGCAATGACAGCCTGGAAAAGAATCTCAGCTGTTACATTTTACTTCACCAGCCTTTCTCACCAGCTACCAGAATAATATTCCCCAGGAGGACAATACTTGATTTCCACCCATTTAATGATGTCTGATACGATGTTTGATGGGGATGAAGGGATGGGAAGAAGCCAAGGTATGGTTTGATTCACCTACTAAAGTGCCTGCTAATACAGTCATTAAGTAGGAGAAATGCAAGATATCTGAAGCTCTTGAAGTTTCTGCAGTTTGAAACTCTTACACTCTGGATATAATAGGTCTTATTAAACAGCATTTTGACCCATGTCTGATGCTGTCAACCTTTTCCCTTCTTTCTTTTCTCTCTCTCCTCCTCTTTGCTCAGTTTGCTTAATTAGGTCCACAATACCTACCTCCAATTTTTATCCAAATGAAAGAAATATATTACTGAGAATTCATTATATGTCTGATATAACTGCTAAAAGAGAATCTCCATTTACCGCTTAGGGAGGATGAACAAATTTCAGCATTATTGGTGTCTAATGTACACTCTAAACATTTCCTCCTGCTTATAAATATATCATATGCAGGCAGTCCTCATTTAGCAATCACAATTGGGACCAGTGACTTTGTCATTCTTGAGCCATGATGGCACAATGGTTAGAGTGCAGTACTGCAGGCTACTTTTGCTGACTACCGGCTGCCTGCATTTGACAGGTCAAATCTCACCAGACTCAAGGTTGATTCAGTCTTCCATCTTTCCGAAGTGGGTAAAATGAGGACCCAAATTGTTGGGGGCAATATGCTGACTCTGTAAACCACTTAGAGAGGGTTGTAAAGCACTGTAAAGCAGCATATAAGTGCTATTGCTATTTTATGAAACAGTTACTGAGTGAAACAACAACTGGACCGATCAGCTTAATTTAGGTTTCCTTTCGTTTACAGATCTGCAAAAGTCATAAATGTGAGGAATGGTTGCAAAGTTACTTTTTCCATCACTGTTGTAATAGCAAATGTTCACCAAAGAAATCAGTCGTTAAGCGAGGACTACCTGTATAAGAAAATCAATCACTATTCTGTTTCAGATGAACATCTAAATTGGATAATACAAACTTTGCTTATTTCAAAATCCCCCAAAGACTGCATGATACATTAGTTCTTCACAAAGCTTTGCTTTTTGTATTCCTCAGGGTAATTTCAGTGACACTGATTTATAGAGCATCAAGCTTGAGCATATTCTCTGGGAATATGAGGCAACACTGACATTCAGTGTTAAAAAGCTTCCAGTATTTAAAAACCCTCTTTGTAATTTCAAGGACATTGTTATGAATAGGGTGGAATTACAACACAATGTAGGTAGTGATAAACAGATAGAGATGGAAAAAACGTTGGTTCTTAAAAAGAGTAAATAAAGATCATCTTCACTTGTAGCTATATAAGTCAGAAATAGCTTTTGCTTGATTCAGATCCATGCCCTTATATTATCTACTCTGGTTTTATTTTTTCTCGTTCTCTCTTCAAACTCTGATCTGAGTAGATCTATTTAAACTATACTTAAAAACAAACAACAAAACTTCAATGTTTATAATTACTGATACCAACCATTCTTTCTGCTTTTCTTTTTTACAGAACTTGTGAAAAGGCTTGGCTTCTCAGTTTGAATTATCCATATATTACTAAAACTCTCATTGTCCTGTCCTATAACTGAATGAAATGGTGCATCATAAGGCAACAATTTTTTGAACCAAGATACCTTAAATGGGCTAACTTTATTTATTTATATTTATTTAGTTTGTCACCCATGTATAAGATAACAGGAAAAAGAATGAACATGAATAAGAACACAGGAAATGGGTACAAATAACACAGGAAATTGGGACAATAGGACAGGGACATTAAGCACACTGGTGCACTTATGCACACCCCTACTGACCTCTTAGGAATGGGGTGACGTGAACAGTAGAGAGTTTAAGGTTAAAGTTATGGGGGTTTGAGGATGTAACAACAGAGTTAGGTAGTGCATTCCAGGCATTGACCACTCTGTTGCTGAAGTCGTATTTTCCGCAATCGAATTTGGTGTGGTTTACCTTGAATTTGTATCTATTGTGTGCTCTTGTATTATTGCAATTGAAGCTGAAGTAATTGATAGGAGATAATTTTGTGTACTATGCTTAGGTCATACTGTAGATGGCATACTTCTAGGTTGTCCAAACCCAAAATTTTGAGCTGGTGGCATAAGGTATTCTGCTGTGAGTAGAGGAGTAGACTCTTCTGATGAAATACCTCTGGATTCATTCAATTGTGTTAATGTCCAATATACAGTGTGGATTCCAGACAGACGAGCTGTATTCGAAGACTGGTCTAGAAAAGGTTTTGTATGCCCTAGTTTGCAGTGCAATATTATTGG
The DNA here is from genome assembly GCF_964273705.1 of Natrix helvetica. Classification (NCBI taxonomy): domain Eukaryota; kingdom Metazoa; phylum Chordata; class Lepidosauria; order Squamata; family Natricidae; genus Natrix; species Natrix helvetica. Next base: position 17,826,977 of record NC_138549.1, on the reverse strand, counting down.
AGAAGAAGCTTCGCAAGATTTTATTTATTTATTTATTTATTTGATTTATCAGTCGCCCCCTCTCCGCAAAGGGACTCGGGGCGACGTACAATCAAAACAAATATATAGATGTGGCATGGAGGAGGTAACATCAATGTTTAACAAATCAGATTCAAATGAAAAGCCACTAGGTTAAAATAAATAGCAATAAATTAAAACAGTTAAAACAATTTAAAAACCCCAAAAGTTTATATTTACAATAATTAAAATTGCCAGGGAGGTTAGAAAGTTCTAGTTAAGCCAGGCTGGCTAGTTGGAACAGGTGGGTCTTGAGTTTCGTGCGGAAGGAGCGGAGATCGGTCGTTATCCTGATGTCTGTGGGGAGGTCATTCCAGAGGGCTGAGCCCATCACAGAGAAGGCCCTACTCCTGGGCGCTGGAGGAGATTAGGTTAACAACTCATAATGCCTTTTTGGCAATGCTGTTACAGTGAGCTCTGGCACTTAAATCATTTGATATGAATACTCCAAGGTCCTTGACAGAGTGAGGGTCGTCTACGAGGTCATATCCACCTAGCTTGTATTTGGTGTTTGGATATTTTTTTGGCATCATTTTCAAGTTTCCATGACAGTTTCCCAGCCAGTCTCACAATCCCTTACTCTTTTCCCACTGAGCAGTAGCCACTTACCTAACTGCTGGGAAGAAAAGGGAAGAGAAGGGTGGGGGATGGAAAGCAGGCAGGCAGGCAGGCAGGCAGGCAGGCAGGCAGGCAGGGATGAAGGAAGGAAGGAAGGAAGGGAGGAAGGGAGGGAGGGAGGGAGGGAGGGAGGGAGGAAGGAAGGAAGGAAGGAAGGAAGGAAGGAAGGAAGGGAAGGAAAGGATTTCTGATACTCATTGCCAGCTTCCCAAAGGAAGTCAGCAGGAAGTCAGAAACTGTTGTGGTATTACTGTGTCTTTTTCCCCATTCATCATCCTTCTGATTCTCTGTTTAGATAAGAAAATAATCACAGATTATCTAGTCTTGCCTCTAAATATCTTTCGGATGCTTTATAACTTGTTTTTTTAATCAGTTGAAACAATTTCATTATCTTATTAATTCCCCTTTTCTCACAAGCATGTATACTGGGCTTCAATTATTTGTAAATCAGAGAATTCTTAAACATTCAGGTTTTGCAATTCTCCACAACCATTTCATCAATCAGAAATTGACTCTATTTACATCTATGCTTTCCCTTTTGTTTCCTTCTCATTCTGTTGGGAGAAGGATATACTGCTATTTGCTTCCAAATAATTTTGGTTGTTTTCTGTTTGTATGTCTGTGAGTGATTTAAACATTGTAGGAAAACATTGTACTGACCTGTAGTTTCCTGGTATTGTCCCTTTCTCTGCATCTTTTTGAATCAGAAATGTTTGTCAGTTTTTAACAAGTCACTGGTGTCTTTTTAATGTAAGCTTCATCGTTAAACTATTTAGATATCATTGGAGGTAAGCTAATCAGATATTTAAGCCAAAAGCCATGAAATTGACCATTTCCAGTTCTTAGGTTGTTTCAGGAAACTGTGCTGATACTCTTGTCATTCTTCTTCTAATTTATCATGTGTGTAGTTCATATCAATTGTCTCCTTCTTATTTCCAATTGTGGTCCTCTACTATTTATAAGGCATGCCATCCTGCTTGAAGGTCATGACCTTCCAATTTGAGTAATCTTTTATTTCTCAACATAATTCATTCTTTTAACCATGTTAGCTTGGCCGCAGTATAATAAAGTTCCCAATCTGGTACTCCAAATCCTCCTTTTTCCTTAGTATCTTCCATAGCTTTGAGTTTATTTTTGGTTTTCTTCCCTGCCAAATAAATTTTGAAACCAATTGATTCAAATTCTTAAAAAAAAAACTTTTTCTAATTTAATGGGAATATTCTGAAATAGGAAAATAAATTTTGGTAGTACATTCATTTTTATGACTGTGATCCTACCCATCAGGGACAATTGTAGGTTTTTCAACCTTTCTAAGTCTTTCTTAGTTTTATTGATCAGATTAGTATAGTTGTCTTCTTTGATGGACACACACCTCGCAGATAAATGTATACCTATATATTTGACTTTTTTGACAATTTGGATACCCAATTTCTTCGTTAACTCCTCTTTCAATTTGGATGTCATATTTTTAACCAGCATTTTAACTTTGTCATATTTATCTTTAAACCCGCTACCTTCCCATACTCTGTCAATTCCTCTGTCAGGCCTGTAGTTATGTTTCTTTTTAGGATCTTTGGCCTACCACACTTTTTATTAATTTCCTATACTGTTTCATTAGTGTAGTAGTTGGGAGGGGGAATAGAAAGGAGTAGGATTGTGGAATGTATTGTTGACATTCTTTTATAGAAGCCAAGGTCATCTTTTGTCTCCGTACCTCGACACTTGACCGGAAGCAGAGGGGTGTAGATGCCAGCGTGGAAGATGATGATTGGAACATGTGATGGATTTGTGGGTGTGGGGATAGATCATGAACTTTCAACTAGGTGGAATCCCAGGAAGCAAATCAGATTTGGGATCACGCATTAAACAGACATTTTCGTTTCCCATCTCTCGAATAATGCTATGTAGTCTATAATAAAAAATTTCCTGACCTTCATTAGGTGCATATATTACAACCAGTGACACCTCTTTTTGGTTTAACGTTATTTCTACAATTAATATTCTCCCTTCGTCATCATGATAAATTAGTTTAGTCTGGATCATGTCTTTAACATATAATGCTATTCCTCGTTTCTTTTGATCAGCTAAGGCCGTTTGAGGTTTACCCAATCTAGGATATTCCAAGGTCTGGATTTGTCATTTAGTTATATGGACCTCTTGCATTGCAATTATAGCATAATTCAAACGTTTTAGTTTATTAAAGGTTGTTTTCCTTTCCTGTGGCAAGTTTAGATCATTCATATTCAATGATAGAATCTTAATTTCTCCTGACATGATTCTATGTGTATTTAGGTCATGTGCTTCTTGTTGCCCTTATCTCTCTCACTTCTTTTGGTTCTTCCCCTTTTTTCTCTAAAACAACTTTTTTGTCCTTTCTTGTCTCCACTAGTTCCTTTTCTCTTCTTATCTGTGCCCTGAGTCCTTGCATCCTTGCTCCCAACTGTTCTCCTTCATCTTCCTCATCTTCCTGCCCAACAAGATTATTGTAGAAATCTTCCGCTTGTTCCCTTCTATCTCTCCAAGTTACCAGTATGCCCTCCGGCATCAACCATCTGAAGTTAATTTCGTATTTATTCAGCACAGATGTTAACAATTGATAGGGCCTTCTTAGTTCTCTGATTCTCCTTGGTACCTGTTTTAGGACTGTTAGTTGTCATTGATTGTGTACTATCGGATAGTCTCTTGTTCTATTCAGCACCTCGTCGTGTATTGATATTTAACGAACTTTACATGGACTTCCCTTGGTAGATTATTCTTTTTTGCAGTTTGTCTGGATTCTATATGTCTCATCGGTTCCACCAGTTCTTGCTTGCATGCAAATGGTATTTCTTGCAGATTTTCCTATGCACCATGTCATGCCACTGCTTGTATTCAGTATGTGTTATCTTCTTGCAGTAGCTGAGTAGGTGGTTCACTGTGTTTTTAGCTTCTATACAAAGGTGGCTGTCTTCTTGATTCTGTCTTTGTATGCATTTGTTCTTAAGGTTTGGTCTTGTGCAGCTAGAATTATATTTTTGGTTTTTCTTTTCTTGTAGGCCAACTTGGTCTTTCCATTACTCAGGAAATGTCGTTGTCTTCTTCTTCTCCTTCTTCTCCTCCCTCCTCCTCCTCTTATTATTATTATTGTTGTTGTTGTTGTTGTTGTCCATATGGAGATAAGACCATAAGCTGACACGTCCTGATTATGAAAGCCATAGGACTGTTTATTTATCCTTCAGAAGTTTTCTTCTAAGAGATACATCTGAAACTACTGAATATACCACATTTATTGTACTCTATATAAGACAGTTATTGTACTCTATATAGCATAGTTAAAGTTACCAATAACAATCAAAAGGCTCTAAAATGTGAAAAGAGTAAGGTTCTACATTTAGGCAACAAAAACGGAATGCACAGGTACAGTATAGGTGATACCTTACTCAGTAGTAGTAACTGTGAAAGGGATCTTGGAGTCCTAGTGGACAACCATTTAAATATGAGCCAGCAGTGTGCAGCAGCTGCCAAAAAAGCCAACACAGTTCTAGGCTGCATCAACAGAGGGATAGAATCAAGATCACGTGAAGTGTTAATACCACTTTATAATGCCTTGGTAAGGCCACACTTGGAATACTGCATTCAGTTCTGGTCGCCACGATGTAAAAAAGATGTGGAGACTCTAGAAAGAGTGCAGAGAAGAGCAACAAAGATGATTAGGGGACTGGAGACTAAAACATATGAAGAACGGTTGCAGGAACTGGGTATGTTTAGCTTAAGAGAAAGAAGGACTAGGGGAGACATGATAGCATTATTCCAATATCTCAGAGGTTGCCACAAAGAAGAGGGAGTCAAACTATTCTCCAAAGCACCTGAGGGTAGAACAAGAAGCAATGGGTGGAAACTAATCAAGGAGAGAAGCAACTTAGAACTGAGGAGAAATTTCCTGACAGTGAGAACAATTAATCAGTGGAACAGCTTGCCTCCAGAAGTTGTGAATGCCCCAACACTGGAAGTCTTTAAGAAGATGTTGGATAGCTATTTGTCTGAAACGGTATAGGGTTTCCTGCCTAGGCAGGGGGTTGGACTAGAAGACCTCCAAGGTCCCTTCCAACTCTACTATTGTATTGTATTGTAAAATACTTGGTTTATTTTTAACTCACCAGTAAAATTTGTCAGAATGAGTTAAGCATTAGATTTTTAATATTTAGAATAGGCTGGTGATCCTTTGAATTACTTAACACTGGGAATGCAGTGATTGGGTGGGGGGGGTATGTGTGTGTGTGTTTATTATCACAAAAAGGGAAAGTGTTTTACTTATTCATGGATGAAATATAAAATATGATTGTACCTAGAAGTAGGATTTTGATGAGTTCTATATTGCTATATAGATCTGAGAAATGCTGCTAGTCTGATGAAATCTCTATTGACTTCCTTTTTATAGACTATATATATATATATGGTCTTAGGAATGATCTGGTTTTTTTTTCAAATTTTGCTTTAGGCAAAGTTAAAATAGAAGTAGACCAGTGCTGTAGAAAAGTTCATTGCTGTGGTCATAATAGAAAGACTGGCTATGTTAACAAGGAAACAAAAAACAACAACAGTGAAATAGAGCAGTTTATTAAGTATGTGGAGACAGGGAGAAAAATCAAATTGTTATATCTCCCTTAGTTGGCTCCCTTTTTCCTTTTCTATTTTATGCATTTGTTGGAAGAAAAATCCAGTCTGGTTCCAATCTAGGAGAAAGGTGCTGGAAATAAAATGGAGGCTGATCGGAAAGAAGGACTCTGTTTTTTGATGAGTAGAACCAACAACAGCATGTAGTTCTGGGACAACTAACAACTAGGTTTGATGGGTATATGGATTTTTATAGGGTTCTGACATGCTGCAGGAAGTTGTGCAATATAGTGAGCCTTGTGTCCTTTGCTATTCTAATGGTGGTGGGCTAATCCTTAAAAGGCATGTATTGTCCTTCTTAATCCCATCAACTGGAGCTGAAGGTGTTTTGTTTGAATAGATTGACCCAGTCTTAGATCTTGCAGAAGATGGTCAGTAACTTCTTGATTAGAAAACCAAGTGAGATTTATAACAACTGGATTTATGACGTCCAGATACCATGAGTGGCAGAATGGGCATAACCTTGTGCTGAATAATTACAAGGGTATTTATAGTATGGAAAATGAATATAAAAATATCTAGAGTTTGTTCATTATTATCACTTGAGCTGTCCATTTAACTTAAAACCTACTCAGAGCAATCAGCTTTTGAATCTGTTGAATCACTTTGATGTGATGAATCAAATTTGGTGCTTTTCAATCAGTTTAAAGATTAATTGAGTCTTAAACAATTTAAAACACAAGTTCAAATTGATTTTGCAATTTCAACTGGACTGAATCTCATGTATAAATTGAATCCCAAATTGAAGCTGCATTTTGATTGATTCACAAAATCCAAAGTGTTAAATCTTCCAAATACCTTGCCTCCAGGTCACTATAACAGCTAAATTAAAGAATCATACTGATATACAATCTACCATAGCCTAGACTAGAACTAATTGAATGGATACTTTAAAATCCATGGAATTCAGCTAAGGAACTTTATTATAAGAAAGCTAAGAAGGCATTATTACAGCAATGCAGTTGCTCATTTGTATTAAAAGCAAGACATATAATGAAATCAGTGTTAACATTTTGTACCTTTTTCTCCTTGTCTGGAAAATGAGCTAGAGAGCCCTGCCTTTGGTTGGCTTCATTTACTGTATCCCTTTTATTTGATCCTGGCAAGTTCTGATATCAGATTGCTTTCATCTAATTACTCTAATCAAGTAAGAATTAACTCTCACAATTATAGAGAAATGTTTACTGGAGATTCCAGAGCTTTTTTGGCCAAAAGTAAAACAGAAACTCCCTAAAGACTGTAAAATCAGAACTGAAACCATTATGGAGAAAATTTTATTCTGACACATTGCACTTTAGGGGTACATTCTCTCCCTCCCTCCCTCCCTCCCTCCCTCCCTCTCTCTCTCTCCCTCCCTCCCTCCCTCTCCCTCCCCTCTCTCACAGAGAATGAAAAAGATCAATTTGCTTACTGTGCAGACTGTACAAGAGAAAAAGCTTGGGAAATTATATTTCTTCCCTAATAGAAGTAATGCTTCCTCTTATAAAATGCATTCATTGGATGTATTTCCTTTGTATTGGTCTATAGTTTTTTAAACTGCCAAAACAAGATGAGGTAATAAATTAATATATCAGTTTTTATTTGACAATCAATTATTTGACTTAATGCATTACAATTCAGGTATTATAGCAATAATGTTATAGAGATAAGAATTTTTGAGGCCAATTCTTTTCTTTATGCATTTCAAACATGCAAATAAGTACTACAATGATCATTCCCTACTCCTGCTATTTTTTCCCCCATATTGAAGAGTAACCATGGACCTATGCATGGAAACAGGTCAGGGATATCCGGTTAATTTCTGATAACTTGAGGAACAATTATAACAATGCCTGTTTAACACATCCGCAGTGCTACCATCTTGCAAACACTTGTACAAGGAATCAAAAGACAGAGGTGGGATGAAATAAAGCATTTCTTTATAGAGTATGGTTTGTTTACAACAGAAATTGCAATTGCAATAGCACTTATATACCACTTCACGATGCTTTACTTTACTTTATTGTCATTGTACGTACCATGTTTCCCTGCAAATAAGACAGGGTTTTATTTTCTTTTGACACCCCCCCAAATGTTGCCTGGGCTTTATTATCGGGGGGTGTGTGTGTATTGGTTTGGGGTTGCCAGGTGGCTGGTCTCTTGCGAGCGGGAGCCCGAAGAGCACGCACAGCCTCAGGGGCAAGAGGCTGTTTTGCGCTGTCGCAGCAGTGCAACACAGCAGCCATGAGGTGACTAGGCTCATGAGCAGCGACCCAGCAACCCCTCTTTCTAGCCGGGCAGAGCGCCACTCACCGACCCAGTAATATCCCAAAGGCGGTAAGCCGCATGGTGCTCTGCCTGGCTGGAAAGTGAGGTTGCACGAGAGCCTGTTCTGCCCCAGATCACGTGCCTCCCAGCCTCACTATGCCCTGGTCCAGCTCTCCCTGCAGAGCCAGGGTGCTGCCGCCATGCTGCCACCGCCACGCTCCAAGCATAACCAGCTTCCAAACTCTGGAGATCCGCTGCTGAGTCTTCCGGCAGCGGCTGCTCTGGGACTATGCTCTATGGTTGTGGGCTGGCTGTTGGAAGACCCTGGTGGGATAGTGTGTCTTCCGGCCGCCGACCCACAACCATAGAGAGTAGTCCCAGAGCGGCCACTGCTGGAAGACTCGGCAGCAGATCTCCAGAGTTTGGAAGCTGGTTATGTTCGGAGTGCTGCGGCAGTGCCAGTGGCGGTGCTCTGACCCTGCAGGGAGAGCTTGCCCAGAGCATGGTGAGCCTGGGAAGCATGCAAACTGGGTGTGCAACAAGCACTCACACAACCTCCCTTTCCAGCCAGGCCGAGCGCCACACGGCTTAGCACCTTTGAGATGTTACTGGGTTGGTGAATGGCATTTTGTCATTGGAAAGGGGGGTTGCCGTGCAGCTGCTCGTGAGAGCAGCCACCCAGCAAGCCCCCGCTCCAGCTAGGCACAGCACCACTCACCAACTTAGCAGTATGCCGAAGGCAGCAAGCAATGCGAGTGCCTTTGACCCTCCTCCCTCCCAGCTCCTGTGGCTTGGTTCCTTTGGGATATCGCTAGGTTGGTGAGTGGCGCTCTGCATGGCAAGAGGGGGGGTTGTCCAGGGGGCTTATTTTCAGGGGAGGGCGTATATTTTGCCCGCCCAAAAATATGGCATGGCCTTATTATCAGAACATGTCATAGTTTCGGGAAAACATGGCATATACACAGTTTACACATAAAACAAAATTCACATAACACCCAGAGACCAGGCCGAACACCCATAACTATTCCCAAACATCCACCCACCCACCAAAAAAATTCCCCGCTCCTAACCACCCAAGCATCCACATTACAGACCAAGTAGTGACACCCAATAGCTCACTGATGGTGGCCCTTTCGTTTATTGTTGAGTGCAATTATTACAGCCCTCTCTGAGCAGTTTACAGAGTCAGCATCTTTTCCCCAACAATCTGGGTCCTCATTTTACCCACCTTGGAAGGATGGAAGGCTGAGTCAACCTTGAGCCGGGTAAGATTCGAACTGCCAAATTGCAGGCTGCCCGCAGTCTGTAGAAGTAGCCTGCAGTACTGCATTCTACTACTGTGCGCTACTGTGGCTGCGTTCTAATGACTGTGCCTATAAGCAATAACGCAATATATAGCAGGCAGTATATATCCAAACAGAGCTTTGATCTAAGTAAACATTGCCTATAAGCACTTTGCCCAGACAGATGCTTAATTATGACTTTATTTTGCCTAATTAGGTTTGATATTGATATATTTTAAGTGACCCACTAATTAAAGCAACGGCCTTAAGCAATGCTAAAATACAGCTTTTATCACAGCCACCAAAAAGCAACAAGCAGCATTTTTACGTTTATTGTTTTATAACTTTTTTGGGACAGAGTGTCATAATTTCACAAGAATATTAAAAAAATATTTAAAATGTTCAGTAAAAATGGGTGTTTGAATAACAGTGAACTAGTTTGATCTATGTTTATATTAATCTGGAGTTGGCATCTCTGATTTATAAGTAGAGGATATTAACCTGCTTCTGTTAAGTATGGATCCTAATAATTTCCAACTAGCTTTTGAGCAGACAACAAATTCAGTTTGAGCTTATTGTCTTCATGTTCTGCACACAAGATGTTGGTTTGGAGGAGAAATTCATGCTCTGTGGATTTAAATCTGGTTGTATAACATATGGCCAAAAGATTATGTTTCAAAAGCCTATGCAGAGGTCCAATGAAAGACCAAAAGGACCACCAACTAAAATCCCCCCTTGAGGGAAATACTGCATTTTTCAGACTATAAGACGCACCAGTGTATAAGATGCAACAGGATTTCGAAGAGGTAAGTAAGAAAAAAACGTTTTTTCCTCCCCGGTCCCCAAAAGCACTTTGCAGGCTTCAGTAGGGCTGGGGGAAGGCAAAAATGCCCCCATTTTTGCAAAAAACAGGTGGAAAATGGGCCATTTTTAACAAAAACAGGGCCATTTTTGCCTTCTCCCAGCCCTACTGAAGCCTGCAGAGTGTTTCTGGGGGCTGGAGGAAGGGAAAACACCTCCCTTTTTCACTCATTTTTCCCAAAAATGGGATGTGGGTGCAGAGCTTCGGAGGTCAAAAATGGCTGATTCGATGTATAAGACACACCAACATTTCCACGCTCTTTTAGGGTGGGGGGAAGTTGCGTCTTATACTCCAAAAAAGATGATAGGTGATCTAGAAACACAAAATATAAGTGAAGGTGAATTGTGCTTATTGGAATTTTAATTGGAATTGAATTGATTCTCTTAATCTGGCTTTGCCATCTTTTTCCTACAGCTGCCCCTGGGATACAATTCAAAATTGAGCAGCATCTCCTGATTTAAACTTATTTCAGCTAATTTATGGGAGGAAGAACTGATAACTGTGTCCATGGAGATTTTCAGTCATCCAGGTCGTGGTTGTCCCAAAGGGGCTTTTGCAAAACACAACTGAACTTTCTTGGGTTTTTTTTCTCCTTGAAAACGTTTCACTTCTCATCGAAGAAGCAAACTGAAGAAGAAAAATAGCTGAAGAAGCTTTTGGGATGAGAAGCAAAACATTTTTTTAAGGAAAGTCCAGTTGTCTTTTGGAAAAACACCTTTGGGACAACTGATACTGTTTATATTACTTGTGCTTCCTGCACAAACAACAATTTTGCTTGAACTATGACCTGAAGAACATATTATTTGTCATAATCTTTCTACCAGAAATTGGAGGCTATCAGTGTTTTATTGTATGAATTTTCATTCCTTATCAACCAGGCATTTTAAATGAATAAAATGCGAGAGGATCTGGTATATAAAATACAGTGTGTACTGTTGAAAAACTGTATCGAAAAGTTTTTCAATTCTTCTCTGTGAAATCTATCTTTTGTTTTCGGGTGAGATTTTGATGCAATAGCAAAGAAACACTTGGTCATTCTCCTGACTTTTTTTTTCTGTGATATTGGATAGAATCAGAGATACATTTAGAAGACTAAGAAATTGTTTTAGCTTTTAAGTTCTTCAAACTTATCATTAATTAATTAATGTGGAAACTACAAATGGTCATTAATTAATGTAGAAAGTACAAGTGGTCATTAATTAGTTGAGAAATTACAACTGATTGTTAATTAATTACTTAATTAATTAATTAATTAATTAATTAATTAAAACAGGTCTCCCTTCATTCTCCTTCACTGGTGCTGGAGGTCTGGACATCCTCTCCAGAAGAAGACAGGGGCCAATTGTCAAGTCCTCAGCCCAGCCCAGCCCGAGTTGTGTCCAACCCACCAAGCACCAACCCATCCCTTCATGCCTACATCCCCTAACTGCCTTGCATGGAATTCCCAGCAAGCCTGCCCAGAGTTGTTTGGTTTTGATTTGTGGATTGTGGGAATTCTACACTTGATGGTCTGTACAACACGTCATCAAATGCTTGCGGCTCATTCAACAATCACCCAGTTAAATAGTTTGGGTCTCATTTCAGCCATTGACTTCAGATCATGCAACAGGGGACATTGCTTTGCTTGAAGGCCAAGAGGTCATCTGCCCATCTTCACTGTGGTCCTAACCAGGACACGATGCCCTGAGGAAGTTCCCTTCCATCTTCATCATCCATTGCCTTTTCCACCCTTTCATTTAATCAGGTCCAATTCACAGACGTCTGAACTTTTCTTGACAAGGTGTTTGAGAAGTAGTTTTTCATTGCCTCCTTCTGAGAGTTGAGAGAGAGTGACTGCTTGAAGGTCAGTGAGCTGGCTTTCTGCCTAAGGAAGGAAGAAAATAGATAAATGAAGAGAAAAATAAACAGAGTGAGCTCCCATTACTTGTCTCAGCTTCTGCCAACCTAGCAGTTTGAAAGCATGTTAAAAATGCAAGTAGACAAATAGGGACCAACTTTGGTGGGAAGGTAACAGCGTTCCATGTGTCTTCTGCATTTAGTCATGCTGGCCACATGACCACAAAGACATCTTCAGACAGCACTGGCTCTTTGGCTTTGAAACAGAGATGAGCACCACCCCCTAGAGTCGGGAATGACTAGCAAATATGTGCGAGGGGAACCTTCACCTTTTTAGGATTGGATAAAAGTCACTCAGTGATCTGTCGTGTTTTCTGCAGGACAAAGCTCACATTCTCCTGGTGATTACCTCAAGGTCACTTAACTGAATGTCATGCATATAGAAAAACAAGAACTTAAATTGTCTATTGCAGGACTAGAACTCACCATCCCCTGTTGATTGGTCCATGGTGAATTAGCTGCCTGGTTCCATTCAAACTCACTTTCTCCTGATGATTGGTCCAAAGTCAAGCAACTGGCTTCCATCCCGAATGCTCAACTGGAAATACCCCATCTCCTGGGGATTACAATAAAGCCACTCAGATGACTGTTATGCATATAGCAGGATTAGAACCCAAAGTACTTTTTCCATGATTAGAACTCACATGGAGATTAGTCCAAGGCACTCCACTGGCTGCCATTCATATTGGGGGACTAGAACTTTGCATATCACAGGATGAGAACTCATTTTGGTTAATTCGACCAAAGTCATGCAGATGGCTTCCATATTAAATATTCGACTTAAACTCACAATTTCTTGATGTTTGGAGGAAGAGAAAACGATGGTTTCCATCCCAATGATTCAACCAGAAGTCGCTATCTCCTGATGATTGGAATAAAGAAAACTCAAGACAAATATTGTGAATTTTGCAGGAAAAGAACTAAATGTATTTTTGCTGGATCAGAACTCACATATTCCTTGTCATAAGGATAGGCATCAGATCAATCCACTCTCTGTTGTTAATATTGGAGGACTAGAATTTATTATGTTTAATGCAGGACTAGAAGTTACCGTCTCCTTCTGATTGGTCCAAAGTCACTCATATGTCTTTCGTCCATATCTAAAGATATATACTTAGCATTCATATTGCCTGACTAGAGAACACATTCTACTGGTTATTTACCATGGTCACATAGCTGTCTTTTATACCTATAGTTCAACTACAACTCATTTTTCCTGGGTGAATTGGCACGAGATCATTCCACTCTCTGTTGTTCATATTGGAGGAGTAGAACACATCTTCTCCTACTGATTAGTCCAAAGTCACTCACATGTCTCTTGTGCATATATAAAAATAAGAATTTAGCAATCCTATTGCAGGACAGGAAGACACATTATATTGGTGATAGGACAAGGTCATGTAGCTGTCTTTTATACCTATGGTTAAAACACAACTTACCTTTTTCTGATTATTGTTCTAATGTCACTCAGCTGCCTGTTGTAGACATTGCAGGACTAACATTTTCCATTGCTGAGAATTATTGACTGTCTCTTGGTAATTGGATGAAAGTCACATAGCTGGTCACATCTCTGTCTGCATTCACATGGAAGGAATAGTACTTAATGTGACTAATGCCAAAAGAGGACTCAACATCTCCAGCTGATTTGACCAAACTCACCCAATTCATTTCAGTCCCATGGATTTGAAGTAAACTCACTGTCTACTGGTGATTGGCCAAAGGTCAAGCAGCTGGCTTGCATCCCAATGGTTTGAATAGAAGTCACCATGGCCTGTTGATTGTAAACTCAGATAAGTATTGGGCATTTTGCAGGAAAAGAACTCAAGGTATTTTGTGCACGATTGGAACTCATCTTTTCCTGGATGAATTGGCATAAAGTCACTCCAATGTCTGTCATTATTATTGGAGGAATAATAATAATAATAATAATAATAATAATAATAATAATAATAATAATAATAATAATAATAATAATAATAATAATAATAATAATAATAATAATATTTATTTCTTAGCCGCACCCTCTCCCGAAGGACTCGGGGCGGCGTACAATAAAAACATAAACATACAAGTATAGACAAACATACATATAATACAGACGTATACAAAGACGTATACAAAGAGGAGGTGGACAAATGAATGGAGACAATTAAAATCACAATATTAAAATCCCCTAAATAAATTAGATAAAATTACAGAAATAAAAAACCCGTCAGGAGCGATATGTTCAAACTATGGTTGAGCCAGGCCAGCTACTTGAAATAGGTGGGTCTTGAGCTTTACACGGAAGGAGCGGAGGTCAGAGGTAGTCCTAATATCCGGGGGGAGGTCATTCCACAGGGCTGGGCCCGCCACAGAGAAGGCTCTACTCCTAGGCACCGCCCCTCGACACTGTCTGGTGGACGGCACCTGGAGGAGTCCCTCTCTGTGCGAGCGAATTGGTCGCAGGGATGTATGGGGCAGAATACGATCCCGTAAGTAACTAGGTCCTGAGCCATGGAGCGCTTTAAAGATCATTATCAAAACCTTGAAACGCACCCGATAGACCACAGGAAGCCAGTGCAGCTTGCGCAGGAAAGGTGTCACATGGGAGTACCTAGAACTCCCCATAATTACCCGCGCGGCCGCATTCTGGACCAACTGTAGCCTCCGGGTGCATTTCAAGGGAAGCCCCATGTAGAGAGCGTTACAGTAGTCCAGGCGAGACGTCACCAGCGCATGAGTGACTGTGCGTAAGGCGTCCCGGTCCAGTAGGGGGCGCAATTGGCGCACCAGGCGAACCTGGTGGAACGCCCCCCTTGCCACGGCTGTCACATGGTCATCCATGGACAACCGGGCATCCAGGAGGACGCCCAAATTGTGCGCCCGCTCCAGGGGGGCAAGTTGAATGCCCCCGATGGCCAAAGATGGCGTTAATTGGCTGAACCGGGGAGCCGGTACCCACAGCCACTCCGTCTTGGAGGGGTTGAGCTTGAGTCGGTTGTCATCCATCCAGACCCGTACGGCTTCCACACACCGGGACATCACTTCGACCGCCTCGTTGGGGTGGTTCGGGGTGGAAATGTACAGCTGATTATCATCAGCGTACAGATGATATCCCACCCCAAAACCACGGATGATCTCACCCAATGGCTTCATATATGTGTTGAACAGGAGTGGCGAGAGGACCGACCCCTGTGGCACCCCACAAGTAAGGGGGCTTAGGGTCGACCTCTGCTCTCCTGCCAACACACGTTGCGTCCAACCGGAAAGTTAGGAGCCGAACCACCGCAAAACGGTGCCCTGGACCCCCAACCCCTCCAGTTGGCGCAACAGGATACCATGGTCGATGGTATCAAAAGCCGCCGAGAGGTCTAATAGGACCAGGATAGAGGAACAACCCCTATCTCTGGCCCTCCAGAGATCATCAACCAGCGCGACCAAGGCCGTCTCCGTGCTGTGCCCGGGTCGGAAGCCGGACTGGCGCGGATCTAGATAATCATCTTCCTCCAGACGTCGTGGGAACTGATAAGCCACCACACTCTCTACAACGTTCACCAAGAAGGGAAGGTTGGAGACAGGAAGGTAATTGGCCAGCTCCATAGGGTCCAGGGAAGGCTTCTTGAGCAAGGGTCTCACTACCGCCTCTTTCAAAGTGGCTGGGAGAGACCCCTCACTCAAAGAAGCGTTCACTAGGCCTAGGAGCCAGTCACGTGTAACCTCCCAGGATGCCAGTACAAGCCAGGAGGGGCACGGGTCCAATAAACATGTGGTGGGTCGCAGTCGTCCATGCATTCTGTCCAAATCCTCGATGGCAACCAAGTCAAACTCCTCCCAGATCGAAGTCTCAAGACTCACCACGGACGTCTCCACTGGACCACTGACAGGGACCCAATCCTTCCGGATTTGAGCGATTTTATCCTGCAGATATTTCCCAAACTCCTCTGCCCTACCCTGTAAAGGGGCCTCCCGCGGCCTCTGAAACAAGAGGGAGCGTGACACCCGAAACAGGGCAGCAGGGCGGTTCTCTGCGGATGCAATGAGAGCGGCACAATATTGACGTTTGGCCGCTCTCAATGCCACAAGGTACGTCCTTAAGTGGGCTCGTACCTGTGTTCGGTCAAATTCGGAATGGGAGGATCTCCAACGACTCTCTAGGCATCTCTTGCGGCGTTTCATCACCCTTAGCTCCTCGGTAAACCAAGGGGCCAGGGTGGATCGTTGCCGCCAGAGAGGCCGCCAAGGTGCCACCCGGTTCAAGGCGCCGGTAGTTGCATTATTCCACACGACCACCAGGTCCTCTACCCGGGGGCGGGTCAGGGTTGCAGGAGGTGGCCCAAGCTCCGTCTGGAACCTATCTGGTTCCATCAGGCGCCTGAGGCGGAACCATCTAGTGTTTCCTGGTTCCACCTCCCCGCAGCGGGGGGTAGCACCAGGGAAGTCGAGTCTGAGGAGTGAGTGATCTGACCATGACAGGGGAGTGATGGTTAAGTCCCCTCCTCCCAGATCACTCAACCACTGGCCAGAGACAAAAACAAGGTCCAGGGTGTGTCCTCCCTCGTGTGTCGGGCCCTGAATCAATTGAGTCAGGTCCATGGCTGTCATGGAAGCCATGAACTCCCGAACCCCCTCGGATGCTTCTCCCACCGATGGCAGGTTAAAATCCCCCATCACTAAAAGTTTGGGGGTCTCAACCGCCACCGATGCGATCAGCTCGAGGAGTTCAGGCAGGGCCGCTGATGTATGGCGAGGAGCCAGGTATACTATCAGCAGGCCCAACTGTCTCCCAGGGCCCCATTTCACAACAAGGGATTCACACCCGGACGTCTGTGGCACAGTGGACTCCCTTGGCTCTAAATCCTCCCGGATAATCGCTGCTACCCCACCACCCCTTCCCTGGGCCCAGGGCTGGTGAAATGCTCGGTAGCCTGGTGGGCACATCTCCACGAGGGGTAAACCTCCCTCGTGGCCCAACCAGGTCTCCGTTATTCCCGCGAGGTCCGGCTCTCCCTCCAAAATTAGGTCGTGAATGAGGGGGGCCTTATTAACGACGGAACTCGCATTGCATAGCAACAGCCTCAGGCCCTGGGTCTGCAGCTCCTGACCACCTAGAACGCGGGGGTTGGTACGAGCGACCGGGTGTAACCAGCACCCACGGTCTCCCAACCGACTATGAGTTCTTAATCTGTCCTCGTATCTGCCCCTCCCTACGACCGTTGAAATCAGCGAGCCCTGTAAAGGAACGATATCCTCCCCCTCCTCCTCCCTTCCGCTCCTTCTGCTCGCGACCACACCTGGAGACCTGGCTCTCTCATCGCTCCTGACCTGACCCACCCGCCCCCCAACCCCTAAATCCCTACCCCTAAAAGTTTTTAAAAAACAATTAACTAAAAACCCCCTAAGTCTCCGCTTCCTCCAAAAGTAAGAGAACTTACTTTGCCTAATGCAAGACTAGAACTCACTATCTACTGCTGATTTGTCCAAAGTCACTTTGCATTTTGCAGGAAAAACCTCAATATGCATTTCTATGACTAGAACTCAACTTTTCCTGCGAGAATTGGCATAAGTTCACTCCTCTTTTTGTCTTTCATATTGGACAACTAGAACTTACCTTGACTATTGCAGGAATAAAACTCACCATCACCAACTGACTGTCAAATGTTAATTACACCAAAGTCACAAAGCTGGCTTCCATTTTAAATTTATAACTCAAACTCACCAAGTCATGCTTATTAGCACAAGGTCAAAAATTTAACTTCCATCCAAATTGTCCAAATAGAACTCACATTTTCCTGGTGGTTGGAATAAGGTAAACTCAGAGAGGTATTGTGCAATTTGGTACGGAAAAACTCAATTTGCTTTTGTAAGATTAGACCTCACCTTTTCCTGGGAGAATTGTCAAAAGATCAGTCCTCTTTTTGTCTTTCACATTGGATCACTAGAACTTAGCCTGACAGTTGCAGGAATAAAATTTACCATCTCCTACTGTTAAAATAGGATGAAACTCACACATCTGGCTTTTTCCATTAAATGTTAAAATCAAACTCACCAAATCGTGCTTATTAGCTCAAGGTCAAAAAGCTGACTTCCATTCAAATTGTCTAACTAGAACTCACGTCCTCCTGATGATTGAAATAAGGTAAAGTCAGACAGGTTTTGTGCATTTTGCATGAAAAAAATAATCAATTTGCTTTTGTATGATTAGACATCACCTTTTCCTGGAAGAATTGGCATAAGATCACTCCTTTTTTTGTCTTTCACCTAGTCTTTTACAACTAAAACTTCCCTTGACTATTGCAGGAGTAAAACTTACCATCTCCTACTATTAAATTTGCCAAAAATTTGCCAAAATTCACACAGCTGTCACACGTGAAGCAGGTAGAATTCGTGGGCTACCTCATAGATGGGTCTGACATTCATCAGCAAGGTGAAAGCAATAAAGAACGCCCCCATTATGAGAATGGGCATAACTTCACTCCTCTTTTTGCCTTTCACATTGGACGACTACAACTTACCTTGACTATTGTAGGAATAAAACTACCCATCACCAGCTGACTGTCTCCTGCTAATTGGACCAAAGTCACATATCCGGTTTCTGTCTTGAGTGATCAAATTGGCAAAAGATCACTCCTCTTTTTGTCTTTCATATAGTCTTTTACATTGGACAACTAGAACATACCTTGACAATTGAAGGAGTAAAACTTACCATCTCCTACTGTTAAATTGGATGAAACTCACAGAGCTGTTGTCTGTCTTAAATATAAGTTCAACCTCACCAAATCACAATTAGCCCAGGGTAAAAAAGCTGACTTCCATCCAAATTGTCCAAATTGAACTCATATTTTCCTGGTGGTTGGAATAAGGGAAAGTCAGACAAGTATTGTGCAATTTGGTGGGAAAAAGCTCAATTTGCTTTTGTAAGACTAGAACTCACCTTTTCATTGGAGAATTGGCAAAAGATCACTCCTCTTTTTGTCTTTCAATTTGGACAACTAGAATAACCTTGACTATTGCAGGAAGAAAACTTACCACCACCAACTGACTGTCTCCTGTTAATTGGACCAAAGTCGCACATCAGGTTTCTGTCTTTTATGTTCAACACTGTGACCCATCTCATTTAACCTAGACACCCATGTAACCCCCATCAGGCTAAAACCCTGAAGGGTCCCTTTTGCTCTACGGCACAAGGTGGATGAGCAACTAGACAAACTAATTGCCCAAGGAATCCTAGTGCCAATTGGCCACGCTGCATGTGAGACTACAATAATCACCCTTGTCAAGCCAGATGGTTTGGTCCACCTCTACGCAGATTGCAAGTGCAAACTTAATAAAGCCTTCAGCAGAGTGCATACCAAGTGCCAGTGGTGCAACATCTGTTGCATTCCCTAGGGAGCAGGAAATTTTTCGCCAAACTAGACCTTGCCAAAGCATAACAACAGTTGCCAGTGGATGAATTCACCGCAGAAGCACAGACAATAGTGACACATAGGGGAGCATTCAAATGTACCAGTCTGAAGTTTGGGGTCACCATGGCCCCAGGACTTTTCAAATTTCTAATGGAGAGGCTTTTGCAAGGGATTCTGGGGTGGTGTCACACTTTGATGATGTATTCATGTCAGTGGACTCAATTGATAGGACATGTGCGAGAGACATTGGAGAGGTTCCAGGAAAAGAGACTCAAAGTTAATCCAGACAAATGCAAAATCGGCGTGAAGCAAGTAGAATTCATGGGCTACCTCATAGATGGGTCTGGCATCCATCAGCAAGGTGAAAGCAATAAAGAATGCCCACATTATGAAAATGGGCATAAGTTCACTCCTCTTTTTATCTTTCACATCGGATGACTAGAACTTACCTTGACTATTGCAGGAATAAAAATGTCCATCACCAACTGACTGCCTCCTGTGAATTGGACCAAAGTCACATATCTGGTTTCTGTCTTGAGTGACCAAATTGGCAAAAGATCACTCCTCTTTTTGTCTTTCATATAGTCTTTACATTGGACAACTAGAACTTACCTTGACTATTGCAGGAATAAAAATGTCCATCACCAACTGACTGTCTCCTGCTAATTGGACCAAAGTCACACATCTGGTTTCTGTCTTAAATGTTCAACTGAATTGGCAAAAGTTCACACCTCTTTTTGTCTTTCACATAGTCTTTTACATTGGACAACTAGAACTTACCTTGACTATTGCAGGAGTAAAACTTACCATCTCCTACTGTTAAATAGGACAAAACACACAGAGCTGTTTTCTGTCTAAAATATAAGCTCAACCTCACCAAATCACAATTAGCCCAAGGTAAAAAAATCTGACTTCCATCCAAATTGTCCAAATAGAACTCACATTTTCCTGGTGATTGAAATAAGGTAAAGTCAGACAAGTATTGTGCAATTTGGTGGGGAAAAACTCAATTTACTTTTGTAGGACTAGAACTCACCTTTTGCTGGGATAATTGTCACAAGATCAGTCCTCATTTTGTCTTTCACATTGGACCACTAGAACTTAGCCTGACTGTTGCAGGAATAAAACTTACCATCCCCTACTGTTAAATAGGGCTTAACTCACACATCTGGCTTCTCCATTAAATGTTAAAATCAAACTCACCAAATCGTGATTATTAGCTCAAGGTCAAAAAGCTGACTTCCATTCAAATTGTCCAACTAGAACTCACGTCCTCCTGATGATTGGAATAAGGTAAAGTCAGACAGGTTTTGTGCATTTTGCATGAAAAAAAGCAATTTGCTTTTGTACAATTAGACACCACCTTTTCCTGGAATAATTGGCATAAGATCACTGCTCTTTTTGTCTTTCACATTGGACGACGAGAACTTACCTTGACTATTGCAGGAATAAAACTCACCATCACCAACTGACTGTCTCTTGCTAATTGGACCAAGGTCACACATCTGGTTTCTGTCTTAAATGTTCAACTGAATTGGCAATAGATCACTCCTCCTTTTGTCTTTCACATAATCTTTTACATTGGACAACTTGAACTTACCTTGACTATTGCAGGAGTAAAACTTACCATCTCCTACTGTTAAATTGGACGAAACTCACACAGCTGTCTTCTGTCTCAAATATAAGCTCAACCTCACCAAATCACAATTAGCCCAAGGTAAAAAAGCTGACTTCCATCCAAATTGTCCAAATAGAACTCACGTTTTCCTGGTGATTGGAATAAGGAAAAGTCAGACAAGTATTGTGCAATTTGGTGAGGAAAAACTCAATTTGCTTTTCTAGGACTAGAACTCACCTTTTCCTGGGAGAATTGTCACAAGATCATTCCTCTTTTTGTCTTTCACATTGGACCACTAGAACTTACCTTGACTATTGTAGGAATAAAACTGCCCATCACCAACTGACTGTCACCTGCTAATTGGATAAAAGTCACACATCTGGTTTTTCTCTTAAATGTTCAACTGGATTGGCAATAAAATGACGTCTCTTTTTGTCTTTACATGGTATTTTACATTGGCCAACTAGAACTTACCTTGACTATTTCAGGAATAAAACTCACCATCACCAACTGACTGTCTCCTGTTGTTTGGACAAAAGTCACACATCTGGTTTCTCTCTTAAATGTTCAACTGAATTAGCAAAAGATCACACCTCTTTTTGTCTTTCACATAGTCTTTTACATTGGACAACTAGAACTTACGTTGACTATTGCAGGAGTAAAACTTACCATCTCCTACTGTTAAATTGGACGAAACTCACACAGCTGTCTTCTGTCTTAAATATAAGCTCAACCTCACCAAATCACAATTAGCACAAGATCAAAAATTTAACTTCGATCCAAATTGTCCAAATAAAATTCATGTTTTCCTGGTGATTGAAATAAGGTAAAGTCAGACAAGTATTGTGCAATTTGGCGGGGAAAAACTCAATTTGGTTTTGTAGGACTAGAACTCACCTTTTCCTGGGAGAATTGTCACAAGATCACTCCTCTTTTTGTCTTTCAGATTGGACCACTAGAACCTAGCTTGACTGTTGCAGGAATAAAACTTACCACCTCTTACTGTTAAATAGGACAAAACTGACACATCTGGTTTCTCAATTAATTGTTAAAATCAAACTCAACAAATCGTGCTTATTAGCTCAAGGTCAAAAAGCTGACTTCCATTCAAATTGTCCAACTAGAACTCACGTCCTCAGATGATTGGAATAAGGTAAATTCAGACAGGTTTGTGCATTTTGCATGAATAAAAAAATCAATTTGCTTTTGAATGATTAGACATCACCTTTACCTGGAAGAATTGGCATAAGATCACTCCTCTTTTTGTCTTTGACATAGTCTTTTACATTGGACAACTAGAACTTACCTTGGCTATTGCAGGAAGAAAACTTACCATCAACAACTGACTGTCTCCTGTTAATTGGACCAAAATCATACATCAGGTTTCTGTCTTTTATGTTCAACACTGTGACCCATCTCATTTAACCTAGACACCCATGTAACCCCCATCAGACTAAAACTCTGAAGGGTCCCTTTTGTTCTATGGCACAAGATGGATAAGCAACTAGACAAACTAATTGCCCAAGGAATCCTAGTGCCGATCGGCCACGCCGCATGGGAGACTACAATAGTCACCGTTGTCAAGCCAGATAGTTTCGTCCACCTCTGCGCTGATTGCAAGTGCACGCATAATAAAGCCTCCAGCAGTGTGCATACCAAATGCCAGTGGTGCAACATCTGTTGCATTCCCTAGGGAGTGGGAAGTTTTTCACCAAACTGGACCTTGCCAAAGCATAACAACAGTTGCCAGTGGATGTAGCCACCGCAGAAGCACAGATAATAGTGGCACATACGGGAGCATTCAAATGTACCAGGCTGCAGTTTGTGGTCAGCGTGGCTCCAGGACTTTTCAAATGTCTAATGGAGCAGCTATTTCAAGGGATTCTGGGGTGGTGTCATATTTGATGATGTATTCATGTCAGGGCACTCAGTAGAACAATTGATAGGACGTGTGCGCGAGACATTCGGGAGGTTCCAGGAAAAGAGACTCAAAGTTAATCCAGACAAATGCAAAATTGGCGTGAAGCAGCTAGAATTCGTGGGCTACCACATAGATGGGTCTGGTATCCATCAGCAAGGTGAAAGCAATAAAGAACGCCCCCATTATGGGAATGGGCATAAGTTCACTCATCTTTTTGTCTTTCACATTGGACGACGAAAACTTACCTTGACTATTGTAGGAATAAAAATGCCCATCACCAACTGGCTGTCTCCTGCTAATTGGACCAAAGTCACACATCTGGTTTCTGTCTTAAATGTTCAACTGAATTGGCAAAAGTTCACACCTCTTTTTGTCTTTCACATGATCTTTTACATTGGACATCTAAAACTTACCTTGACTATTGAAGGAGTAAAACTTACCATCTCCTACTGTTAAATTGGACGAAACTCACAAAGCTGTCTTCTGTCTTAAATATAAGCTCAACCTCACCAAATCACAATTAGCCCAAGGTAAAAAAGGTGACTTCCATCCAAATTGTAAAAATAGAATTCACATTTTCCTGGTGACTGGAATAAGGTAAAGTCAGAGAAGTATTGTGCAATTTGGTGAGGAAAAACTCAATTTGCTTTTGTAAGACTAGAACTCACCTTTTCATTGGAGAATTGGCAAAAGATCACTCCTCTTTTTGTCTTTCACATTGGATGATGAGAACTTATCTTGACTATTGTAGGAATAAAACTATCCATCACCAACTGACTGTCTCCTGCTAATTGGACCAAAGTCACACATCTGGTTTCTGTCTTAAATGTTCAACTGAATTGGCAAAAGTTCACGCCTCTTTTTGTCTTTCACATGGTCTTTTACATTGGACAACTAGAACTTACCTTGACTATTGCAGGAGTAAAACTTACCATCTCCTATTGTTAAATTGGACAAAACTCACAGAGCTGTTGTCTGTCTTAAATATAAGCTCAACCTCAGCAAATCACAATTGGCCCAAGGTAAAAATGCTAACTTCCATCCAAATTGTCCAACTAGAACTCACATTCTCCTAGTGATTGGGAGAAGTATTGTGCAAATTTTGGGGAAAAAATTCAATTTACTTTTGTTGGATTAGAACTCACCTTTTCATTGGAGAATTGGCATACGATCACTCCTCTTTTTGTCTTTCACTTTGGACAACAAGAACTTACCTTGACTATTGCAGGAAGAAAACTCACCATCACCAACTGACTGCCTCCTGTTTATTGGACCAAAGTCACACATATGGTTTCTTTCTTTAATGTTCGACACTGTGACCCATCTCATTTAACTTAGACCCCTATGTAACCCCATCAGGCTAAAACCCCGAATGGTCCCTTTTGGTCCATATCCCAAAGTGGATGAGCAACTAGACAAACTAATTGCCCAAGGAATCCTAGTGCCAATAGGCCACACCATGTGTGAGACTACAATAAGCACCCTTGTCAAACCAAATGGTTTCGTCCACCTCTGAGCGGATTACAAGTACATGCTGAATAAAGCCTTCAGCAGAGTGCATATCAAGTGCCAGTGGTGCAACATCTGTTGCATTCCCTAGGGAGCGGGAAGTTTTTCACCAAACTGGACCTTGCCAAAGCATACCAACTGTTGCCAGTGGATGAAGCCACCGCAGAAGCACAGACAATAGTGACACGTAGGGGAGCATTCAAATGTACCAGGCTGCTGTTTGGGATCAGCATGGCCCCAGTATTTTCTAATGTCTGATGGAGTAGCTATTGGAAGGAATTGTGGGGTGGTGTCATACTTTGATGATATATTCATCTCAGGGGACTCAGTAGAACAATTGATAGGACGTGTGCATGAGACATTAGGGATGTTCCAGGAAAAGGGACTGACAAACACATGCACTATCGTGCACACATCCGTGCATTTGTGGCAGCCAGCAACAAAAAGGTTAGCCATCACTGTCTTATCCTCTCCCTGGAAGAAAGTTTGCAGACACCTATGAAGGAGCAGTCATCAATAGTTTCTAAAAAAGACGCACAACCCAGCATTTCTGAAGCAGGAACAAAACTATCCCAGAGTTCCCTAGGGAAAAAAAAAGATGAGTACTGGAGATAGGAGATTACAGAACCTATAATCTGCAGACCGAACAGTAGATCAAGTCAGGTATGACTCAAGTTCCAAAAAGATCTTGACAGACTTGAACACTGGTCCCTATCGAACAAATTGAAATGTAATGTGGATGAAAGTGAGGTTTTACATTTAGGCAAGAAAAACCAACTATATAGGTATTGACTAGGTGAAACATGTCATAATTGCCAGTAATCATGAGAGGGATTTTGGCGTCTTAGTGGACAATCACTTAAATATGAGCCAACAGTATGTGGCAGTAGCTAAAACAGTCAATGCAATCCTAGGTTGCATTGATAGAGGAATAGAATCAAGAGCATATGAACTTCTAGTAGCACTTTATAATGCTTACTTAAGGCCACACTTGGTCTACTGTATCCAGTTTTGCTCACAATATAAAAAAAGATGTAGATACTCCGGAAAGAGTGCAGAGAACAGCAACAAAAATGATTAAGGGGCTGGAGGCTAAAACAGATGAAGAATGGTTACAGGAAATGGGTATGTCTTTAATGAAAAGAAGAAGGAGAGACATGATAGCACTGTTCCAATATTTGAAGGGCTCCTACAGAGACTAGGGATTTCAAACTATTTTCCAAAGCACCACAAGGAAAGACAAGAAACAAAGGTTGGACACTAACCAAGGGGAGAAGCAACCGAGAACCAAGGAGAAATTTCCTAACGGTTCCTAGCAGTTAGAGCAATCAACCAATGGCTTCCCTTCAGAAGTTGTGGGTGCTCCATCACTGGAGGTTTTCAAAGAGAGACTGGACAAGCATTTTTCTGACATGGTATATGGTCTCCTACTCGAGAAGGGAGTTGGACTAGAAGACCTCCAAGGTCCCTTCCAACTCTTTTATTCTATGTTCTGTGTTCTATGTCTCCTGATGATGGGCCCAAAGTCATACAGGCAGATTTCGTGCACATTTTGTAGGACTAGAACTCACCATGCCTTTTGTAAGGACTAGAAGTCACAACTTCCTAGTTACTGACCCAAGTCACGAAACTAGCTTTCATGTATAAGGTTCAACTAGAATTCCCCCTCTACTAGTGATTGGCTCAAGTCACTCAAACATTTGTCATGTGTATTGTAGGACTAGAACTAATTGAGCCTATTGCAGGCCTTTAACTTATTGTGCCTATTCCAGGATTAGAACATTTTCTGGTTATTGACCTAAAGTCACCCAACTGGCTTTCATGCCTCAATTGGGAGTAGAACTCACCATCTCCTGTTGATTGGCCGAAAGTCACCCAGCCAGCTCTTCTATTACAGAGCTAGAGCTCCCTATCACCTGGTTTCTAACCTGGGCCTTGGCATCTAAATGAAATTGGCTCTCATTTAGGGATATTGTATGTGGCAACCTCTCCCAAGTGTTGTGAGAGGCTAAGCACAAGGTGCCAGCTGCTGGCAACCTTCCCTGAAAAGGGAATGACTCCCTACCCCAGTGGCTGGTATTTATGCAAGTGACCTTTGTTGGGTCATCTTTTCTATGATGTCACAATGGAGGGAGGGGAGGAGGCAGAGGGGCCTGTAACTGTCAGGGAAGACCAAGCCTTCACCACCTAGGCCAGCTCCATGCTGCCTGAAGCTGCCTGCATGACTCCCCAAAGACTTCATGGTGCCATCTACCTCTTCCTGCTCACCTCCTTCTTGGTGGGTGGGTCTAAATCCCCCTGCGAGCAGCAGCTGCACTCCCGGAAACCTCTTTTTGAGTCCCTGCGGTGGGAGGCCTATTGGGTGCCACTGATGATCATCTTGGGTGGCTGCTGTGCCATGGCCTGGAGCATCCTCTTCATCGCCTATGACGTGGTTCGGCCAGGGGGATATGGGCTAAACCGAATCTCTGGCACCCTGGAAGAGGAACAGAAGGAGGGAGGCTCCAGGCAGGTGAGCCTTGGAGAGAGGCGCTGGAAAGCAATTCGGGAGGGGGGAGAAAGAAAGTGGGCTTAACATCCAGGGTCTCCCTGAAATCAAAAGGAAGATGAACTGAGCATTACTCGAGATGGTTTCACATGACACATTGAATCCGATAGCCAGCTGAAGAATGGCTGCATTCACAGCATATGGCACACCCAGTGAGCTAAATCTTATTGATTTGTCTGATGGCTACTTGCATTTCATAAAAGGAAATGTGGCTATCAAACAAATAATAATAGATTTATTTATTTACTTTAAATTTAGTTGTGTCAAAAGTGCCATAAGATCACCAACTTAAGAAATGCACATATGCACGAACCCACATGTACCCTCATGCAAACAAAAATGATTCATGTAGAAAAAACTGTTGCTGTTGGTTTTTTACGAAGAATAAGAAAAACAGCGTTGGAAGGGACCTCGGAGGTCTTTTAGTCCAACCCTTTACTTGAATAGGAGACCCTATATCATGCCAGACAAATGGGTGCCTTATATCTTTTTAAGACTTCCAGTGATGGAGGCAACTATTCTTGATTGGGCACTTCATGCATTTTCAGTCAAAGAGAAGAAACCCCACTGCTGATATGTTGGGGAAATCTACAACCAGCAGGTTACCACATTCTGTAAATTTAGAGAATGCATTGGACTCCTTCTGTTGGACTGGTACAGAATAGCAGAGTTGGAAAGGACATCAGAGGTCTTCTAGTTCAACCCCCTGCTCAGGCAGGAAGCACTATACCATTTCAGTCAAATGATTGTCCAATCTCTTCTTTAAAACCTTCCAGTGTTGAAGCTTCAGAACTTCTGGAGGCAAATTGTTCCACTGATTAATTGTGCCAACTGTCAAGAAACTTCTCCTTAGTTCTAGATTGGCTCTCTCCCTTGATTAGTTTCCATCCATTGCTTCTTCTCCTGTCTTCAGGTACTTTGGAGAATGGGTGTTGACCACCTCTTCTTTGGAGCAGCCCCTCAAATATTGAAACACTGCTATCATGTCACCCTGGTCCTTATTTTTACTTGACTAGACGTACCCAATTCCTCCAATCATTCTTCATATGTTTATATTAAGGGAGTAATTTGTATGATTAGGGAATAACTAAGGAAATTTAACTGATTTAAATTAATGCTACCTTCCTTCCCTAGAACCATTCTGCCCAGCATCTAAAAGGTCTTCAATGTATTAATGCAGAGTTTCTTGACCTCAGGATCTTTAAGATGACTGGACTTTAGGGTCACCCATCTTGAAGCATTTTGTAGCAATTTGAGAATTGAAGTCTATCCATCTTCAGATATGCTGGCTGGGGAATTCTGGGAAGGCCGCCGAAAGGCTGGTCTTCAAAATCCTTAAGTGTGGTATCCTTTCTTCCACTAATAGGTGCCCCCAAAGGAGACAAAGGAGGACAGTAATCTGCTAGAAAGTAAAAACTCAAAAGAATTGCTTTGGACTTCACTAGAGACAAAGGGATCTAGAGGAGAAGTTGAATTGGATCGGACAGGATCTCGAGAGGCTGTTCGGAATCCCCAGCAAAGTGAAGAAAGCAAAGGAGCCAAGGAGGGAGTTGAAAATCCACTGGAAATAAAAATATCCCGAGAGGGGATTGAGAACCAGTTGGAAAGAAGGGGATGCCAGGAGGGGAGCAACTCACCTTTCCTGCAGGGGGGAAATGATCCTGTCTCCTCTAGACCTGACCAGATGGAAGACCAGCCATGTGGAAAGCTCTGGGGTACCATGGAGAAGGATCTGGAAAGGCTCCTGCAGTTGCTACGCTTCTGCCGGTCCTCTGGGCCTTGTCTCCTGGCTGAGGGGTCCCTGGGCCCTGCAATTGAGGAGGCCATGCCCCCTCCATCCACTGAGACCCCCAACCCTGCAGAGACCCCGCTTCCCACCCAGGCACCAGAGCCACCAACCATTCCAGCCGCAGAGACCCCAAGGCCACCCAGCTCTGAGCAGAGTCCGCCTATGATGCATCTCATCATCTGTGGGCTTCCCAGCAGCACCTGTCCAAATATGGGCCAAAAAAGCCAGGGTGGGAGCAGAGGGCGCAAATAAACTCTATACATGCTCAGAGGTTGCGGTGGCCTGCTTTCCACAAAGATTGGCTGGGGAATCCTAGGAGTGGTCATGCCATGCCAAGCGTGGCAAGTGAATGCCAGCCATCAGCTGGCCTCTAAGAAAATTGGGTTGAATTGGCTGTGGAAGGGACAGGAGACCACCTGTCTGCCTTGAAGAAGCAAAGGTAAACCAGCAAATTATGAACATGGGTCCAAAGGACCCCAGGTGGAAGATGTAGGACATCAGCAGTCTAAAAATACTGGCTTGGTTGGTGACCCATCTTCAAAGGCCTTTAAAATATTTCATATTTACAGTACAAACCTATAAAGGACAGTGGCCATATTTTCTTGGGAAAAATAAAAGGGCAAATATGAAAATGGGACAAAGCTGAAAGGGGATTAAAATATGTTGATAACTATATTTTACAAAGGAAAATTCAAGAGCATAACCAAGAAAATGAACAATTAAATGAGACCTAAAGGATAACTTTCTGAATAAAGGCTTTATGGTCATTGTACTTACAAGTAATAATCTCCCCCATCATTTTCACCCAGAAAGAAACTGGTAGTAACCTGTGCTCACCAACACACAGGGAGGTGCCTTTCTCACATATTGGAGCAATCTTCAAGGGCCGGCCCAGGGAAAGCGAGTTTCAGTCATCCAGCTTCAATCTGGTGGGTTACTAAAGAAGTTTGGCACAAGGTTTGCCAGTGGGTTTTCCTAAAGAAAAAGAAATACACCAAGATTTTGCAGCGAAATACAGACAGTCCTCAACTGAGAATCACAACTGAGCCCAATATTTATGTTGTTAAGTGAGATGCTTGTTAAGTGAGTCTCTCCCCCAGGCACATTTTATAATCTTTCTGGCTACAGCTGTTAAATAAATCAATTAAAGTAAAGCAATTGTTCAGTTAACACAGTTGTTAAGTGAAACTGGCTTCCCCATTGACTTTGCCCATCAGGAGGTCACAAAAAAGGGAATTACATGAGCCCACAGTGTAACTATCGTAAATAGGAACCAGTTGAATAGGAACCAGTTGAAGAGCTGTGGTGGTGATGGAGTGGTTAGAATGTAGTACTGCAGGCTACTTCAGTTGACTGCTGGCTGCCAGCAGTTTGGCAGTTAAGATTCCCATTGGCTCAAGGTTGACTCAGCCTTCCATCCTTCCAAAGTCCATAAAATGAGAACCCAGATTGTTGGGGGCAATATGCTGACTCTGTAAACTGCTTAGAGAGGGACGTAAAACATTATGAAGTGGTATATAAGTCTAAGTGCTATTGCTAAGTGTCCAAATTTTGATCACATTACCACAGAGATGCTACAATGATCATGTGTGAAAAGTGGTTTAAAATCCACTTTTTTTTCAATGCCATTATAACTTTGGACAGTCATTAAAAAGGGTTATAAGTAGAGTTCTACCTGCCAACCCAGTTTCCACCAATAAAACAAAGCAAAAACAAAAGTAACGACTGATTAACAAAGAGCACAATAAATCAATTTCACACTCATGTATTTGTTCTTATTTCACGCATGCCATACAATGACACAGATAGAAAAATGGGATTTTTGAAAGCTAAAGCCTGGCAACTCAGACAGGGATTCAAAAACTTAGGGTGTCAGAACACACCTTAGAGAATTTTGCGCTTTGGGGAGAAGCTTTTGGAATGGGATGATCACAATGGCCAGGTCAGCGTGGATCAGGGGTGAAATCTAGCAGGTTCTGGAGAACCGGTAGTAGAAATTTTGAGTAGTTTAGAGAACCAGCAAATGCCACCTCTGGCTGGCCCCAGAGTGGGGTGGGAATGAAGATTTTGCAGTATCCTTCCCCTGCCACGCCCACCAAGCCACACCATGCCCGCCAAGACATGCCCACAGAACCCATAGTAAAAAAAATGAATTCCACCACTGGTGTGGATGCATGGGCCCCATGATAAAATGGTAGAGGGAATAGGGTTATCTAAATTCCTACCTCAATATGCCTAATACTTTGCATAGGATGAAGACAAGTTAAGGTAGCATTTTACTAATGATATTTGGGTAAAGATCTTGGTGTTTAATAAAGTGTCTTCTTGAAAAAACAAGTTACCCAGCCCAGCCTGTTGAGAGACATAAACTTAGTTAACCTGAAGCATGTAAGCCTACTTCATAAACCAAAACACCAGTTAGAACCAATTGAATAGAAAGATTATACAAGTAGTATGCTCTGATTGTTCTGATAAGAAACACCCATGTTACTCAAATATGCAGATCTTTTAAATATAAACTGTAAAATCATACGTATTTAACTATAGGGTAACCTACTAATGCATATTCATATGGAATCACATAGAAATTTATATTCTTTGTCTAGGATGCCTTTTCACTGTTATACTCTCTTCAACCTGTTGGTTTTTTTTGCAGCAGAAGCCAACTACAGAGAGAGAAGCCTTAGGTATCCATGTATGTTTTTTCTTGGAAAATTACAGGAACAGCTCATCATTGCCTTCTATTCTCCGCTATTGCCTTCTTTTGTCCATTATTATCTTCCTGACTATATGAAATGCAGTTGCCATTGTCACTAAAGTGATATTTTGCCTCCAGCATCCTCAAATATGCTATTGTGGCCCTCCAGCGGCCAGCAGAGCTGTCAGCAGATTCGGATAGTGAGGAGGTTGGGGAGGAATATGGGGTAGTCCTGAAGTCTGGGGAAGGCTTTGATGAGGGCCCTAAGGGGGCCAGAGCCATATGCCAGTTATCAGATGCCTTCCGAGTCAGACATCAGTGAGGCAGATCAACAGCTGGAGCCTGTTCCCAGTGTGCCCATGCACAGAGTTGCCAGACGAAGGGAATAGCTAAAGAACAGGCATTGACTTGGGAGTAAGGCCACAGGTGGACGATGAATGGTCCCTCCCAGAGGAAATAAAAGAGGAGCGAAAGGGGAGGGGAGTTTGCAGGGGACAGTTATTTCACTTAATTGGTTCATGACTCTCCAAGATTCCTTGCCAACTTTTGGAGATATTGGCCTGCCTCCAAGCCAGATAAGGTCTGTGACTGTAAATCCTCCCTTGAAAGACTTTGCTGGATGTGAATGAGCAGAATTCACCTTAAATTAATAAAAGAGGTTTTTGCCGGGACAAGGAATTTGCTTCAAGCTCTTGGAATGCCTAGGTCAGAACAATATGAAGCTGCACCCCAATATAGGTGCCTGCTGGCTTTAACTGGAAATTGGCATGATCTTCACACCTTGGATATCCCTGAAGGGAATATAGATTCTGGGCATACACGTCTGATGTTTTTTTGTTCTGTAGGCAGTTCTAAAGAAGTTAAGGGACTTCCTTTGATTAGAAAACAAATTATACCTTGTAGACTTAGGTAACACTTACACTTAGGTTGGGCATTTTTCAAGGACACATTGTCAGTTTCCTTTTACAGATTTCTCATAGTGATCATACACAGCCATTAGAGATGAAACTAACTGGAGATCCTGTATTCTGTGCAGAACATCTGACAGCCAGTCCCAGAGAATAAAGGAGAATATATTCATTTGGTAGCATGAGTTATTCAAGTATGCCTATCTGTAGCATGCAGGCATCTCATTAGAGTCTGACATAGCAAAAAACCAGAAGGAATCCAAACCCTCTATAGCTGGCCTGATACCCAGCTCATTTAATTGGGTTCTGCTTTAAAGGACTATAAAGAACATATATATATATATATTTCCACATTTCTCAGCCAAGTATTAACTGTGCTAAGATCTGTATTGTTTGGAATACTCGGATTCTTCCAATTTGTCAATGTTTCACAAAGCTGGTTGTCAAAAGTCTCATTATTTTTTATTTTGGGAGAGCAATAGGCTTTTCAGGCAAGTGCCTGGGAGCAAAAGTTGCTCAGGGGATACGTGTGAGACAAGGAAACTGAGAAAAATGGCTGCAACAATTGGGCCAATGGATGTTTTCATTTGTTTGAGACTGAGTAGCATTTTACAAGAGATTTGTGAGACATGTAAAACTTGGCGAGACAATTTTTGCATCTGGTGTGATAGACGCAGATCATCTATTCTATAAAAATATAGAACATAGAATAATAAGGTTGGAAAGGACTTTGGAGGTCTTCTAGTCCAACCTCCTGCCCAGGTGGGAAACCCTATACCCATTATGACAAACCTATGGCACGGGTGCCAGAGGTGGCATGCAGACCCTTCTCTGTGGGCACGTGTGCCATTGCCAGCTGCTTAAGCACCAGAAAATGGCATGAAAACAGCCAAAAATGCCCAACAAACAGGTTGTTTTTGGCCATTTTCTGGGCCATTTCCATGCTGTTTTCAGGCCAGTTCTGGCCGTTTTGCAGGCCGTTTTTAGGCCATTTTTGGTCCTCCTGCAGAAAAACAAAAAACAGCTTGGAAATGGCCCAAAAAGGGCCTGAAAACAGCCTAAAAATGTCCTGAAGAACAGCCTGAAAATGGTCCCCAAACCAGATAAAAAACAGGTATGCGAGTGCCGGCCAGCTGGTCTTTAGGTTTCTAGTACTCTGGCGCAGGTGCATGCATGCGTGTTCTGGTTTGGGCACTTGGTGGCGAAAATGGTTGTCCAATCTCTTTAAAACTTCCAGTGTTGGAGCATCCACAGTTTCTGGACACAAGTCATTCCATTGATTAACTGTCAGGAAATTTCTCCTTAGTTCTAGTTTGGTTCTCCCTTCCTCTGGGATTATTATTATTGTTATTATTGTTCAATTGTATCACAGCGGCCAGTTGTTTCGCCGGATTTGGCATTGATTACAAGTCGGGCCCCACCCAGGGGCCTAGGACGTTGTAACGTATTTTCGTAATATACGTGGGGATGCAAGCAGTGCAGCTTTTTGCATTTGACTGATGGTGATTTTGTCAAGTTTTAACTGTTTTAAATGTAATTCCAGTGCTTTTGGAATAGCTCCCAGTGTGCCAATTACCACTGGAATTACCACTGCTGGTTTGTGCCATAATAGTTGAATTTCAATTTTTAGGCCCTGGTATTTCGCAGTTTTTTCATGTTCCTTCTCATCGACCCTGCTATCACCTGGTATTGCGATGTCTATGATTGTAACCTTATTTTTCTCAACCAGTGTGATGTCTGGTGTGTTATGCGCCAGTATTTTGTCCGTTTGTATACGAAAATCCCACAGGATCTTGACCATCTGATTTTCGGTGACCTTTTCAGGCTTATGTTCCCACCAGTTTGTTGTTGTTTTAATATTATAATTTTTGCACAAATTCCAGTGGATCATTTGTGCTACTGAATTGTGCCGCAATTTATAATCAGTCTGCGCGATTTTTTTACAGCAGCTGAGTATGTGGTCAACAGTTTCATTAACTTCTTTGCAGAGACTGCATTTGGCATCATCAGAGGATTTTTCGATTTTGGCCTTAATGGCATTTGTGCGGATAGCTTGTTCTTGCGCAGCCAGGATTAGTGACTCTGTTTCTTTCTTTAATGTACCTGTTGTTAACCATAACCACGTTTTTGGATTGTTGTTGTTGTTGTTGTTGTTGTTGTTGTTGTTGTTGTTATTATTATTATTATTATTATTATTATTATTATTATTATTATTATTATTATTATTATCTTGGTAGTCTTCCAGTATT
The DNA here is from genome assembly GCF_964273705.1 of Natrix helvetica. Taxonomy (NCBI): domain Eukaryota; kingdom Metazoa; phylum Chordata; class Lepidosauria; order Squamata; family Natricidae; genus Natrix; species Natrix helvetica. Next base: position 17,792,736 of record NC_138549.1, on the reverse strand, counting down.
CCACAAAAGTACTAACCCATGCTTTTCTCTTACTATTTTTTTATATCAACCCTACCTCCCCAAACTTGATAACTTTAAACACCACGAAATACAAGCTATGGAAAAAAATAATCAAATAATTCAGTTGATTAATGTCGGCTGAAAGTATCGTCCTTCCAGGTATTGATTAGGTCTACCTTAAAACTTTTATTCCTGTTCAAGTGCAAGAGGTCTGTTAATAGTGGCATTTTGCCAGAGATCCACACACTGCTGTCTCATCTGTTTCTCTGCATTATTGCTAAATTCTAAGGACAGAGCTGAGAAAATTCAGCTGCTCCCACTGCTTTTTTTTTGCCCGTTCTTGCCCATTCTGTTTCTCTGTTTAGGTAAAGAAATACATCTGAAATGATGACCCAAAGGGCATAGCTTGTCTAGTTATAAACAACATCAAAAAACAACAACACAAAAACCATCCCAGAATATAAGAAGAACCCAATGTATTTCTCAGAAGGAAACATTCAACTAATATATACGTTCCTAACAAACGTTTGGCCTCCCACCCAAATTCAAGAAAGTTGGAAAAATCCAGGATTTCATTTTTTTATCTTTCTTTTTTAATAGTCAAAGTAGGGGACATAAAGATCTCTAGGATGATGCTGTCCACACAACGGAACATGATGTGCCTGAGCAATGAAGTGGCCCCGTATTTCATCTGGGATTCTCGCTTTATGTTTGACAATGCCATATAGATTTGGCAGAAGTTTCTGAAGGGAAAAAAACAAACAAATTTGGCTTCCTATCTTCCTCTTCCATAGAAGGGGAAGCAATCTCAGTTGTAAATCAGGTAGTTCCACAATAGAGTGAGAGAGTAAGGGGGCGGGGGAGGAGGATGTTGGAGTTCCTTGGAACCATTGCCATTCTAAAGGAAGAAATTTACTTTTTGTATCTTTGCTTTGATTGCAATAAAAAGAAAGAGGTGTTGGAACAGCACTCTGCTTCCAATCTCATACTTGGCAAGAATGCCAGTACTAGTATTATTCCATTAGAGGTGATTGCATGCTTATGCACAAAAAGTTATGATTCTATAAAAGAATCAAAGGTAAGATCATACCAAATTTAACTGTAGGGAATAAAGCAGTAGGATAAAACTTAGACACTCACATGACATCTGTAAAACCAAGGCCTTTTATTATTCCTTTGTTGGCATGTCAACTTTAGAATCTTTCTTTTTCTTTCTTTCTTTCTTTCTTTCTTTCTTTCTTTCTTTCTTTCTTTCTTTCTTCTTTCTTTCTTTCTTTCTCTCTTTCTCTCTCTCTCTCTCTTTCTTTCTTTCTTTCTTTCGTTCTTTCTTTCTTTCTTTCTTTCTTTCTTTCTTTCTTTCTTTCTCATCTCTTACTCTCCTTTTTCTCTCCCTCTGTTTCTCCTGTCTCTCTCTTTCTCCCCCCTCTTTTTCCTCTCACTCTCTTTCTTTTCTCTCTCCTTTCTCTCTCTCTCTACACACACGCACACACACACACACAATGTGAGTGTGTGTGTATAAGTTGGAGGTTTGTTGGTTTTTGACATTCCACTACAAAGTTTCTTCTGTACGATGCAACAACTTTTGAACAAACCAGACCTGTTCTTTCACTGTACATTCATAAACGTTGCTGGAAGGGAAGCAAACAAACATACTTCCAAAGAAATTGGCTTCTCAAGCTCTCATCAAAAACAAAGCAATACATTTTTAAAGGGGAGAAAAAAGAAAGTATTGTGAGAGCAAAAAAAAAAAAAGCAAAACCTTAGCATTCTCATCAAGACAATCTGGCATGAAAACAATTCGGATAGCCTGATAAAAGACAACAGCAGTTAAATGACAGTGGGAGCAACCAGCCACAACCTGACTCTCTTGCTCTCTCTTTTCTCCTTCACTGTTCAGAAATTTGGAAATGTCAGGACTGAGCAATAAATAGATCCCAAATAGGTATATTGTGCACAGAGAGGGTGCTAATATATCAGCACCAATCCATTGCACTGCATTACCTTTGGCAACTGGCTGTCCCCTGGGCAACAGTGTTGTCACTGCCAAATCCTTTAAGCAATCCTTCGGTTAGCTTTGTAGGGGCTTGTGACACAAACGCAAACACAATAGTCAGGAGTATCAGCAGTTCCTTAAACATATAGCAACTTGGTGGCACCCTGAAGAAGAGAGTGAATATTTATTTATTTTATTTATTTATTTTGTCAAGCATGTATAAGATAACAGATATAAATATAAGCATGATTAGGAATGCAGGAAATTCAATTCAATTTCAATTTCAATTTATTTTCAATTTATTTGTGCTTCTAGACCGCCCCCTCTCCCAGAAGGGACTCGGGGCGGTGTACAGTCCATAGAGAATATCACAAAAATACAATAAAAAATTAAATATGTACAGTTTGGAGGAGGTTAAAATGCAATTAAAAGAACTGTACAAAGCTAAATAAATATAATTTTTTAAAATCCCTAAAACAGACACAACAGATTAAAAAACCCTAAGATAACCAGATAATAATACATTTGCCAGGAGGGACTCACTCAAATGGATATGAATGTGGGGACAGTAGGGCAGGGACGCTAGACATATTGGTGCACTTATCCACGTCCCTTATAGACCTCTTAGGAATGTGATGAGGTCAACAGTAGACAGTTTAAGGTTAACGTTATAGGGGTTTGAGGATGTAACGATAGAGTCAGGTAGTGCATGGCAGGCATTGGCCACTCTGTTGCTGAAGTCATATTTTCTGCAATCGAGTTTGGAGCGGTTTACCTTGTATCTATTGGGTGCTTGTGTATTGTTGTAGTTGAAGCTGATGTAGTCATTGACAAGTAGGATATTGTAGCAGATAATTTTGTGTACTACGCTCAGGTCAGACCGAAGGCAATGTAGTTCTAAGTTGTCTAAGCCCAAAATTTCAAGCCTGGTGGGATAAGGTATTCTGTTGTGAACAGAGGAGTGGAGGACTCTTCTTGTGAAATATCTCTGGACTCACTCAATTGTATTAATGTCTGATATGCAATGTGGGTTCTAGAGAGATGAGCTGTATTCAACAATTGGAGTTGCCAATTGTTTGACTATTCTGACATATAGTCACGGTCTCTTTGTAGGGCAGCAGCATTGTCAATGTCATTGAATATTACCTAGTGACAGAAACTGTCCAGCGAAATATAGATTATTATTAAATAAGCGTAGCAGAATGGTCCCCCCCACCCCCGCCAATGATACAATCTGGGAAGAAAAAAGAGGAAGTATTTTTTTTTAAAAAAAAAGAAATTGCTTATTTTTTAAAAAAATATCTGAATAGGGGTAAAGAGGTTAACATAAGAGCACTGGGGGAATTTTTCAGTAGATCCCTAATAATCAATAAACATTAGATATATCCTCATGACTAGTGAAGAGAGAGTGGAGAGACTTTTCAACTGAGCCTTCCTCCAAAGAAAAGACGACTATCAACTCCCCCCGCCCCAAGTAAAATAATAATAATAATAATAATAATGAATAAACCCTGAGGAATGAAAAGTGATTGGCTAAATGCCTATTTTGGTTGATTAAGATTCGCTAAAGTAATATAACGTAAGATCCAGATTCCCAAGAATATTGTTAGTACATCACACTAGGACCAGGATGGCAAACCTATGGCACGCATCCCAGAGGTGGCATGCAGAACCCTCTCTGTGGGCACATGTGCCATCACCAGCTGCTCTTCCTATTTCCGGTGCACACATGGGAGCTGGCCAGCTGGTCTTCACGGGCGCCGGAGAGCCTGAAAATGGCCTGAAAAATGGCAAAAAAGGACATTTTGGGGACAGTTTTCAGGCTGTTTTGGGGCCATTTTTGTGTCAAATTTTCAGGTTGTATTTGGGCTAAAAATAGCCAAAAAACAGGCATGCACGAGCCTGCCAGCTGGACTTCGGGTTTCTGGCGCCCTGGCACATGCGTGCAAGTGCAGTCAGGTTTGGGCACTTGGTGGCAAAAAGGTTCACCATCACTGCCCTAGAAGGTTGTTACTACATCACCCAAAACAACAAACTAGAGAAATTTAAATTTAAATATGCTTACGATTCACGGGAGTCAGTTTGCTAATGAAAAATTCTCACGCAGGCTTGGTTTCATCTTTTTTAAAGGTTTCCTTTGCATTTTCCAGATGTGAGCTGCAGCTCCCTTTTCATTTATAAATGTGACGTTTTGTTCATTAGAGACATCTGGTTCTTGGGCAAAAAGCGAAACAGGAATAATTTTATTTGGTTGCCCTTTATTCACTATAGCAGCAGTATACAGATTGGAGAAGAAAAACTAATAGCTGCTACATATAAGAACTGAAAGGAGTAAAGAAAACTATTAATGTACGCATGCAGTTACATTTACACAGTACTGCTGACAATGGTATTGTCTCTTTTGGGAATACAAGAGGGTCTGACGCAGATTAAGGTATCAGAAATCTTAGCCTGATAAGTGAGAAGTATAGTTAGCTGAGACATATGTGTTTTAACAATTATACCATGACATCCATGAGCTCACTGTATAAAATCTGTAGGGTGTTTTTTTTTTTTTTGCACTGCAATCTTCAGATCTCTACCGAAATGGGTAGCTATCTTTCTCCTACAGAGTCATGACAGAAGGCAGTTCTGCAGATTCAGCTACTCCTGGCACAGTAATGCAATGAAGGAGACAGTTGCCATGTGCTGAATTTCTGCTGGATAAACCATTATGCAAACTAGTAAGTCTCAATCAGTTTGAAACATCTGATTATACCAATAGCACTTACTACTCCATTATGTTTCAAAATACTCTCTGAGTGGTTTGCAGTGTCAGCATCTTGCCCCCGACAATCTGGGTCCTCATCTTACCAACCTTAGAAGGATGGAAGGCTGAGTCAACCTTGAGATGGCCAGGATCGAACTCCTGGCTGTGAACAGAGTTAGCCTGCAATGTGTCAAGGTTCCAAGTTATACATCCCCAGCAATAAGAACTCTGAGGCAGGCATATTCCTTAAAGAACAGTTTATAGGGACATGTCATATTGGCACACACTTGGTGGAAAACCGACTCTAGGTTCCTGCCGGTTTTGCACTCAATTAAAATAAAAGCTTGTCTCTCCCCCTAAAGTCACCAGTCACATAATACAATCAGCATACAGTCTAGTTGCTAGGTGACTTCAGTCTCCACCTTCCGAACTGCAGAAATGTCCTTGATTCCCAGGGGAAATCATTTTATTTTGGCTACCGCACCCCAGCTATCTCTATACCGCCCCTACCTGTCAGCTCCAGGCTGTGTCAGCCCTGAAACAATGTGAAGACTAAACTCACATAGGAAAGGCTACAGAACAGAAAATGGCCACAGTTAGGCCAACTTCAGGTTGACACAATGCTGCATTCTAACCTCAGAGCCACCACAGCTCCTTATTATTAATTCAATTCCTCTTCTTTTCATTGTACAGTAATAGTGAGTCCTCTTTCCTGTTGGTGTTAGAGCTGGAGTTCAATTTTTATTTTATTTTTTCCTGCTAAGGACAAACGGCTCTACCTTAGGATTACTTTGTTCTTTCATAAGTGCAGTCACTTTATCAAATTGCTACTAGATAGTTCTATGTTTAAGGAGCCACACTGATGTTTATTCTTAATTAGTCAGAACCAATATAACAATATGTGCTCTTAAGAAGCTTTTCCTAGATATGTCCAAGGCACTCTCATTTGTGAGATGCTTGATGTGCGTCCCTCCCTAGGGGAAGCTTAAAGTTGCCAGATGGATAGTGGTAGCCTCAGGAAAGGAGTGCATGTTGTAAAAGCATTTTAGCAATCTTCTTGAAGAAAAGAAGAGAGATTTGTCAGTTGTTTCTGGTTCCCTGTTTGCAATTCTTGCAGATATTGCAATGTATCACTGTTGATACTTTTTCATGCTGTTATTTGTAGTCAGTATATTTGATCTTACAGTAACTAACTAGGAGGTTCAACTATTCTTTTTCAGCTTCTGTGCTGAAAAAGGCAGCATTTGCAGTCTGTTGCTGGCTTATCAATTCTGTCTTTGTATGCTTTTGTTCTTGAGGCTTGATCTTATGTTGTCCCTTTCACTCTTTCTTTAATCCTGGTCTTAGCCAATGTCAACTCTTGATATTATCAGATCTGCCTGTTATTATTATTTTTAAAATGTACCAGCCATATAATACTTTGCGTTGCCATGTCTGTTTTCTAGTCTTCATTTGGTTTTTCTTGTAGCCGAGTGTTGTCTCTCAAGCATTCAGTAAACATTCATAGTATACTTCAGTGCATCTTCTTCACTATCCTTTAAATCAAGGGTGTCATACTCAAGGCCCGCAGGTAGAATCCAGCCAGCAGGGCGCTTAGATCAGCCCATGATGCCACCCTGAAAACAACGAAGGATCAGCCTGCGGTGCCTCTGCCAGCAAAAATGGAGGTCGGGGAGGATGTGCAGCCCCCCGAGCTCCATTTTCGCTGGCAGAGGGCTGCAGGAGGCTATTGCAGCCGAAAACAGAGCCTCAACGAATGATGTTGAGCTGGCCATGTCCCCCACCCCTATCCCCAAGGTCAAACACAACCCTGATGTGGCCCTCAATCAAATCAAGTTTGACACCCCTGCTTTAGATATTTCAACTATACTCTTTGGTAAGTAAATTCTGTCAAAGTTGCTTCATGGTTGAAGATATGATTCACTGTCATTCTTTTTCTGGTCTTTCTGTCCAGGGCTTCTGTGCTGCTTGATTCTAGCTCACTATGCCAGTTGTATACCTGTTGAATGAATGAAATTATCCAGTTGTTAATTGATTGATAATATTTTCCCCAGTGAGTTTGGACCTTAATATCATCTTCACTCTCATGATATACTCCTCCTCCAGTGATAGCATAACAGTAACATTTTGCAGCCAGGAATTTTTCTTATAAGTTCATTCTCAGTTGGTCCTACATTTCAGGATATATTTATTTTCAATGTGGAGTAGGGGGAAAATGACCGCATGCTTGAACCTAAAGACTGAAAATATTCCTCTTCCTCCTTCTCCTCCTCCCCAAATCAAGCCTTTTTTAATGTTCCAATTGTAAGCCCTTATAAGATTTTTTAAAATATTGCTTTTCCCCTTGAAAGCCTATAAGAATGCATTTCCCTCCCTGATTTAAATATTTGACATTTATCTGTCAGCAGAGATGACTTTAAAATGTGTTGGGTTTAATGGGATAATTTCAAATTACTTCCAAATCACGGTTGGATGACATTCCTTCATAATGTTTTCATATATCCCAAAAGTTTCCGGACAAATTTCATTTCCATAAACAAGGTTTGGGCAAGTGCCACAGCTACTTCAAATGCATGTTTTGTTTTGTCAACTCCTTTCATTCTGATATGATCAGACTTGTTAAGAAACCTGCTGAATAACACATGAATTGTGCACATCCAGGTCTTCACATCACTCTGCCCATCCCTGAGGGAACATCAAGCATATCTCATTCAAGGCAGCTTTTGACAACTTCTGGATGTTTCCAATTATAATATTGGCAGCTGAAAAGCAATTAATTGATCCAGATTCACCCATGAAAGTTTGTTACATAAAGATAAAAAACAAATATTCATTTTCCCCCAATCCTAAATGTTATCCAAAATAGTTTACCTCCTCAGACAGAAAATACTAAGAAGCATTTCTCGCCTTCCTGGCAATGAAAAATACAATAAAAATACTGGTATCTAATAACCAGCTGATATCCCACTCTGTTAAGTGGAAAAGATCCATCAAGAGCTCTCTAAAATAATGGTAAGGCAGAAACATTTATAAAATCAGGATGTTGGTCTGAATGATTAGCACCCTCAAAAAGCTCTTTTGATTAAAATCCAACTTTCTACTAAGTGAAATATAATAAATTGTCAGAAAGCCCGAAGAAACTTAGCTACTTAGGGAAAAGGTTTCCAAATTTAAGAGGAAACACTTGCCAAAAGGAAACAAGTTAATGTGGAATAGCACATTCTTGCATTCAAATCAAATGGAACTAAAAATCTCCGGAAACGTTGTTTTAATAGAAATTAGGATTGGAGAATATATATTTCATCAGTGGTGTATTAACCATTAAGCAGACTAAGCACGTGCTTAGGGCACCAGGCCCAAAGGGGGCACCACAAAGTTGAGAAAGAAAGAAAAAAACAATGAAGATTTGTACAGTATGTACAAAGGAGGGGGGCACCAAGATTTGTCAGTGCTTAGGGCGCCAGTGAGCCTTAATCCGCCACTCGATTTCATACTATGGTAACAGAATCATGCAAAGACCATGGGAGCAGCTAAGTTTCTGGGGGGAAAATAATGAATACCAGCTTGTAGAGATTCTCAGTCATCCAGGTAATGGTTGTCCCAAAGGTGCTTTTATATATATATATATATATATATATATATATATATATATATATATATATATATATATATATATATATATATATATATATATATATATATATATATATATATATATATATATATATATATATATATATATATATATATATATATATATATATATATATATATATATATATATATATATATATATATATATATATATATATATATATATATATATATATATATATATATATATATATATAATTGTTTTAATTAAACAAAAAACACACACAAAAACATTCTTCATTACATCTTCCAGAAAGCATGTCAATTGGTTACAAATAAATTTCGTGCGTTACTACAATCCTTCTTTATATTTCATTCGTATTGAATTGTACATTTTAAATCAAAAATCTTTATACCAAAGGTGCTTTTGTAAAGAGGCAACTGGGCTTTTTTGTTTTTTTCTTTGAAAACATTTTGCTTCTCATCCAAAAAGCATCTTCAGCTCTGACAGGATCCATTCCATTCCACCCTCGAATCACCTTCCATTCCCCACTATCCTGTCAGAGCTGAAGAAGCTTATTGGATGAGAAGCAAAACGTCTTCAAAGGGAAAAAAAACCCCAAAGAAAGTCCAGTTGCCTCCCGAAAAAACATCTTTGGGACAATGAATACCAACTTTTCTGAAAATTTAATTGGGTTGTTAATTTTCTTTTAAGGCACAAAATAGTAAGACTTTAAAATATAGGCTGCATCACACACATCTTTTCCTTTCCCTTATTTGTCTGTAATGGCAGTATTGATATTCAAGTGTACTAGAACTTGTTTTTTATTGACTAATACTTCAATAAAGCATCAACTAAATGCTTTAGTGAGTTGGTAAAATAGATTAAAGTACCCTAAATAATTATCAACTCAGATGTTGTTCCTCTAAGCCAGTGGTGGGCAACCTTTTTTTTCAACTGAGCCAAATCTCGCCAAAACCACGATTGAAATTTACTTTGAGAGCCACATTTTTAAAACCGAAAATGCATAGGATGGTACACTGTTTTTAGTTTCAATAAGTTTTTATTGAGAATATTCTGCATGCAAGTATCCACATAGGTCGGGAGGATACAAATAACACAACTAATAAAACAAAAACTTTAGAACGATATTATTTATCGATAACGTTAAATTCCGTAAAATTTGCCTTACAATGTAGAGAAAATTGCATCCTGACATTGACTGACAAAGTCACAACCACTAATGTGAACATTGGCCTTGCATTTCCTTGGATAGTTTGAGTAAGTCAGGTTTGTATGTTGTTGTTTTTAATTTCATCTCTCTCTCCCACTTTCTTTCTTTTTTTCTTTTTCTTTCTCTCTCTCTCTCTGGCTCTTTGTCTCTCTCTCCCTCCCTCCCCCATCTCTGTCAGTCTGTGTGTGTGTGTGTCTGTCTGTCTCTCACTCACTCTGTGTGTGTGTGTGTGTGTCTGTCTCTGTCTCTCCCTCTGTCTCTCTCCCCTCCCTTCCTCTCTCTCTGTCACTCTGTGTATGTGGGTGTGTCTGTCTCTCACTCATTCACTTAATCACTCACTCTGTGTGTGTCTCTCTCTCTGTCTGTCTATCTTTCTTTCCCTCCCTCCCCCTCTCTGTCTCTCTCTGTCTGTGTGTGTGTGTCTGTCTGTCAGTCTCTCTCTGATTCCCTTCCTCACTCCCTCTCTCTGTTCCTCTGTCTGTCTGTCTGTCTGTCTGTCTGTCTGTCTGTCTGTCTCTCTCTCTCTCTCTCTCTCTCTCACACACACACACTGTGGTCACCTTGTTGAGTGTTCCAATCACATTTGAAACACTCAATAACTGGCCTGCATTTATGGTATTTTGCAGCATTCTGCAGTCATAGGACCAAAATTGGTTGTCACTCGCCCGGGCTTTTGCAGAAGCTTCCCTCCGAAGCCCGAGAGGAGGGAGGGGAGCGGGCACCCGGCACACAGAAGAGCCGCATTAAAGGGTGTAAAGAGCCGCATGTGGCTCGCGAGCCGCGGGTTGCCCACCACTGCTCTAAGCCAAACACTTTATCCTTCAACATGTCATCTTTGCTTCTCAAAAGTCATATAATTTTCCTAGCCAGGTTTCTACCCCAAGGTGGTAATATTTGTAAAATAAGGAATTGAATAAATAAATAAAAGATCAAGCAAACTCAATAGATGCAACATGATTTAAATATAGAGTCTCCTCTCCTTTGCTTATCGTCGTAGTATATAGCCCAAAGGGAGAGGGGGAAAAAATCTGCTGCAAATTTTATAAACTCAGCTTTAAAGTTCAATTCTTCACTGAATATCTTAAGGACGGACAACTAGAATGGGTGACATGCAAGGCAAGGCGGTACACAAATGTGTGTGAGATGCGCTATTGTATCAATCTGCTGAAAAGTCCTTCTGTTTTGCAATTCTCATAGAAAATTAATCAAGACAACTTTGAAACCTTGTGTCAGGCCTGCAGCAGTTCCTTTAAGAATCTTTGGCCTGCCACACTTTCTTTCATTTCACTATACTGTTTCATTATTGTAGTAATGGGGGGGGGGGATAGAAAGGAGTAGAATTGTTGAATGTGTTGTTGTCATTCCTTTATAGAAGCCAAGGTCATCTTTTGTCTCTGCACCATAACACCTGACCGGAACCAGCGGATTGGAGTTGTCAGTGTCGAAGAAGAAGATCGGACCATGTGATGGATTTAGGGGAGTGGGCATAAGATTATGAACTTTCAAGTGGGTGGAATTCCAGGAAGTTCTTCAGAGTTGGAATTTCACAGATGTGCTAACATGTCTGTTTTATTAAATTGGAACTTTAAGGATAACTCTGCCTTGGGGTCTGATTTATTTCTGCATGATATTTGCAATGCTGACACCTTGAAGATGAACCACATAGCACTCAAACTTCAATTTCTTTTTTTTTTAAACAAAGTTTTATTGGTTTTTTTGAAAAATAACAAGGAAAAAGGTAGTGGAAAGGTTACAAATTTTGGCAGTTGCGATGTGCGGTAGGTGCCCCCACCCTCCATACTCATAATATACATTTACACAAAATTCATTACTAAATAGTAATATATAGTCAGCATATGTTCAATTAATAATTTCAATCAATTTATGTCAAGCAGATTTTCTTATTCATTTTTGTGATCTGAGTTTTCTCAGTATTGCCCCATCTCCCCCCACCAGCAGAGCTCCGGCCCCTCCCGTGTCCTGTGTGTCAGTTGCAGGATCGTCTGGTTTATCTAGGAGTGCTTTATTTTTTTCCATAAAGGCCTGCGCCTCTATGGGTGTATTGATTCTAACTCTTGTGTCCTCCCAGAATATTAACATACCTTCAGGCATCAACCATCTGAACCACACCCCCTTCTGGTATAGTTTCTTCGCTAATTGCGAATAGCTTTTTCTTTTCTCCCTCACTTTCTTGGGGATCTGTTTCAGGATGGTTATTTCCCTATCTTGATATTTCAAAGCTTGCCCCCTTTGTGCACTCAGAATTTCATCTCTTGTAGTTTTTCTAAGAAATTTAATGTGAACCTCCCTGGGTACATTGTGTGTTTTAGCATATGCTGAGTTCACCCTATAGACCAGGTCTAATTCCCACCCTATCTGTTGTTTGTCTTTCTGAATATATTCAGCCAAAATGTTTGTCATGATGTCCCTTATGTCTTCATCATCTGTCTCTACCACATTTTGAAATCTAAGGTAAAAGGACATTCTCTCAAATTCTATTTTCATCTGTTGGGTGTCAAGTTCTTTGTTCCCCTTCTGCAACCCTTCCATCCCCTCCCTCATCTCAGCCGTTCCCCCCTCCAAAAGATCCAGTCTCTGTGAGTTTTTATTAATTTGGACCTGGTTCTCTTTAATTTCTTCTTTCATCTCTTTTAATTGTCTTTTTATTTCCTCTTGTCCCTGTAGAAGTTGTTGAAACATTTGTTGGAATTCAGTCTCTGTGGTTCTAGGTTGCATCAAAGCTGTTATCGTTGATTGTGTACTGGGACTGGATGTTGTAGATGTCGGGGCAGAGGCAGAGAAGCCAGGCTTCCCAGGAGGTGGTTTTTTACGTGACATTGTTTGTGGGATAAAGAGTTCAGTCAATGCAGAGAGTGATCAGTCAGAGAGGTAAAACAGCCAGGAGAGTTCAGGAGATTAAAGGTCCAAGCAGAAGGTGATTTTTCTAGTTGCACTGGCAGTAAGTTAAAGTTTTTCCCACCAGGGAGTCCAAAAAGTAACAATCAACAAGAGATTTATCTGAATAGCACGGAGACAAAGACCGGAAGCCTGAAGACAAACTTCAATTTCTTGACATCCATTTTCATCAAAATTTTGGTTCTTTACCTATTAAGGAAAAGGTAAAGGAGTCCCTGCAGATTTTATTCAGCTAGTCCTTACTGAGCAGAGGGGGCGGTGCTCATCATCATTGCAAGGCCATTGAGCCAGCGCTGCCTGAAGACATTTCCATGGTCATGTGGCCAGTATGACATCATGGAGTGCTGTTAACTTCCATCAAAGTGATACCTATTTATCTACTCTCAAACTGCTAGATGTGGCATGAACATGGGTAAGAACGTAAGCTCATCCTGTTGCATGGTGCTCGGATCTCCAACCATAGCATGTGTTAAGCATTGAGCCACTGTGCCACCTTATCACCTCTAAAGGGTTTCAAAAATTTCAAGACCTAATTCAAAACACAAAGTCATGTTCTGTAATTCCTTAAATATACTGTATTTGATTGTTTTTAGTAAAAAAAAACTATGTCCAATTACAGATATTAACAGAATTTTATTTTTCCAAATATTTTATTATTACTACTGGTTCTGTTTATAAAGTATCCATTTATGTATTTATTTATTTATTACTTGAACTTATTAGTCGCCCCCTCTCCCCACAGGGACTCGGGGCGACGTACAAAAGTATTATATAGCGTACAGAGGAGGTAAAAATAAATAAATAAGTTACAATACCTAAAAAAGTTAAAACCCCAGTGAAATTAACCCTTAAAACTAAAATTACCAATTAAAAATGCCCTGGGCTGGAGAGGTTGTAGTATTATGCCAGGTCAGCTAGTCGAAACAGGTAGGTTTTCAGCTTCATACGGAAGGAGCGAAGGTCGGTTGTTGTCCTGATGTCTGGGGGGAGGTCATTCCAAAGGGTGGGGCCCACTACAGAGAAGGCCCTACTCCTGGGCGCCGCCCTCTGGCACTCTCTGGAGGACGGCACCCGGAGTAGTCCCTCTCTGTGTGAGCGGACGGGTCGCAGGGATGTATGGGGCAGGACGCGATCCCGGAGGTAACTAGGCCCTGTGCCATGGAGCGCTTTGAAGGTGGTAACCAGCACCTTGAAGCGCACCCGGTAGGCCACAGGAAGCCAGTGCAGCTCGCGCAGGATGGGTGTTATATGGGAGAACCTCGATCTCCCCATAATTACCCGCGCGGCTGCATTCTGGACCAACTGCAGTCTCCGGGTGCACCTCAAGGGGAGCCCCATGTAGAGAGTGTTACAGTAGTCCAGGCGAGACGTCACCAGCGCGTGAGTGACTGTGCGCAAGGCCTCCCGGTCCAAAAGGGACTGCAATTGGCGCACCAGGCGAACCTGGTGGAACGCCCCCCTTGCCACGGCTGCCACGTGATCTTCCATAGACAGCCGGGCATCAAGGAGGACGCCCAAATTGCGCGCCCCTTCCACCGGGGCTAATTGGTCGTCCCCGATGGCCAGCGATGGCATATGCTGGTTGAACCGGGAAGCCGGAAGCCACAGCCACTCTGTCTTGGAGGGGTTGAGCCTGAGCCTGTTGTCATCCATCCAGACCTGTACGGCTTCCAGACACCGGGACATCACTTCAACAGCCTCGTTGGGGTGGTTTGGGGTGGAAATGTACAGCTGAGTGTCATCAGCGTACAGATGGTATCTCACCCCAAAACCACGGATGATCTCGCCCAGCGGCTTCATATATATGTTGAACAGGAGAGGCGAGAGGATCGACCCCTGTGGGACCCCACAGATAAGGGGCCTCGCGGTCGACCTCTCCTCTCCTGCCAACACACATTGCGTCCGGCCAGAGAGGTAGGAGCGGAACCATCGTAATACGGTGCCCCCGACCCCCAACCCCTCCAGACGGCGCAATAGGATACCATGGTCGATGGTATCGAAGGCCGCCGAGAGGTCTAATAGGACAAGGATGGAGGAACAACCCCCATCCTTTGCCCTCCAGAGATCATCCACCAACGCGACCAAGGCTGTCTCCGTGCTGTGACCGGGTCGGAAGCCGGACTGGCGCGGGTCTAGATAATCAGCTTCCTCCAGGTGGCGCGGAAACTGCTGAGCCACCACACTCTCAACAACCTTCACTAAGAAAGGAAGGTTGGAGACAGGACGGTAATTTGCTAGCTCTGTTGGGTCCAGAGAAGGCTTCTTGAGCAGGGGCCTCACCACCGCCTCTTTCAAGGCGGTTGGTAAAAGGCCCTCACCCAGCCTTTCTGCTGCCAAATCAAAGAAATGATTTCCAAAAAGTCTTAAAGATGCTTTTTTTTCAATAAGCAATTGGATTTTCTGATTTTTCTTTGAAGACTTTTTTGCTTCTCATCCAAGAAGCTTCTTTAGCACTGAAGAAACTTCTTGGATGAGAAGCGAAATGTTTTCAAAGAAAAAACAGAAGTCCAGTTGCCTCTTGAAAAAGCACCTTTGGGACTACCATGACCTGGATGATCGAGAATCTCCATAGATTTGCAAGAAGCTTCATCTGCAGGTAGCCCTCAACTAACAACCATTCATCTATCAGCTGTTCAAATACAATGATCCTGGAAAATGTGATTTATAGCAGATCTTCACACTTACATCTCTTGCAGCTGTAATGATCTAAATTCACTTGAAAACCAGCATGAATTTCAATAGCTGCAGCATCCTGAGTTCTTATGAACCCATTTGTGAAATTCACAGGGAGATTCTGACAAACAAAGTCCATGTGAGGTCAGGTTTGTTCTACAACTGCATGATTTGTTTTATGACATGACAAAAATAGCAATAAAATCAGGCACCATAACTACATTTAATAAAGGAATCACTTAGCAATAGAATTCGATGGGCAGGGCTTGACATTGCAATGACTCAACATGCAATCTTGGGTCTCCAGGATTGCTCTCCATATCTCTGTTTCTGGACGGTCCTTTTGGACCTAAACAGTGATAGAGAAGAGTATGTCTCAGATGTTTTGGTAGTGTTTATAACCTGAAAAATGGCACAACATGAAGAAGAAAAGGGACTAACTTTGCAAAGAATTTTCTTAGAAATTCAAAAAGTTTTAATAATTACAGAGAGAAGTGAAAAGAGACTTGAAATTATAGAGCAAAATACAGAAAGTACAGGGACAGCGATGAAGTTTGAAGACAGAGCTGAAAAAATAGAGACATGAAAGTGATAAGAAAATTGTTGACACTGACAGCAAACTGAGAGTGTAGGGAAATGACAAGTGTGAAATACGGAAAGGAGAAATTGATGGATCAGATCTTCATTTCGGACATCAGAAAATAGATGAAGAAAGGAGACAAAATTTGGCAGAAATAATGAGAGTAATCTTGGCAAAAGCACTAATGATAACAAAAGTGAAGCTGATAAAAAGAACAGATAAAGGGTTTTGAATTCTAAGAAGATATGCAATGAATAACAAGTTCTTAAGAGAAGTCCACATAAGACTTATCAAGAAAACGTTTAGAATACAGACTTTACAAATGGCAAGAGATATTGGACTACACTATCTCTGGAAGGATACAGGATGATGAAATGAAATATCACAACAAAATGTTAGTTAAATGTAGTTAAATTTTGAGTGCTATGTACAACGTAATAATAGCCATAGTCAAATAAATGATTAATAATGTAAAATAGCAATAATATCAGGCACCATAACTACATTTAATAAATGAATCACTTAGCAATAGAATTCCAGTTGCAATTGTAGTCATAAGTTGAATGCTGTCTATATAGCACTGAATAGCCCAAATCAGCTTTATTGGATATTTTCATGGTCTAAACTGAAATGAACTTCATGCAATCAATCATTACTCTATCTGTTGCTTTATGCTTACTTTGAGTATGCTTCTTACATATAGTGTTTTTTTAAAAGAATAGTTTTATAAAACATTTTTACCTTTAAAACAAAGAGAAAAACAAACACACAAAAAACCATACATAACAATATAAAGTAATTATACAGCCTTGATAGTTTGATAGTAATTAGTAACTTTGGTAGTGCTTCTTACATATCATTGGCCTTGAATGTTAATTTGCTGGCCATATGTTACCAATGCAAAGCAGTATTTTTGTGCTACACATTAGGCATGGCATGTGCCTAACAACAAAGTGGCAAAATATTGAACACTATACAAAATGAATTCTAATGTTATCACAAGCAGGATGACCTCAGAGGAAAATTTGAAGCCCCCACTATAAATGTTTAGCTTGATGGATCACAAATTATGCAGCTATCCATTGTGCCAATGCTGACGACTGAGCCTCTCACATTTTTCTTTTAACTTCAATCTGTCTCTAGTGTTGCCTTCATATCGTACATCCTACATCTGTATAATGCGTTTATTCTGGAAATAATTTTGAAAGATTTCTGAATGTGAAGCTCTTTTGAAGGTTTTCAGCATGTGGACCTGATTTGATAGTACAATACACACCTGAGGTTAAAAGCACACACATGCAAATGAATTCAGGAACCTGAAAGGTGCTACAAATCATAGAATTAATTTTAGACATTTTCCTAGCTCCATTAAAATCGAGGAGAATTTATTTTTTAAAAACAATGACAAAACAAATAAATAAAGGAAACGGCTACTGTATGTCTTTAAATTTAAGTGCAGTTTATCCTACGGAAATACAAGTGTTCCATTGCTTTAGGCATTATGGATTGATTTGTGCAGCTTTTTCACAAAGTGAAATGCAATGGAATTTTGGAGCACTGAATAAAATAACAGCGTTGGAAGGGACCTTGGAGGTCTTCTAATCCAAACCCCTGCAAGCAGAAAACCGTATATCATTTCAGACAAATGGTTGTCTAATTTCTTAAATACTTCCAGTGTTGGAGCATCCACAACATTTGGAGGCAAGTTGTTCCACTGATTAGTTGTCATCAGGAAATGTCTCTCCTTAGTTCTACAGAAGGTTCAGTGGTAGGTTCTGGATCCCATTGCAACCGGTACGCTGCAACGGTGTCAACCTTGGCTATATGTGCTGCGCACATATGCGCACCCACTATCCTGTGCTGCTCCAGCTGCTCGGCGGAGGTCGTGCAGCTGCCATACGCTGCGTGCATGTGCACAAATGGCCCAGTTAGCTTAAATACAGGTAAGGAATGTGAGCGGGCAGTGGGCCCTCCAAACTGCCACCAGTACGCCCGTACTAGGGCGTACCGGCCAGAAACCACCACTGAGTAAGTTGCTACTCTCCTTGATTAGTTTCTACCCATTGCTTCTTATCCTGGCTTTTTGGTACTTTGGACAATTGGTTGACCCCTTCCTCTTTGTGGCAGCCCCTCAAATATTGCAACACTGCTATCATGTCACCCTTCTTTTAATTAAACTAGACATTCCCAATTCCTGCACTATTCTTCATATGTTTCAGCCTCCAATCCCCTAATCACATTTGTTGCTCTTCTCTGCACTCAACATCTTTTTTATATCATGATGACCAAAATTGGATGCAATATTCCAAGTGTAATCATTTAAGATGCAGTGGTGGTTTCCATAGACCAAATTTCAGGTCTTTCACAGATCATAATTCCATCTTCCACTTAAACTGTTCATAATGAGAAGTCTAAGTCACATGCTAGAAATGAAATCCTTTTATGTTAAAGGATTCCAGAGGGCAATTAGGTCACATGCCTTGAAGATTTCAATTCCTTCTTTTGTATATCTTAGAAATTACTTCTCTAGTAAATGAGATTTAAATTACTCTTGCATTGGTAAGCAGCTGATGGACTATTACAATTAATTGATAGGATACCACCCTGAAACCTTAGTCCAAAAAGTCAACTCCAAGATTAGCAGAGGGTATTAACCTTTCTATGGTGAATATATATAGCAACATTTTCATAAAGTAAGGAGCCATTATCAAGACTACATGAGATATTTTTTTCCTCAAGCAAGGATGGCACAAACTCAGGCAATCATTTTCTATTTTCTGGGAACATCAAAAAAGTTAAGGTCTATCCAATTTTTGTAATTGGCTATCAACTGTCAATTACATAGAAGAAGACAAAGGGAGAGGGGAGCATACTAGTTATTATGTATTTTAAATTGACAGTACCAGTTTATGAAATATTGTAGTATTTAAGTTTCAAAAGATAAAATAAGAGAATTGATGGAAAGTTGAATCCTTCATCAACTTTTATGTTCTGTTAAATACAATATATTGAAAATGTTTAATTTGACCTACAACAGAAATTAACAATTTTCTCATGAAGTTCGAAATTCCATTGCAATTGCTCAATACTGTATATTTCTATAAACACTGATATCTGGCTCTGCTAAAATAGAAATACACAACTCTTGTGACATTGCTAAACTCTAATTTAACAATACATAAACTTTCTACTCTTCTGCTTTCTGAAACGGCATTTGAACTGATAAGTTCATGAGATCTTATTGAGACAAATTATCATAGGGTGGTTTCCTTTTATATTAACAGAATCGCAGTGTGTCTCAATATTTGGGCAGTTTACCACGTCTCATAAGCTTGGGTTAAGTCAAAGACCATTGCCTCCCATGCAGATCCTCGGCCATTTGTTGGACATAGCATAGGGTCTTCTTTTGAGCATGGATTGGACTAGAAGACCTCCAAGGTCCCTTCCAGTTTTGTTATTCTGTTACTAATTAAACAGTTCATGTGGTTAGCTATTACTAATACCTTCTAGATCTCAGCCAGAGGGAAGGCAAAATGACTACCTAACCATGTGTCAGAGGAAACTGCAGCTACAGGGGTATGACAGCTAAGCCATACTGTTCTGCCAGTTCTGCCTCTTACACAGCAAAATCCTTCATCTTCATGTGACAACCAGGAAAAAGGTACCTCTCATTCATGCTTCAGCACCATCCTCCTCCTTGCCACCATCACACTGCCAATTGTTACAAAATACATGGAACACTTCCTGTGTGCACCACGTATGGAGTAGTTCCAAAATCCAGCTGCGGCCCCCAGTTCCTATCACTGATAGACCATTCTCGAAACCATGATCCTTGTGAGAGTGTAGGCACAAGGGGCCACACACAATCCTATTCCATGTTGCCAAACAGACTAGCAAGAATTACAAATCCCGTAGGCCAGGTGGAAAGCCAGTTCAGTCTGGTCAGAAAACAATTCCAGGGGACTCCACCACCATACAATTGAAATGACCAACTCATTATGGATGTAAATTGAGGTTTACCCATATTGAATCTAAATGGTTGGTGATGTCAATGCCTGCATTCTTTTGGCCAGAGGAGAAGTCTCAATTAAGCCAACTCTTGGAAACCTCACAGGTGATTTTGCACCAAAACACATACTAGGTGTTGTTTTTATAAGAATGTGTTACACATTATGGAAAAATTATTGTGAGATTTTGTGTAAAACCTTGGGAGGCTTTATTATTCTTATATGAGATTCCAGTTTATATGACATCTTCAAAAATGGCCCGTTCTTGTTCCATCAACATCCTTCTTTTGTTACTGTTCTGGATTTAGGAAAACACATCGGTTGTCATTCTCACAACAGGCAAGAATGGTTTTATATCCATGCTTAGTAGATCAAACGGGGCGCTACTCTGTCTGTGTTACCGCCTCTCCACCCTCTATGATGGCTCATAAGAAACAGTATGGGGCAATCTCTTTCTATGAATTATTTTGCAGTTTTATTTCTCTAAGCATTTTCATGTTTTCATTTAAAAAGCAATAAGGTATAAAATTTGGAATTTGTTGTGGAATGATGGAACAAAGAAAGGGAACTTGAGAAAGATGTTTCATAGTTACTGACAGATGGCCTTACTAAGAGTCTTCAATTCCAAATCATTCTATGGTATTAAAACACAGGCTTGAAAATGCCTATTTTTTCTCTGCTGGGTGGGAAGCGCTAAAAGGAAATATATGACAAAATACCATAGAAATTGGCAGAAGATGTCAGCTGTGGTGGGTTATCTTTGACTGGAAATTTAGTTCTTATTAAAGACATCAGGTGACCAGATGTTTCATACCTACACATTCATTATGTTTTGACTTAGATGTCATTTTAAATCAGTCAATCATCACATTGCAAAAGACAAAAAGCATAGCTGGGGCATTTTATGTCTTCTATCTCTAGTTGAATACAGTTGTTTCTGGTGGAAATATTTTTTCACTGAAAGTTGTTCAACTCAGAAGTTCACCTTGAAGTTATCAAGTAGGGGCAGTCCTCGACTTACATCAGTTCATTTAGTGACCATTCTAAGTTACAACAGCACTGAAAAAAGTGATTCATGGCCATTTTTCACACTTACAACCATTGCAGCATCCTCATGGTGACAGGTTTACATCCGAACGCTTGACAGCAGACTCATATTTATGACGGTTGCAATGTCCTGGCATCATGTGATCAACTTTTGTGACCTTCTGACTTTCTGAGGGAAACCTGATTCACTTAACAACCGTGTTACCAATTTAACAACTGCAGTGATTCACTTAACATAGGTGGCAGGAAAAAATCGTAAAATGGGAAAAACTCACTTCACAAGTTTCCCACTTGGCAACATAATTTTTGGGCTCAATTGTGGTCATAAGATGAGGACCACCTGTACTGAAGAATCGACTGGTATTAATGCATGCCTGAACCAGAAAACGATGCAGAAATCAAGAAGACAGATACAAACAATGTTTAATTCTTTTGAAAACTCAAAATAACACCCGTGTTTTTAAAAACAATGCAGTTACGATGCCACCCATGAGGTCTGCCAGGCTTTAACGAATCTGAAACCTCTCAAAATTCTTTCTTTTCTTAAACCAGTTAACAACAATTTCCTTGTAAGAAGTAGGGATGGATTTCAGCTCCCACTATATTAAGAAATACAGATTTGTTTGTCTTGGCAAATGCATTTAGAAACTGAATATCTGGCAACAGATTCAAATCCACTCACACGCAAATTCTGGAGAATAAAACCTCTTTTCAAATAGTTAATAATAAGCAAGAACTAATGAAGCTACATTTAAGGAAAAGATTTGCTTTGCTTTGTTCTCATATCCTCCCCATCTTGTTGCTACAATTCTTTGGTTCCTTGTCCTGTAGCCGTGATAGTGAACTTACGGCATGAAGTCATATTTTCAGGCACGCCAGCCCTCAGCATGCAAACTGGTCAGCTGATTTTTTGGCCTTCTGGAGGGCTGGGGGAGGCTGTTTCGCCCTCCCCAGGCTTCAGGAAAGCCTCCAGAGCCTGAAGAGGGCAAAAAAACGGCCCAACGGGCAACTGGAAGTTCAGAAATGCTCTGTTTCTGCGTTCCAGAGGGCGTCTGGGGGGTCGGGGGAGGCCGTTTGAACCCTCCCCAGGCTTTAGGAAAGCCTCAGCAGCTTGGGGAGGGCATAAACTGCCCCCCATATGTGGAGGCCGCACACATGCACAGAGGGCATATGCACATGCACAGGTGGGTGGGGCGCATTCCATTGTGGGTCTGGGCATGTGCGTGCACACACAATTTTGACACGCCTTTATAAAAAGATTAACCATCACTGTCCTATAGCATCTTATCATTCTGCAGAAGCACTAAATTCATCTTTCAGTGGCTTTTTATGTCATTGATCATGACATTCTCCTGGTCAGGGTGCTTCAGAGGTTGTGAATTGGAATCACCATCTTACAAGGTTCTCTTCCTTCCTGCACAGCTTCTGGGTGATTGTTGGGTGATCCCACTGGTATGAGGTCCAGCACCATAACTTTTGACCCCAAACTGGAAAATCAAGGTTTTTCAAGTATTGTCACAATGCCTGGAGACCGTGCAAGTCTGCATAGAGTGCAAACAACTCTAGCATAATCCTCCATGGGATAAGATGCTAATAGGTAGCTGGCAATAATGTTAAACACTAAGGACAGTGGTAATATCTAGGATACAGTTGTCAAACTCGCCATGTCACATTGCTGTCACGTGACGTATCATGATGTTTTTCCCCTTCGTGGTGCTGGCATGGAAGTGGCCTGCCTGTGACCTGTAGGCTGCCAGTTTGATACCCCTGATCTAGAACTTATCCCACAGAAACTTAATATTTTTTTTCAGTTAACAGATGGAATTACTCATCTTAGATTTTGCTGGTAGGAATATATTGGAAAGAGCAAGTTTTGCTCTTGCTTCAAATATATTTGTTGAGTGCATATCTTGTCTAGCCCTACTAAAAACAATGTACTAATTGCTACAAGTTCTGGTTTATTTTTGATCTGAGATAGAGAGATATCCCAGAAATTCTTCCCTGTTTAGCATACCCTCTGTTTTATGCACCATTTTTCTCTAATTACCAAAGGATGTATATATAATTTTTAACCAGTGTACTATATTTCCTGCTTACATTTGGGGGAGACGGGACATGTTAATAAAATCTGGTTCCAAAGTTTTTCAGCCAACATTGGAAACTATTCCTGATTTTATAATTGCATTTATTTTGACAACGTATGGCAGTGAATGCTTGAAATACAAAATAGCAGAGCTTTAGTTTTGTGTGGTGACGATGGGAGCTCTGATCAGTTTTTAAATGAGCAGCACTGAGTTATCGTTCTAATTAGTAAGAGTAGGTTCACAATGTTTTCTGTTTATCATGAAACAGAATAAAAGAGGCATAAGTCAAAGAAGATGGTGAGGAAGTAAAGAAGATCAAAGGTAATGCAGATAAAACCAGGTTGTGAGTGTTGAGAAGAACTGGGAAACATTTCACATGAACCAAGTGGCAAAAGGGCACCGGTGCACATTCTACTAAACTCTGAACATTTCCGTTTTATTTTATTTTATTTTATTTTATTATTCTCCAGTACTTACTGTGAGGGCCTATGGGATAAAGAAATGCAGTTTTGATAGCAAAGACAACCACTTCTCTGGTTTGAAACTCATCTCTACCATTTTGACTCTGTTTAGACTTCATGGGCAATTAAACAAATTGCATTTAGTTTTAGCTTATTGCAATACATAAACATAGTCATTGTGAATTGGAAACTCTGTGTATGTGTATACGTGCATGTGTGCATGGGTGTTTGTGTGTGAAATGAACATACTGATGATCAGAGAGAAAAAAATAGGCTTCTTCATATAGCTTGCTGCTGAATATTAAAGCTGCTTGTTTGGTACATTCTTTCTTAATTCTCTGAATCATTCCCACAATTAAAGATCCATTCAAGCTGTTTGAACTCAACAGGAGAAATTATGCAAATCTGCTCTCTTCTAATTACTTGGGTAATTCATTGCTATAGATGTGGAGGTTCTTTAGACCAATATGCTAAGAGATTTTTCCCCGTGAAAACATGAAATAAAAGTTATTTAGAAAATAAATTCTAAACCTGTTTAAATTCTATGATATACATGTGCTTGCTTGTTCAGTTCCTGAATGAAACGTGTTCAGCTGCAAAATTGTTTCAAATATAATGCTTTTTCTAGAAACAAGAGCAGCTAAAAATGTTAGTGTTTACTTAGCATTCTCTCTGATGTTGTGTTCCAGCAGGCTTCCCTTCTAGCTATCAAAAATTTAAGATTGTAAGGGATCATAAGGGAAAAAATGATGATACAACAACTTCTCACTCTGGTACTGCATATTTCAAAATAGTCCTCACCCAAATAGTTATTAGGTTTTGCTAGGATCATATAAATGAGATGGATTTTTTTTTCATTCCTTGACTTCAAACTTTGATAGCTGAAGCATATTATCTCTTACATTAACCAAGATTGATTGATTGTCCTATCTCCTACCAATTGGTTCATTTTTAAAAAAATGAACAAATAAAAATCTATCTAAACTAGCTACTGTAATTTCATCATTTAGATGTGTAACTCTTTTTAAAAAAAATATGGCTGTTTTGCTGAATGCACGGATGGCCTATTCGGATTTACACCATTTCTAAACAGCATTGCTATGAGGACTAAGGATTAAAAGAATTATGGAGCAACATATATTAAGGGAAAAACATAAAGAATATACAGATGCATATAAAATACATTTTATAGCTATATAACAATAATTCCAAATATAATGCTTTACATTTTAAACTCATGGGCAGAAAAAAATCATTTCAGTATTGGATTTAATTCACACACTGACATATGTGTGTGTGCATGTGTATATACATACATACATACAAATATATACAAGAGTATGTACAGATAGATGATAGATAGATAGATGATAGATAGATGATAGATAGATAGATAGATAGATAGATAGATAGATAGATAGATAGATAGATAGATAGATAGATACGTAGATAGGTAGGTAGGTAGCTAGCTAGATATAGATATAGATATAGATATAGATATAGATATAGATATAGATATAGATATAGATATAGATATAGATATAGATTAGATATAGATTAGATATAGATATAGATATAGATATGTAGATGTAGATGTAGATGTAGATGTAGAGATATAGAGATAGAGATAGAGATAGAGATAGAGATAGAAATATAGATATAGATATAGATATAGATATAGATTAGATATAGATATAGATATAGATATAGATATGTAGATGTAGATATAGATATAGATATAGAGATATAGAGATAGAGATAGAGATAGAGATAGAGATAGAGATAGAAATATAGATATAGATATAGATATAGATATAGATATAGATATAGATATAGATATAGATATAGATATAGATATAGATATAGATATAGATATAGATATAGATATAGATATAGATATGTAGATGTAGATGTAGATATAGATACACACACACACACACACACACACACACACACACACACACAGAAACAAATATATACAGGAAAAAATGGAAAAGCAGCGTAAATAAAAGAGGGCAACTGAGAGTAGAGTCAATCCAGAACTCAAGGGAATGGAATTATTTTTGAATTTGGAGGATACATTTGTGCTTTCCTTGGCTCTGCACAAAAACAAAAGCCAAGATGATTTCAGGAAATGTTTGGATTATATAAGATTCTACACATATGCTTTACCATGGTAAGTTTAGCCGTCTCTGGTCTGTTCCAATTTGCAAGTTGGCAGAGTCTACAGGCTCATGACATTTTTTTTCCTTGATTGAACCCTGTGGGCAAGTGCATCTATAGTCGACAAGCCTTTATTTAGCCTTTGGAAAAGCTGGCCACAACATCATCCTTCACCATCTCTAGAAGAAGACCCAGAAGAGTTTAATGAAGTTGTTAGTTCCAACTGCCATTCAAGATGGCTGCGCATGTGGATGAACCCTGTGGGGCAAGGGGCATCTATAGTCGGCAAGCCTTGTTACAAACTGGATTGAAATGTGAAAAGATTATTACATGCAATTTTATATGTTCTCAAAAAATACTGCAGGAGGCAGTGAGGCTCCTGGAGGGAGCCAAGGATTACTATCCCTGCAGGAAGGAGGAGAAAATGGAGGGACAGGAAGAGAAAGAAAGTATGTCATGCAGGTGTTCTTTTTAAGCTGAGAAGAATTGAAGATATATGTGGAACATCATCCTTGCAGAAATAATAAGGTTGCTCCCCCCCCCCCCCGACATTCTTTCAAAAGCATTAAGACATGGTTTTGCCAACAGGCCAGAGACCCTAGGAGGCCCATCAAGTGGTGGGTCCGATTGTTGTTGTCAGGGGTATCATTATGCTTTGTCAACCATGAAAGACAGGGACGGGCTTTTGACCATACAGGTAGTACTCACTTAGTGGCTTCTTGTTCAGCAACCATTCAAAGTTACAACAGTGCTCATCAAGAAGACTTATGGGTCCTTGAAGTTGTGGCTATCACAGAGTCCCCACAATCACAGGATCATGATTGGGGCACTTGGCAAACAGCACACAATTACAATGGTCACAGTTTCCCACAGTCATATCATCACCACTTGTGATCTTCACTGCCAGCTTCCAATAAGTCAAGTCAATGACGAAACCAGCCACTACCTGATGTTGTGCTTAATGACTGCACATGATTCTTAACAACCACAACCTGAACTGTTATTGTACATTGAAGATTGCATTTCATTTCATTGTACAAAGTGCAATGACAATAAACTAAACTAGTTCCACTAATCTCCTGTTCTTCCTTTACTGCAATCTTAATGTGTTCCTTCTAATTGTACTTTATTCTTCAAAGCTGAAACCACTTGGCTTCCTGCCTTTTCTTGATATCAACAACAGCATTAAATCAAAGTTGATTTGAAAACTTTCTCAGTGTGCACCATCTCCTTAAAATAGAATATAATCAATCCAGGCTCTTGGAGTCAAAATAAGAACATGAACATTAATCAAAAATTGATTATCTTGGTTTTCTATTGACTTGGGTAATCTTAGATAACTTCTGCAACCAAGTGCCATACTCTCCCCCCCCCTTTTTTTTTTTTTCTTATGGGAGAGCCTCTGAGACCTGAAATGGAATAAGACAAAACAATGTATGGAAACCGAACAAAAAGTGAAGCCACCTAGAACTAAGGAGAATTTTCCTGACAGTAAGAAGAATTAACCAATTGCTTGCCTTCAAAAGTTGTGGGTGATCCAACACTTGATACTTTTAAGAAGACAATGGATAACATTCATCTAAAATGGCCTAGGGTCACCTGCAGGGAGTTGGACTAGATCTCCAAAGTCCCTTCCAATTCTGTTATTCTGTTCTGTTATCTGATTAACAATGTCATGGTGTCATAACTATATTTCATTAGATCCACCTCTGAATTATTTCAAAACTGAATGAGTACATTCTTTAATCTTATGCAAAATATGGGCATTGTTTTCTTTTTGGTATTCCTAATAGTGGTGGCTCAGTGGCTAAGAAGCTGAGCTTGTTGATCAGAAAGGTTGGCAGTTTGGTGGTTCGAATCCCAAACACCACATAATGGTATGAGCTTCCTTGTTCCAGCTTCTGCCAACTTAGTGTTTCGAAAGCATGTAAAAATGCAAGTAGAAAAATGGGAACCACCTTTAGTGGGAAGGTAACAGCATTCCATGCGCCTTCGGCATTTAGTCATGCCGGCCACATGACCACAGAGAAGTCTTTGGACAGCGGCTGGCTCTTCGGTTTTGAAACAGAAATGAGCACCGCCCGCTAGAGTCGGGAAAAACTAGCACATATGTGCGAGAGGAACCTTTACCTTTTTAATTCCATTAAAAAAGAGTAATTTCCTAGTTATTAATTTTTAGAAGTGTAACAATTCTAACGAGACTTTAGATCAAAATTTCATTTATTCAGTTTTCCATTTGATTTAGATGGCTTGGCCCAAACTCATTTCCTTTACAGTCTGGGTTGCACAAAGGATTTTTAGTTTGACTTGGCAAATACCATTCATCTTTTGACACTTAAAAAAAAAAACCTGAAGTGTTTTAATAAGTTTGAAAAACTTTTGCTTAGCCTTAGTTTCTACATGTAAAGAAAATGACTCATTGACAGAAGCAGTAACAGAAAATGTTCCAAAACTAAAAAAACAAAACAAAACAACACTGGTGAAAGAAAGATCATATGGTAATTCATGTTTCAACACTTACAAAGGAGGCAGCATACTTCTTGACTAATCTTAACATCTTAACATTTCTGATATATAACAAAGCAATTTCTCATCAGCTAGCATTTCACACATTCTTATAAGGTATGTTCAGGAGATCTAATGTAATCTAGTTATATACATTAAATTATTATTTTGGTAAGCTAACCAAAATGACTCTAAAAGAAGGCCAATTGGAAAGATTTTATCTGGGCATGTTCATTCACAGTCTTGAGCTAGATGAATGAATAGACTTGGTGGTGTTGGGAGAGAGAGATGATTCTTCTATCTTAATCATTTGCCCTTATTGACTTGTGTTCTTCAACAGCTCCATGAGCAGAGATGGGAAAAGTTGCAATAGCAATAGCACTTAGACTTATATACCACTTCATAGTGTTTTACAGCCCTCTCTAAGTGGTTTAGAGAGTCAGCATATTGTCCCCAGCAATATGAGTTGTCATTTTACCAACCTCGGAAGGATGGAAGGCTGAGTCAACCTTGACCCACTCAGGATCAAACTGTAGGCTGTGGACAGAGTTTGGCTGCAATGCTGCATTTTAAACACTGGGTCAGCATGACTCTTTTTGTGAAAAAAGTAATGATAGTAAGAGAAAAATCATCTGGATCCTTTGAATGAGGTGCAGTCTAAATGTTGATATACAAAGATATTTTGGTGTTCCTACTCTTAAGTTGCTATGCTACACAAGATCCCCTTTTGAGCACCTAGACTTTGACATGGGGGAGGTTTTATAGATACCTCAATCTTGATGCAAGATTACTTCAGAAGGCCTAGAGTTAATGGTTTGTCCCATTATGATACCTTTCTTTTGCAAAACAATCTTGTTTCTATTTACTAATTCCTGAACCATCTTTTGTCCTTTAAATTCTCATTACATCCCTATTTACTTACATTGATTGCTCAAATACCAGAGGACTAGGGTTTATCTGTTATAATGCCTATCCCCAAACAAAAATAGCAACCAAGATTTGCCTGCCAACTCTCAAGCTTCCTAAGCATAATAAGTAATTTTATACCAATCATGTACATAAAAAGCTGTCCAATTGCATCCATTCTGAGCATATTTTGAAATAGGCTGATTTTAGAGCATCTATTTTTCATCATGCCATTTTAATTCAACACCTGACCAAAAAAAGATGCATCTGAACCAGGTTCTATATAATAAACTGCACAGTGTAAATGTATTAGAATAATGTGTCATTGCCCCTAGCAAACTAAGTGATTCTGTGGGTGTCTTATTCCAGTCCTGAAACTGTGAGGATCTGGATGGAGAACAATAAGCTTCAAAGGAGCCCTAGCAAGATGGAGTTGCTTCGGGTTTTAGGGCCCTGTGTTTCTAGGACTACACCATCTTTGGTACTGGTACTGCACTGTCTCAAAATAGATCCTGTGCACAATATGGGTATCCTCCTTGACTCACAACTCCTATTCGAGGAGCAGTGGCAGTTGTGACTAAGATACTATTTGCATAACTTTGTATTCTGTCCCAGTTGTTCCTGTTTTGGGATTAAGAGTCCTACTTGAAGGCACTCATGCTCTTGTTACCTCCTACCTTAGATTACTGCAATGTTTTCTATATGGGAGTGCCCTTGAACACTATATGGAAATTTCAGCTGATACAGAATATGGTAACAAGGGCAATTGGGTGCACTCTTAGTCCATTTTGCCCTCTACTCAGCAAGTTGCATTGGCTTCCAGGTTGGTTCTGGATTCAATTCAAGATATTGGTGTTGATCTTTAAAGCCCTAAATGGCACAGGACTTGGCTTTTTGAGGGACTGTCTCTTCCCAATTTCATCCACTCATCCCATCAGATCTAGCAAATGGATGTTACACGTCTAACATTGCTACCAGGTCCATTATCTAGAGAGCTACATTTGATCAGTCCTAAGCAGAAGAAGGGAGATGCAGTGGCTCAGTGACTAAGATTCTGAGCTTGTTGATCAGAAAGGTTGTCAGTTCAGTGGTTTGAATCCCTAGCACCACATAACGGAGTGAACTCCCGTTACTTGTCCCAGCTTCTGCCAACCTAGCAGTTCGAAAGCACGTAAAAATGCAAGTAGAAAAATAGGGACCATCTTTGGTGGGAAGGTAACAGTGTTCTGTGTGCTTTTGACATTTAGTCATACCGGCCACATGACCACAGAGAAGTCTTCAGACAGCACTGGCTCTTTGGCTTTGAATCGGAGATGAGCACTGCCCCAAGAGTCAAGAATGACTAGCACATGTCTGCTTTACCTTAAGCAGAAGACCATTTCTGCTGTCACAGTTGTGTTGTAGAATCCTCCCCAGAGATAAGATTGGCTTCATCACTCCTGAGCATTCAAAGGTCCCTCAGGACCTAATTATGCCAGCAAGCCTGGGGACCCCAGGGATGGATGAACTCCTGAGGTGGTTATTATTAACTTCTCTCTGTCTATTATTCTCTTTTCCTGTTTTACTTCCCCAATTACAGTTTTTAATGGTATTTTAATAATTACAATATGATTTAGCTAATGAGTGTTTTTTTTATTTATACTTTTTCCCCACTAGATTATTGTATACCACGCAGGAAAAAATAAGCTTTCTGCGAGATGGGTGGCCCTATACATTTGATAATAAATAAATAAATAAATAAATAAATAAATAAATAAATAAATAAATAAATAAATAAATAAATAAATAAATAAATAAATAAATAAATAAATAAATAAATAAATAAATAAATATTTTAAAGAAGAAATTATTGACTCTAGGGCTGAGTTTGGCCTCTGCTATGAGGTAAACTCACAAACACTAAAAAATACTACTTTATTTACAGTCACAGACCAAAACACAACCACTACAAAAGAGACACAGCAGCCAATCACCAAAAGCCCAACTAAGGGAGGTTACAGCTCTGTCCTCTAATGGTCACAGCTCTCAAGAAAAACCTGGAAACCTGAGAGTTGATGTACAAGGAGACATCCCCAAGGCAATGCACCAAAAAATCATAGCCATCAGGTCCAGAAGGGACGATTTCAGGGAGAGACAGTAACCTAGATCTGTCCGCACTATACATAGGGCAAAATAGAAGGACATGCTCCGCTGTCTCAACCTTGGCTCTGTCACAAGGGCACAGCCGCTCATTAATCGGGAGCCTCTTGAAACGACCATCCAGAAGTGCTGAGGGCAAGACATTGAAGCGAGCTAGGGAAAAAGCTCTTCTATACTTGGGAATGGTTAGGGTATAACAAATAGGAAGCTAACCTCAATCCATAGTTATTAACTTGGTTGAGAGTCAGAGGGGAGCAAGTTTTATTGGCTCTGGCTCATGGATATTGTAAATCAATGTCCACAAGCTGTTGGACTATCCTAAATTGGGCATCTTTGAGGTCGTAGTTTCCCAAGGCATCCTCCGTGAAACCTAGCAGATGAAGTCTGGATGGGTCTGGATGGATGACAACTGACTCAAGCTCAACCCCTCCAAGACAGAGTGGCTGTGGGTTCCGCCCCCCCGGTTCAACCAGTTAATTCCATCTCTGGCCATCGGGGGCGTACAACTTGCCCCGGTGGAGCGGGCGCGCAATTTGGGCGTCCTCCTGGATGCTCGGCTGTCCATGGATGACCATGTGACGGCCGTGGCAAGGGGGGCGTTCCACCAGGTTCGCCTGGTGCACCAATTGCGCCCCCTGTTGGACCGGGATGCCTTGCGCACAGTCACTCATGTGCTGGTGACATCTCGCCTGGACTACTGTAACGCTCTCTACATGGGGCTTCCCTTGAAATGCACTCGTAGACTACAGTTGGTCCAGAACGCGGCCGCGCGGGTAATTATGGGGAGTACAAGGTACTCCCATGTGACACCTCTCCTGCGCGAGCTGCACTGGCTCCCTGTGGTCTACCGGGTGCGTTTCAAGGTCTTGATTACGATCTTTAAAGCGCTCCATGGCTCAGGACCTAGCTACTTGAGGGATCGTATTCTGCCCCATACATCCCTGCGACCAATTCGCTCGCACAGAGAGGGACTCCTCCAGATGCCGTCCACCAGACAATGTCGGGGGGCGGCATCTAGGAGTAGAGCCTTCTCTGTTGCGGGCCCAGCCCTGTGGAATGACCTTCCCCCGGATATTAGGACTACCTCTGACCTCCGCGCCTTCCGGATAAAGCTCAAGACCCACCTATTTCAAGTAGCTGGCCTGGCTCAACCATAGTTCGTTCACACTGCTCCTGACGGGTTTTTTAATTTTGTGACTTTTGGAATTTTATTAGGGGATTTTAAATTGTGTTTTAACTGTCTTTATTCATCTTCCCACCTCCTCCATGTACATGTATTCGTTTATTTTGTGTGTGTATTGTCTATATTGTTTTAATGTGTTTTATTGTACGCCGCCCCGAGTCCTTCGGGAGAGGGTGCGGCTAAGAAATAAATTTTATTATTATTATTATTATTATTATTATTATTATTATTATTATTATTATTATTATTATTATTATTATTATTAAGTGTCTTCAGCAGCTGTTTCTCCCAGCGAGAAATATGAGAGTCCATGAATACAAGGGAGAGGTAGCTGCCAGGAACTGCCAGAAAGAGCACCCAAAACCACCATTTAAAGGTGACAAACACTAAATAAACATTTCACTACTTCTGCTAAGTTATAAACACAATAAGTACTCAGAAATAAAGGAATGAAGTATGCTGCATGATATTTGAAATTCAATCTTAAAAAAATAAGACAGGTAAGATGTTCAAATTGTACAACAACCCTCTTGCAGCCAGTATAAATAATTGGGAGCATCCTATCCCAAAACTAGTCAATAGAAACTAATGTAGTGCTTTAAATATTTAATCTTTAAATATTGGGGTATGGTTTTTGTAGATCTACCAAATTTAGTGACCACCAGGCTATGCAGTTCAAAAGCACAATAATCAGTGAACAGGAATATGAAGGGACTTCCTTCAGTTTTGCTCGAACGATATATGTATATATGTATATGTATATGTATATGTATATGTATATGTATATGAATATGTATATGCATATGCATATGCATATGCATATGCATATGCATATGCATACATACATACATACATACATACATACATACATACATACATACATACATCAAACTGTCTCACACTTTTATTTCTGTTTCTTCCTGTGTTACTTTGTACTGAAAAATAAGAATGCAAATATCGCCAATCTATTGATTCCTAGTTTTATACATATGATAGAAATCTAGCTGACATCATACTTTCTGACATACTGAACACATTTATTCAGAACTAGCCGATAAACTGCTGTTGCCCGGGTATTTTTTTATAGGAGGAAAATGTCCAGATCAAAAGTAAATTCTAACGTTGGATTTTCCCCCTTACCAGAGGGAGTCCCCTTTGGAGTACTGTGAAGTCATTACGATGGCAACTCCACTGTGCTGTACAGTAGAAGTCATTTTACAGCAGTAGAGTAGAAGCCATTTAAAGGCACAACAGGATGTATCTTAACAGAACACACATCACAAAGGTATTAGGGATGTCTTACCCTCACAGTATTTGTTTCCAGAGAGTAAGTCATCTCTGTACCAAGTTTGGTTGAACTTGCTAGAGGCATTCCAGAGTTATGCTGGAACATGCACACACACACACACATACATCCATTTTTATTTAACCTACAGCTGTATTCCTTTTTCATATGTATTACAAAAAAAATCAGATTATATTCAATCAGAAGTATAAATTGCAAGCTGTCTTTTTCATATTTTACAACACATTAAATATCACTTCATTCATTAAATCCTGCTTTTCCATTCCAAGTTATAGTCTCCCGCATGCCAATCTAGGCTTATAGATAATTGATTTCCATCACTGTTATAATTCTGCCAAACCATTAAAATTAGGACAGAAATAGATCACTGGTTCTCCTCCAAATGATAAAGGCTTTGAGTGGATGAATTTTATTCCTTTGAGGGAAGGTTTTGTTTTAGCTTTTTCTAAAGCTATACATGGGGAATCTCAGCTACTAATTTATACCACTGTTGTCTTGATCCATAAACAATATTACCTCTATGGTTCTGGAACTTTTAGGGGAATTCTAGAAAACAATTAATGAGTACATCTGAAAAAAAATGCTGATGATATTTGATTTTGTTGTTGACCTTCAACAGAACTGTCTCCAAAAGAAGCAAGGAAAAACCAAAGTATTCTGGATGAGTCCTGAGGGCCACTATTTATCTACTTCTACTTTTTTAACTCACTCATCAATCAAGTTATAAAAATAGCACTACAATCTTTAATTAAGTTTGCAGAATTAGAAGACTGGGCTTTTTTAAAAAAACATATCAGCTTCATTTTGGTGTACTTCAATAGGCAGTATATAATATAGACTCTCCTGCTCCAAAAATAATTAGAGACAATGCATAAAAAGCTACAGGTACATTCTAATGCTGAATTTATTTGGTCCAATTTACAGATAAAACAACAAGTTCATTTATGAATTTTATTCAATCCAGGAATGTGATATAATTCTTGCAACTAAAAGAGTTGAAGTCTGGACACAAATAGCACATCAAAGTTATACACCAAATTTAAGGGCAAAGAAATTGGTTGGATTATTTCTTGAAATATCTCTGGTGAAAAGTGATAATACTCCAATAATTTTGTACAGGCAAAGCTATACTGTAGGTGACAGTAGCATCACTATTTTTTAAAAAAGAATGTTCTTATAAAATCCCTTGATATATAATGAGATACTACTTGCAAGTTAAGAGAAAGTAGAACAATGTCTGCTTGGAACAATTTGCTTGCTTATCTTATCCAAATTTTCATTAAAGTTTTGAGCCACAGTGCGGCAATGGTTGGAGTGCAGTACTGTAGGTAATGTCTGCTGCCTGCCAGCTTCCTGCAACTTGGCAGTTCAAATCTCATCAGGTTCAAGGTTGCTTCGGGCTTCCATCCTTACGAGGTCAGTAAAATGAGGACCCAGGTTGTTGGGGGCAATATGCTGATTCTGTAAACTGCTTAGAGAGGGTTGTAAAGCACTGTGAAGTGGTATATTCCGTAATCTAAATGCCATTGCGATTGCTAAAGGACCTATCCTCAGTTTCTAAGAAACCTCAGGATTCCAAGCACCACTACAAAAAAAGCTATTTAATGAGTTAAACACTATTTAATTTAACTAGTTAAATACCATTGAATTAAAGAGTGTTTAACTCATGATCTGGTAGAATAGAATAGAATAGAATAGAATAGAATAGAATAGAATAGAATAGAATTCTTTATTGGCCAAGTGTGATTGGACATACAAGGAATTTGTCTTTGGTGAATATGCTCTCATAAAGAAAATATACATTTGTCATGAATCATATGGCACAACACTTAGTGATAGTCATAGGGTACAAATAAGCAATCAAATCTCACTAGGAAAGAATCAATATAAATCCTAAGGATACAAGCAACAAAGTTACAATCATAAGTGGGAGGAGATGGGTGATAGGAACAATGAAAAGATTAATAGTAATAGTAATGCAGACTTAGTAAATAGTTTGACAGTGTTGAGGGAATTATTTGTTTAGCAGAGTGACGGTGTTCAGGAAAAATTGTTCTTGTGTCCAGTTGTTCTGGTCTGCAGTGCCCTATAGCATTATTTTGAGGGTAGGAGTTGAAATAATTTATGTCCAGGATGTGAGGGGTCTGTAAATATTTTCACAGCCCTCTTTTTGACTTGTGCAATATACAGGTCCTCAATGGAAGGTTGGCAGTAATTGTTTTTTTTAAGCAGTTCTGGTTATCCTCTGAAGTCTGTGTCTGTCTTGTTGGGTTGCAGGACCAAAGTAGACAGTTATAGAGGTGCAGATGACAGATTTGATAATTCCTCTGTCGAACTGTATCAGCAGCTACTTGGGCAGTTTGAGCTTTCTGAGTTGGTGCAGAAAGAACATGGTTTGTTGTGATTATACCTAGAAACCTTTGATTCCAAAGTGAGTTCGAAATCTAGGAATATGAATAGTGTCTGGTACTTGCCAACATCAAAATGAAGCTAAGCAAAGCTATAAAAGCTGTATTTGCAAAATAGATAGCTGCTAAAGAACCAGCTATTAGAAAGAAATCTTATTCCTAAATGCCTAAGTTATCTCAATTGAAAAAAACAACAACAACAGAGGGTAGGGAAAATCACCCAGCTTTGCCAAAAATGCAATTAATCTTGTTTTTTTAGATTCAAAAGAGCTGTTTACAATAACTCAGCAGATCTCCAAGCTAGCATAATATGTATTTAGTCATTTAAAGTTGGTGCGTAATTGGAGGGAGAAAAATAGAAGAAAAGCAAATGAAAGGTGAACAAAAAAAAAGGAAAATAAATACCATTTCCTGCACAGAAAGAACATTTCCACCTTGGCACTGTTCTCTCTCCCCAAGTCCTCCAAAGAGTTCTGAAGCTGGTAGTGTTATCATCTTCACCGCTGCAAACCTACAAATGCTGGGAATAAGCAAGGAACAGCGTGAACTAATCAGTGTTCTTTCAGCCAAATAATGGAGAGCAGACAAGCCATCATTTTTACTACTACAGCATCTCCTCAATAATAATAATAATAATATAAAAAAGAACCCCCTTGGTTCCACTCAACAAAGAGGGTGGGTAGGATGGGAAAATGGAACTGCGAGTATTCCTATGTTTTTAATACAAAACTGAAGATGCTGTACAGTGATGGCATAACAGTAACATTTTGCAGCCAGGGATTTTTCTTATCAGTTTATTTATGATTGCTTGTACATTGCGGGATATATTTATTCTCTATGTGGATGTCATGGAGTAGGGGGGAAATGACAGCATGCTTGAACCTGAAAATAGGATAGGACAGGAATTTCACTGCATATATCATTAGATATCTCTTCTCCTTCTCCTGCTCCTTCTGCTTCTGCTTCTCCTTCTCAGCACCATACTGTTCCGGTATGGTTCTGTGGAGGGCCTACCTTCCTGCTCGCCCTCTTTAGCTGTATTTGAGCTCTTTGGTGCTTTCGCACACGGAGCCTGTGGCACCTGCACAATGCTTTGCTGAGCAGCTGGAGCATTGTGAAGCATCGCAGGAGGTAAGGACGCCGGGTCCCGTTGCATGCATGCATGCATATGTGTGTGTGTGTGTGTGTGTGTTGTATTTGTGCTGATAAATAAATAAAGGGAGACTAGTATAGATCTATTTCAACCTATTTAGGTCTCATCAGCTAGCCATACCCTTACTGGGAATCGAACCAGGGCTGTATTGCATATTAGGTCAATGTAATTGCCACTAAGCCACAGGCTCTCTTCCTTATCAGCTAGGCCAGAGAAATAGGTATGTATTTGTGTTATATTTGGGCATACCAGGGGTTGTAACACACATACATACATACATACATTGATTATATCTGAAATAAATATCAGAACAAGATCTAATGAACAGTTCAAACAACTAATTCGTAAAACAGCATATGGAAATGAAAATGAACACAGGTTCTAGTGTAAAATGGATCTCAGTGGAGGGATTTTGTGAATGGGATAGGACATGAAACATATTTGCTTTGCTGCTGTTGAATCTTATATAAATGAGTGGCCAGCATTGCTACCTAATCAGATTGGTTAATATCCCGCTGCTGATCTGTACATAAACAGTTTGTACACTGGACTGTAATAGTAACTTTCAGACGGAAAAAAAGAGGCAAAAAAGAGTGCTCAAACTTTTTCCCCCAAATGTGATAAGATGACATTCCCAGTTCTTTTGCATCTTTTGCCATACCAAATGTAGGCTAACCTATTGTAATTAAAAACATAATGTAGATAGTGGGAGGGAAGGACAATAGTAATCCTTTGTTTGGTATTATTTGTTGCTTGTTATCAAGTAGGAAGGGAGGGAGGGAGGGAGGGAGGGAGGGAGGGAGGGAGAAAGAAAGAGAGGGAGGGAGGGAGGAAGGAAGGAAGGAAGGAAGGAAGGAAGGAAGGAAGGAAGGAAGGGAGGAAGGAAGGAAGGAAGGAAGGAAGGAAAAGATCTGCCTAAAAGGTCAAGAATCAATAAGATTAATCCTGCAGGCCTTGAATCTCCCAATCTCTCCCTCCATCTGAGTTCATAACCTTCTTAGGTTAAATAAAATTCACAATCAGGAGAAGTTATTTATAACCACACTGATATTTAATTTTGTTCTTAGCTCTGCAAAGAAGGCGTAAGCAGCCATGCCTCCGACTGATTAATAGGTAACTGGGATGGGAGGTGGTTAATCAGAATGGAAGCCATGATGTTATTGAAGCTCTGCCCTATTTTACTGTAATCCTTATCTTGACTTTTCTGAGTCCTCTCCCTGCAGACACCCCTGGATTACTGGATAGTTTTGCATTGAAATATGGGTGTTTGTGAATACAGCACAATACCAGGGGGGGAAATGGAGG
This sequence comes from Natrix helvetica, assembly GCF_964273705.1. Taxonomy (NCBI): domain Eukaryota; kingdom Metazoa; phylum Chordata; class Lepidosauria; order Squamata; family Natricidae; genus Natrix; species Natrix helvetica. Next base: position 17,754,329 of record NC_138549.1, on the reverse strand, counting down.
AACACTGCCAAAAAACTGCAATGGAAATAAAGGAAGAAAACAAAGCTGAAGTATTTTCTGATAGTAGAGAGAAAGGATGAATTATTCTGTCAATTATATTTATCTTTTTCTCATTTGTTCAAGCTCATTTCAACCTTAGCTTGGATTTCTCTCTCTCTCTGTCTCTGTCTCTCTCTCTCTCTCTCTCTCTCTCTCTCTCTCTCTCTCTCTCTCTCTCTCTCTCTCTCGTCTATAATTCAGGCTCAATTTTGTCCTTTTTAAACTACTTACTGTGCACATTTTCCCTTAAAATAGGCATAATCGAAATTATTCTTTCTCACGTGCATTCTTGCATGCATTACTTGAGTGGCAAACTGTATTGGGAACCTAGGCGTCTTTTGGATTATCCTTTTTTAAAAGAAATTTAAACTCTGATATGGTTTCATTAGACATATGCTTATACCTCTGAAGGAGGAAAACCATTTTAAAACTGAGTGCCCAATGTAACTGACACAACTTTTTCATTTGATTTACTGCCACAAGAAATAGGGAGAAAGAATCATTTTAAAGTTTGTTTGCAAAAAATGATCCTAACACACTATTTTTAAGGTAGTACAATTCCTAAACTTACTGTAGTTCTCAAAGACATAATGTATTGAAAATACCTTTCTAGTACACAGTTTAATTTATATAGCGTATGGCATCTAGAGAAGTCATGCATTCGCTGATATACAAATTTAGCTTAAATAAACCATCAGCATATCTATCTATCTATCTATCTATCTATCTATCTATCTATCTATCTATCTATCTATCTATCTATCTATCTATCATCAATCTATCTATCTATCATGTGGATAGTACTATATAGGAGACAATGTATTAAATTAAGATAAAACCATAATCATTTCACCATAATATAGAGTCATGGAATTGCAATGGAATATATATATTATAATTCAATATCTAAGAAAGCCAGTGGTGGGATTCAGTTTTTTTACTACCAGTTCTGTGGGCTTGATGGGCATGGCATGGATTGGTGGGCATGGCAAGGGAAGGATACTGTAAAATCTCCATTCCCTCCTCACTCCAGGGAAAGGTTACTGCAAAATCCCCATTTCCTCCTGATCAGCTGGGACTCAGGAGGCAGAGAATAGATGGGGGTGGAGCCAGTCAGAGGTGGTATTTACTGGTCCTCCAGAACTGGTCAGAACCTGCTGAATACCACCTCTGAAGAAAGCTAACCATTTAATCATTTCTGGTGTGGCCATAGTGAGAGTATTCTGACTGCCATGATGATATACTCCAGATTGCCTTCTGTCTTAAGGTTAAAGTACAACTAAAAGTCTATACACATGGCAACCAAACTGGTTATTGCATCCCTCACCATCAAAAACTACAGAGGCAGCAATTATAATACAACAGTTCTTTTAAGAATTCCAGTGCCCAGTAACTGACCCCAATGCAACACTTGAAAACAATGAAACGTTAACTTGTCAGTGATTATTAAGGTTCTACCTGTTCCACAAATGCAGTGACTGTGTTGCTTCTTATTTGAAGGATTTCACATCTTTCCCGTTATTTGCTGAATAAGATACATCTTGCCCTTTTGAAGGTTTTGTTTTACTATCATATAGGCTGTTGAAGTGATGTCCCGGTGTCTGGAAGCCGTAAGGGTCTGGATGGATGACAACAGGCTCAGGCTCAACCCCTCCAAGACAGAGTGGCTGTGGCTTCCGGCTTCCCGGTTCAACCAGCATATGCCATCGCTGACCATCGGAGATGATCAATTAGCCCCGGTGGAAGGGGCACGCAATTTGGGCGTCCTCCTTGATGCCCTGCTGTCTATGGAAGATCATGTGGCAGCCGTGGCGAGGGGGGCGTTCCACCAGGTTCGCCTGGTGCGCCAATTGCGGCCCCTTTTGGACCGGGAGGCCTTGCGTACAGTCACTCACGCACTGGTGACGTCTCGCCTGGACTACTGTAATGCTCTCTACATGGGGCTCCCCTTGAGGTGCACCCGGAGACTGCAGTTGGTCCAGAATGCAGCCGCGCGGGTAATTATGGGGAGATCGAGGTTCTCCCATATAACACCTATCCTGCGCGAGCTGCACTGGCTTCCTGTGGCCTACCGGGTGCGCTTCAAGGTGCTGGTTACCACCTTCAAAGCGCTCCATGGCACAGGGCCTAGTTACCTGTGGGATCGCGTCCTGCCCCATACATCCCTGCGACCCGTCCACTCACACAGAGAGGGACTACTCCGGGTGCCGTCCTCCAGAGAGTGCCAGAGGTCAGCGCCCAGAAGTAGGGCCTTCTCTGTAGTGGGCCCCACCCTTTGGAATGACCTCCCCCCAGACATCAGGACTACAACCGACCTTCGCTCCTTCCGTATGAAGCTGAAAACCTACCTGTTTTGACTAGCTGACCTGGCATAATTCTACAACCTCTCCAGCCCAGGGCATTTTTAATTGGTAATTTTAGTTTTTAAGGGTTAATTTCACTGGGGTTTTAACTTTTTTAGGTATTGTAACTTATTTATTTATTCTTACCTCCTCTGTACGCTATATAATACTTTTGTACGTCGCCCCGAGTCCCTGTGGGGAGAGGGGGCGACTAATAAGTTCAAGTAATAAATAATAAATAAATAATAGAGGAGTGGGTGTTTCCAAGGAATTAATGGAGAAAATGAATGCTGGGGAAGAGCTAAGGATTATAAAGTGATTGTTATCTTAAGAAGGAAGGCAATGAAAAGTTTAGACAATATCATGAAGAATGAGAACACTTCAATGACAACAAAGAGAAGAATCATTAAAGGCACGGTCCTCTCAGGTTTTACAAAGTTGTGAAAACTGGACATTGAGAAAGAGTGGGAGAAAGAAGATAAATGTCTTTGTACAAGGGTTTAGGAGATAAGTGATAAAAGTACAATTGACTGAAAAAATAATCAGTCTGCCAATTTAGTTCAAGAGTGATTTTTCCCTTATCTATTAGGAAACAGTAAAATTACCTGCTTCCAACTTGCAAATCAAGGTGGAATCTTCAAATCAGTCCTGCTTCTATTTGGATCATTAAAAGACACAAGCACATTCAAGGATACCGCTTGAATACATGTGAATCTACTATAAATGATCTGTGTGCATTGCATTCAAAGGTGTTTGATGCATTTATGCTATTGAACTGATCTTATACTCCTAAGCAATTTGCCTTTTTAGCTTTGTGATGCATTAGCCTCAGGAATACTAAAATTATCATCAATTTAACTGAACTCTTCCTTTGCTTATACATAAGTAGGAGTTACAAGCAATGTTTCTCTGTAGAAGCCTCTAATATATAGATGCTTTCTCCTTCAAGATTTTTTGGGAAACTGTTAAGAACACCACACACACACACACACACACACACACACACACACACCAGAGAGCTTTAGGGAAATGAACGATTATGATTGCACTAACCACATTATATTTATTTATGCTTTTTTTTTAAAAAAATGATTTAATATTGTAAACCTGCAGGAGTAATTTTTGTTGGAAATGATGGTAAACCATAGATGATAGCTAGATAGAAGATAGATAGATAGATAGATAGATAGATAGATAGATAGATAGATAGATAGATAGATAGATAGATAGGATAGAGATAGAGATAGAGATAGAGATGATAGAGATAGAGATAGAGATAGAGATGATAGAGTTAGAGTTACAGACAAAGACACAGACATAGATATACAGTGTTACTTAGGGGTATATTCACTTTTATTGCCAGCAGTTTGGACATTAATGGCTGCGTGTTGCGTTATTTTGAGGGGACAACACATTTACACTGTTTACAAGCTGTATAATCACTACTTCACATTGTAGCCAAGTGTCATTTCTTCAGTGTTGTCACATGAAAAGATACACTGAAATATTTACAAAATGTGAGGGGGTGTCCTCAGTTCTGTGATATAATGTGTATGTATAATCTATTATCTTAAAAAAATCTATTTATTTTTAACTGATTAGTGCAATCAGTTAAATTTTGGATATTACTGACTAGGGAAGACTCACAATCAGTGCATGTTTCTCACCTAAGGTCCATGTGAAACCTGCAGTAGATTTAAATTAGTGATTTGAATATTTAATTTAACAATAGTAGTCCATGAACTACTATGTAGCTTGAGCAGAAAGACACTGAGGTGCCAGTGTGGGATTGTGTGGGTACCATCTGATTGTGACTGTAGGATGAGGCAGAGAAATGTGACATTGTTTTGTTTTTGTGATCAGAATCTGAAGAATTCTGAAGGACAATTCCATTTGACCTTGCTAACAGCTCCATGGAGTCTCGGAGTTAAAGGTTATATACCTATAGTTGTGTATATATGTTTATGCTCTGACATTTATCTGTCTGCCCAAATCTCATAGATAATCTTCACCAAGTTATTTGTTTTTGTGCCTCATGAGTTTCCATTATTTGAAGAGTGCTGGAGCAGAAAATTACCAGCTGAAAATAAAGAGATTGCCATTTGGTATCATACATCTCATTCCTTTTTTTATTCTTAGTATTCTATTATTGCAAGTTTGAATTTATTTGCATTTTCCCATTGCTGTTCTTTGGCAAACGGCATATTTTACTTTCTCAGAATTCCAGAAACCGACCACCACTGAAGAAAGATGGAAACCATTGAGATTCCACCCTGTAATTGAAAATACTTATGTCCTTCCTTTTCCTGCTTGGATTTGACAACTGAATTATGGAATAGGAAGTGGCGTGTTAGCATCTGGCAAAGATGATAAATTGTCCTGCCATATATCTGTGTACCGGAAAAGGAAACTTCAAAAGGGACTAATTCAGAGACTCTGAAACGAATGAGAATATTTTTTTTGGTGACCTCTGGAGATTTAGGAGCAGATGGTGCATCTGTGGCTAGTTTATGTGCTTGTATTTATGACCCTAGAGGTTGACCTATCTTACAAACTTAGAAACCTACAAACACACCTGGCTAAGTTCTGTTCTCCATTCAAAAAACAAGTCAAAAACCATCTTGAACTCACAAGGATGGGGAAATATATTGGTGCCAAGCTATGCATGCAGGGAGTATTTTCTAAGGACTTTCAGCCAACCGTTTCATAGCTTTCTCCCACCCCAGCCAGTAAGGTCTCCAGAGTCTAAAACAGAAGTGTCTTATATCTGCCATCTGTGTTTTGAGATAAGAAACTGCTGGAGGGTTAAGGAAGAAATGAAGTAATTGGAAAACAGGGGAAAGTAAATTGGGTAGTCAACCATTATATAATTAGAAATAAATGGATTGTCTAGGAAAAGGATCCATGATGAAGGAAAATAAATGTTAAAGAACAAAATCCATCTGTGTAATATATCGGAAAAAGAAACCTACAAAACTCATTCCCCAATTTCTCATGTTGAGAACTGATGTAAGAGGGCTGAGGAACATGAGGCCCACAATATACTGAAGGTAGAGTTGGGCTTCACATAATTTACCAACTGATTCCCCTAGTGCAGAATCAAAAATGTGAGTGAGCAGTTTGTAAAATGTGAGGGCAGCTTCAAATACATGGTAATTTCATGCGCGCGGCTTCCAGCACACCTTCTTGGGCAACCCCGGTGTGTAGAACAGGTGAGGCACGGAAATCAGCTGGGCTGTATGGGCGGGGAGAGCGAGCCAGAAAGTGAGATATATAGGACGGGATAGCGCTGGGGCAGGTGTGCAGGCCCAGCCAGTGGTCGGAACAACTGGCAACAGCCCACCTCTGACTGAAGGTCACAAGCTTTCTTTCCCCAAAAGCATATACTTAAGTTGATTCTGCTTATGTAATGTGGAATACTGATTCCTGGATAGGATAAAATATAACAAAAATAGACATGGGGATTGCTGGATATCTCCATTCAGTTTCTTTCTCTGTCTTCTTCTCTGTGAGAAGATGACTTTACCTCAGTAGGGAAACAATTCCATGATTTTTACTTTGTTTATCAGAAGGAGTTTATTAGGGCAGAAATGTGTAGGCTGATAGTTACTATAATTGCAAAAGATAACTGTAGGTGTGGAATTACAATGCTGATTTTTAAATGAATGCCTCCCCTACTGATAAAGTGAGGCTTCTGTAAAATTAAATCAGATGTGATTTATTCAAACAGATACATCACCACTGCTGCTAGCACAATGGAACTTCTTTTGAATCTCATCTCTCTCGTTGTCCTTGACAGCTCATTAAGCTTTTGAAGCTGCTACGATAAGAAAGTAAGAGTTATTAAGAGTCTACTTTACTTGTGTAAAGGTATCCACCAACAAGATTATATCCTTGGATTCAAAATTAATTATGGGGTAAATTATGCAGTTTCAAGGAATTCTTACCTAATTTTGACTCTTGCTATTAATAGTTATGTAATCATGTGTGTGTGTGTTTATTTATCTGTTTGTCTCTTTGCCCATTCATCCTTTAAATTTAAAGTATTTCAGCCATATAATACCAGTGAAAGTTTTAAATAGAAAGTAGATTCTAATAGCAATTCACGGCCTTTGCAGAGATTTCCAGAACTATGATTCTTGGGGCAATTTGAGTTTGTACCAGATAGAGTATGCATTGAAGTGGCTTCTATAAAATAATTATTTGCTATAATGAGACTTCTGGATGTGTCAGCATTGTTAGGCATGCAATTGTGTACTTGCACCCATTAAATATATGTAATGGCATAAGGAAAGTCAGCCGAAATGAATCTGCTGTCCCAGAAGAAAAAAGAACCCACCTCCACCCATCCAATCTGTTTCTTGAGCCCTGGTGGTGCAGTGGTTAGAACGCAGTACTGCAAGCTACTTCTGCTGACTGCCGACTGACTGCAATTTGGCAGTTCGAATCTCACCAGGCTCAAGTTTGACTCATCCTTCCATCCTTCCAAGGTTGGTAAAATGATGAGCCAGAATAGGGCAATAGGCTGACACTGTAAACCGCTTAGAGAGGGCTGTAAAGCATTGTGAAGTGTTATATAAGTCTAAATGCAATTGCTATTCTTCCTGAACAACTTTCTTTGCCAGCAATTATCCCTCAAAATGTTCATACCACTATTTAGCCATCAATTGACATTTGTCCTCGGACAACAGACTAAATGATTGTGGAGGCAGGTATAATAATCACTTTACAATAGTACACTTATGAAGTCCTTTGGAATTTCATATATGAAATATGGCTGGGAGACAAACAGTTCTATTGAATTATATGCCTGAAGCATAATCAAAGGTATTTTTTTCAGATATTATATTGGGAAGATAGCATATTTTAGGTAGTAACTTGCTCTTAATTACTGTAGATGGCCATTCTAGTCCATTACACAAAATATTCCAAAGTTACTTTTTCAAAAGGCAAATGGACATCCATGATCTGGATGATTGAGAATCTCCATAGAGTTTTCTGATTATTGGTTCTGATGTTAATGTAACTGATTTCTAGGATTAGTAACATAACATCTGAAATTTACTTTCTGTCCCGGAATGCAGAAAGTGTGATGAAAAGGAAATTCAGCTATTATCTATTTACCCAACATCTACATTTGGTTTCCTAGAATATATATATATTTCAATAACCTTTAGAAATTCACGTTGTCCTCTTTGCACTGATTGTATGAATTAATGGAAAAGAAAAGTCAGAAGCCTTGATACTGGAGAAACAAAAGCATTTTCTTGCTTTGAACTTTAATAATATAAAACCTCCCACCATTATACAAAAGGCATTTAGATGTGAAAGAATCTATTTCATCCTTGATTGAACAACCAGGACAAGAGAAAATACTTCAGTTCCTTTACTAAAGAGCTGCATCTTTCTTTTCAGAATTAAAGTCTGTTTCATCCCCAACACCCTTTTTTTAAACATTAAATCAAGCTTTTTAGAATGTGTTTAAAATAGTTAGATCCAATGATAAAAGCTAACCATTTTTGTCCCAAGCAGAGACTGCTGTAAATGTCAGACAGTTTTCCAAAGAAATGGAACATTAGTTCACAGGCCAAAGGGCACATTACTTAGGAAGAAAGTACCTAAAGGTCCAAAGAGAGTATATGAGGGCCTTTTTCAATGATTGATAGATAGATAGATGTTCAAACTGGGGTTGGGGAATTGCAAAATTAGACATTTGATATCAGACATTGATAGTAGAATGATGTTATGGTACAATACTGCAACTTTTAAAGAAAATTGGCTGTTATGAAAGTGTCTTATCTCTATCTACCTGGTGGTTGTTTATTGGCTTATCTTTCTGGCCAAATGACACAATAGAAAAGTGTTAATCAGTTACATCTATTTATCAATTTCACCAAAAAAACATTGATGTGTGTGTGTGTGTGTGTCTGTGTGTGCATGTGTCAGTGGTGGGATTCAAATAATTTAACAGCCAGTTTTCTACCCTAATGATTTCTTCCAACAACCAGTTCACCAAACTGTGTGCATGTCTCTGTGTGGAAGGGGAATTGGCAAGAACGCTAAGAATGCACAGTCCAGCGCTTGGAACAATTTAAATCAGGAGAGAAAGGGAGAAGGAGGGAGGGAAGGAGAGAGAGATTCTTTAAGAATTTCATACTGAAGTTACAAGGAATACAAAAGAAATAATCCCTCATTAATTACTCTGGTGAATTGTTGCTGTCTGTGCAGATAAGATAGATATAGCGTCAGTCGTGTAGAGAAATAATTTTTTGCAAAGAAAATGCAGATGGTTCTGCCCATCTTATTCCTTTCAAGGATCCTTTATCAAATTGGATTCCTGTTTAAGGAGATGTAGGACTTGGTTTGACACTTTGAGTAGGCTAGGTGTCAGATGAGGATTAAGAGGAAACTAGAATTCTGTAAGTCAGCTTTAGAATGATGGGTTATCGTATTTTCCTTTTTAAAGAGTACAATGCAAATCCCGAAAGACTGGTGAGTGACAATCATCCTACTATTCAAAAAAAATGCAACAAAATTGATCCAAACTATTTTTCTTATCAGCTTTTCGCACATCATTAGACAACAATAGGGGAGATGTTTGTGGTAGACACTGCAGGACAGTTAAGAAGTAGAGATTTTCGTCGCAGATGAATGGATGGGTTTTAGTGGGGAAAAAATCTCATACTGTACACTATTTAATTCTTAAAATATCTAATTGGGAAGTATACTTCAAAATCCAGACTGGAGTCTATTTAATGTTCATTGATTGTTTAATGCAGTGTCCAAAACTAACCTTTAGTCTGAGGCAGTCCACAATAGAGACACATTTATGGTCTTTGATCAAAAGCCTTTAGAAACATAATTGGCCCATTATTAATGGGCATCTTATGTCTCTCATGGCAGCCTCAAGAGATGTGAGGACAGGATACAGGCTAGCTGACCATACTTTCAATAATAAGTCATTAACAGAAAAAATAAACGGGACATGATTTCAATTCTCTGCAGAATGCCGATTTCAGCAAACCTAATTTTGTGAGTGTCATTTGTTCTAAACGGCAAGGAACAGAATGGTTTGAGGAGAGCATTATGTGCATTTAAACAATCATCATCTTCTTTTAAAGACTCCATACTCTCTTGCAGGTTGGAGTCTTGGGCAACTGAATGGAGTCAAGTGTTTACTGGCCGGATGCCCTTCCTGTTGCCAATGCGAAGAGTGCTTCAGGAGATATATTCTCATTGTGCCCAGAGAGAGAAATATCTGCCTCTACCTAGGCTCAAACTCACAGCCTCCTGACTGTGAGGCAAGAGCTTCACCTCTAGGCCACCGCACCATTCTATGTGCACCTCCACAATGGAACCTTGAAAATCAGATGAAGACTAATGATCATGAATCAAAAATTTCATAAAGAAACCTAAAATCCATTTTTAATCTATAAAGGATTCTAGTAAGTAAATCTGAAGCTTCAAATATCTTTTTTTTTTCAACATTTGAGAAGAGAACACAATGAGTAGTAGCCCCAATTGTTTATGTGAGCATTGCCGCAATACTTGAAGTTTTCTCTAAGAAGAAATATCATATATACCAGAGTCCTTAAAGTTAAAATCCTTTTATGAAGCCCTCCTGGTTTATACTGCAATCACAGTCTCTCCTAGAGGTGGGACCATCCAAATTTCTAAGATTTATTATCTAAAGACTGAAATATTCAAAGTTGAGGGTATGAATTTGGCTGCTGTGTTTTATTTTTCATTAGACATTAAATCTAGTTTGGACTTTATCCTTTTATACAGATGCCCACTAATTTCCAGAGAGGTAACATTCAGAGGGTAAACTTTGTTGTAGAGTAGAGTAGAGTAGAGTAGAGTAGAGTAGAGTAGAATAGAATAGAATAGAATAGAATGGAATAGAATGGAATAGAATAGATTTAGTTCGAAGGGACCTTGGAGGTTTTCTAGGCGTTTTCAATGTTATTATAGCTCTTAAGTGGTTTTCTGACTCTCTTAGTAATCAACTTCAGATTCATAATTCAAAAGCATTTATCTCTCCTCCCCTCTTTATTTTAGTTTTTTCTCCATGGCCAGCTTTCACATATAAATTTTATGTCTGGAAAGGACATTTATTAAATTATTGTAATATTTGTTATCATTGTTGTCATTTATTGAATTATAGTACTATTTGTTGTTATTAACCACTATATTCCTGTCTTATTTCTAGATAAGGTAAGATAGGGTAGTGTAGGGTAGGATAGGGAAGGGAATCAATGGTGGGTTGCCAATTGTTTTACTACAAGCATGCTCATGTGCCCGGTCACATGCGTGACACTTCTGCACACGTGCAGAAGCATCTGGGCAGGTGGGCGGAGCCTCCCACTACCTCTACTACTGGTTCGCCCAATCCGGCCCAAGCTGGGAGCAACCCACCTCTAAAGGGAATGGAATCCATGTTTTTAATTTATTCTTTGGAAAGTCATGGAATATTACCTGGTATTGCACTAGCCATAGAATAATATAGATAATAGCTAAATATGATAATATATAAGCAAATGGTAAGGAAAAAAGGTAAAAGTGCAAAAAGCAATATAGTTAGAACAAGAGGAAAAAAAGGAAAAGATAATAAAAGAAGTGACGTCAAATCTTCTTTGCAACAGCCCAAAATCACCTTATAAGAGAGGGAGGTGGCATAAAAATGTAATAAATAAATAAATAAATAAAACAATACAAACAACCATATTATCCTTCCTCCCTTTTTTAAAATTACATGATAAATATCTCTTGTATCCCATAATATTTTTGTTTTCAATCAACAAATCCAGAAACTCACTTCTATTTTTTTCTACATTGAACTAAAAGTCCATAAAAAGGTTTCCTTTGAAACTGTAATTTAATGCAGAACAAAATAAAAATACATTCCAAACAGCACTTTTTAGTAAATATGGCATATTACTTTCAGATATTTTTTTGGCATACTAATGATAAATAAATTGTGATTTATGTAATTAACAAGCACTTATGGCTCAGTTTGCCTAAATATATCCTTCAAAAAATATTATGTGCATTCATGCATCCTATAATTTCCATTAAATGCTTTGTAAAAATTTGGATATAGATTATGTTTTTAATATCTGACTCATAATTATGTGCATCTACAATATGTATCAAACAGGCTTTGAGTTGAAACAGAATGATAAAAATGGATAACATGCAAATTACTATATAGATTGCTTTATTAATTTACATTTTATTTTGCCAAACCTCTGGTGAAGTTGTTTTTTAAATAAAAAACACTTGCATTTTTGTTGTAATTTATATGAAAAAAATTAACACAAACTAAGTGCCTAAGTTTAGAAAAGTTAACAGTAAAAAAAAATGTAGGTTGGTGATTTGATGTGCACACAGTATCTGAATATTATTATCCTGTAATATAATATATGGTTGCTTGTATTATTTACTTGGTTTATTAATATTGATAGTTGTGTTATAAGTCCATTTAAATGTAAATAAAGTCAAATGCTCTTAATAAAGTAAGTGCAATACAGCAGAAGTGGTATTCTGCCAGTTCACCCCAGTTCTAGCGAACTGGTAGTGGCACCAGCAGGAGGCTCCGCGCACCTGCCCAGACATCATCACAGATGCTCTGTGCATGAACAAAAGGTTCTGCACATGTGCAGAAGTGCCGCCTGCAAGCGAAGCGCACGCGCACACACTCCCGGTTCCGTACCAGTAGTGAAGGTAAGAGGATTCCATGCCTACAATAGAGTAGTTATTAATTATGCCAAACACTTGTGTAAGTGAACCAAGGAAGTTCCAGTTATATTTGCTTTGGAAATAGTATTTTGTGAACAGTGTGTAACTTGGCTAGTTTGTGTAGAAACAACCAGATTTTAAGTCTTCCACTCCCTCCCACTACACCACAATTTATTTTTAACAAACAAAAGGTTGGATTTCCAACTACAAAATTAATGGCTAGAGCTAATATGAAAAAAATCCAGGTAGAGGAGTGAGAGAAAACTGCTTCTTCCGTAGAAGGAAAACACTTTTTGAGATTTTATTATTCTTGGATCCACGGTTATGTTGATCTTCATAGTTTCACACAGTCAACAGAAGGCATATATTCCAACTTAATGGTCTTTCCATCTGTCCAGGAATTCTCCCATTGATAAACAGTATCTCAAAAGATAGTTTATAAACATTCTTATAGTCACTAACCAGGTTCATAAAACAATATAATTTCCTGTTTTATTAAAGCAATTTTTGTTATAATGTCTTGTTTATTAAGGCAATGTCTGCTCTACCAGCCAAATAAATAATATTTGGGTTAGGTTAAACAAATGGGCTGTTTAATCATTTGCAGGAGCCAAATCAGGAGATTATCAGAACTGTCATTATATCACTGGAGGAGGATGAGAAGGAAGGATGAAAATGTACATAAAAGGTAGATAAGGAAGAATAAATAAAACTAGGAATAACTTTAAAGAAAAAGAGAGGGAAAAGGGACATAAAGAGACAGCAATAGGATTCAATTAACAATTGGATTTTTTTGCCCTTTCTCTTGAGTACAGATCCAGAAAAAAAATTTCTCTTTGCAGTTGAAAGATTTGGTGAAATATATTTTATAATTCATCATTGTAAATAGTAAATAGTAACAACTATAAGAAGACCACAATCCTGTTGAACTATAGATGCCTAAAAGCCAAAGTTTGATTGTTTGGATTGGGTATTTTCATTTTATATGTATTCTGTCCACATTTTATTAGATTATGGAATACTTTTGTGACAATTGTAAATAGCTTTTGATGTTTCTGTAATGAGGAATGATATGGAAGTACTCTTAATTAACTATACACTCATATGTTTGCTGCATAGATCTGAGCAAATATGGAAGTAGCATGAAAACCAAATTACAATTCTTTTGATCACAGGTTTCCATATTGTTCAGCAGCATAAGCAAAAAAATAAAAATAAAAAATCAGAACACAAAATATAAGCTGGCCGGTTACGACCTTGTAGATGACTCCTACTCTGCCAAGGACCTTGAAGTACTTATCTCTAATGATCTGAGTGCCAGAGCTCACTGTAACAACATTGCCAGAAAGGCACTAAGAGTTGTTAACCTAATCCTGCATAGCTTCTTCTCCAGTAATATTGTACTGCAAACTAGAGCATACAAAACATTTGCTAGACCAGTCCTTAAATACAGCTCATCTGTCTGGAATCCACACTGCATATTGGACATTAATACAATTAAGCGAGTCCAGAGATATTTCACCAGAAGAATCCTCTACTCCACTACTCACAGGATAATACCTTATGCCACCAAACTTGAAATTTGGGGCTTAGACAACTTAGAACTACGCCGCCTTCGGTCTGACCTAAGCGTAGTAAATAAAATTATTTACTACAGTGTTCTACTTGTTGATGACTACTTCAGCTTCAGTCACAACAATACACAAGCACACAAGAGATACAAATTCAAGGTAAAATATACCAAACTCGATTGCAGAAAATATGACTTCAGTAACACAGTGGCCTGGAATGCATTACCTGACTCAGTGGTTTATTTCAGAAACCCCCAAAACTTTAACCTTAGACTGCCTAGGGTTGACCTCACCCCATTCCTCAGAGGTCTGTAAGGGATGTGCATAAGCACATCAATGAGCCTACCATCCCTATCCTAACAACCCCATTTATTTGTATCCATTTCATGTACTCATAATCTTGTATGTACTTATGTCTATTATCTTATACATACTTGACAAAACAAACAAACAAACAAACAAACAAACAAATAAATAAAATATCCCATCCACCTGGAGAAGATATTCGAAATAATGGAAAATGGGATGGAAAATTGTTTTCCTCCATGAACTTCCTAAATTCATTTAACCTAACAACCAATGTTGAATATGTATTTTGTAGAATAGCAACATTTCATGTAAGACATTCTTCTAGAACTCTGATTAGATCAAATGTTTCTTCAACACTGGAAAATATATTGTAGCAGAAACATTTCCGAGTGACAACCCATTTCATGAAAAGGTACAGACCATAAGATTCCAATTCTTTGATTCCTTCTTAAAGTGTATGCAAATAAAAAAAGTAGTAAAAGTAAGAGACAGATAGTGTGTGTGTGTGTGTGTATGATTTAAATACGTAGGCACAAAAATGAATAATACATTAGCCAGAGGCATGTCTGCTGTGCGGGATATTCCAAAGTCAAGGTATCACTATAGTAAACAGTTTCTCTTTTATAAGTGAGGAATGTACTTTCTTTGAAAGATGTGAAAAAGAGCCTCCCCTGGTGATCTGAAGAGGGGGAAAAAAACCTTTCAAATATTAAAGCAGGAGATGAAAAGAAAAGTGACTTTCCTATATTTCTGTCCAAGAACTGATAACTATGAAGAGATCTTAGCCTCAATGCTTTATCATTTTTTTTCTACCAAACAAGATCAAATAAAATGCTTATGTTGTAATAAACAAACTAGTAATTCTCAGAGAATATACAGCTCACTTACTTTATTATTAAAGTGTGATTTTATTTCGCATCATACAGGATTGTTTTGAAAATAATAGGTCCATTAGCACCACAATGAGTATCACACTATAAACTATAGGGATCTATATGGTCCATCTTAGTATATATTAACTTTTTACTTTAACAGCACTGAACCCCGCCACACTACAGTCCAGAACAGCTGCGGTGGCACAGTGGTTAGAATGCAATAGTGCAGGCTACTTCTACTGACTGCCAGCTGCCTGCAATTTGGCTGTTCAAATCTCACCAGGCTCAAGGCTAACTCAACCTTCCATCCTTCTGAGGTCAGTAAAATTAGAACCCAAATTGTTGAGGGCAAGCTGCTGAGTCTGTAAACCTCTTAGAGAGGACTGTAGGGCACTATGAAGTGGTATATAAGTCTAAATGTTATGCTATTGCTATTTTCCCATCACTTTATTCTCATTCACAGCAAAGAAATAAAGGTTTAAAGGTTTCCCCAGTTGTAATTGACTCAAGGGAGTAGTGCTCATCCCCAATCCTCAGCCTGCATTGTCTGAGAGACATTTCCATCATCATGTGGCTGGCATGAAAATATGGAATACAGTAAACTTCCCACTGAAGTGGTACCTATTTATCTGTTCACATTTGAATGTTAGGTAGGCAAATGCTGGAGCAAGTAATGGGAACTCACCTCATTCCACAACACATGGATCGCAAACCAAGTGTCAAGCTTCAAAACAGTTTTCTTTGCTGTTGCAACTATTTTCACTTCTCAGCTTGTCAACAAACGATGGAGGGAGGGAAAGGGGAGATAGAATGAAGCTCCAGCTATCAGTATGCCAGCCATGAGAACAAAGGACTTTTCAGCAGATGTTTACCAGAGGCTAATAAAGGATGGAAAACTTGAATTTTAACCATGTGGGATTGTGCAGGAAATAGAACTGGTTTCACCCTCATCTTTGCCAATATGATGTACTCATTAAAGCTTTGCATTAAGAGATTGGATCGCCTCAGCCATGGTTGCCTTTGGCTGGGTTCATCAGTTGAAACCTTGACACTTAGGCTGTCAGCTTTCCAGTTGACAAGCTCAATGACTTAATCGCTGAGTGTTTGCACCTCTCCAGCAAAGAAAGACCTTCAGCAGTGGGATTCCAAATCTTTTCCTACCAGTTCTATGAGAGCGAGCTTTGCATGCGCGCGCAGCACTCAAAGACTGCCCCCGGTGTCAGCGCTGGTGAGCTGAGCTATTGTTTAGCTCAATTGAGGGGCAGCAATCCACTCTGCCACGCAAGTCAGCTGAGCTAAAAAACAAGGGAATATACAACAGGGAACAGTGGGGGCGGGAGGGCAGGGCCAGCCAGAGGTGGTATTTGCCGGTTCTCCAAACTATTCAAAATTTCCACTACTGGTTTGCCAGAACTGGTCCAAACTGGCTGAATACTACCTCTGAACACCTTCTAGGAAACTGAGACCATAGCAACTAAACCGATGGGAAGATTGCAGCAGAATATTGCCCCTTTTTTTCCTACTAAAGATAAACCATATTCATTCAATAAATTCACTTTTTTTTTCATGATAGCAGCCTAGACGGTCATTCTGCAGCTTTTCTCAGACAAATGCCAACTAGCTTTAAACGGACTCTCCCCAATAAGGAGAAAGAAAAAAGAACAGAATCGAGAAACTAAGATTTATACAGAATGAAGTGCGGTCTATGTGACTTTGAGATGCAGGGAAGAAAAAGTCCCGTCTTTACTAAGGTTGCCTAGAACTAGTCCCCCCCCCCCCCAATTGGCTTATTATCAATATTTTGTGATTAGGCAGCACGTAGTCAACAGCAGAGTTAGGCTAATATTCGGGATATAGATAGGTAGATGATAGATAGATAGATAGATAGATAGATAGATAGATAGATAGATAGACAGACAGACAGACAGACAGACAGATACAGATAGAGTAGAGATAGATACAGATACAGATAAAGATAGCTATATAATGTGCAACTTCCGACAACACTCAGCAGTCTCTCTCTCTCTCTCTCTCTCTCTCTCTCTCTCTTCCTCCCTCCCCCCCTCTCTCACACACGCACACACTCTGCATCCCTGCAGTATGTATGTTGTTCATCTGGAATATAGGATTTCATATAGGATTGGTAATATAAGATTGGCATTGGCATGGAAGTCTTCAAGCATTTACCCAAGGACATTACAACAATTATATAAATAAATGGGAAAAATGAACAGTCTTCTTCAGTGACAGGAAAATAAAATGACCTTGATTCCAACAGAATATAATAAATCATAACTTCAATATTAAACCATTTAAGGGTCATACAATGTCCTTCCTTTCAGATACATACTTAGGAATTGATTCTTTCATATCTGTACTGCCATTTAGTTTCCCATAGCCTTGCTCTCCTCCATCCTATCATTTTTTGGTTTTCTTTGAGTCAGCCTTTCTTCTCCAAATGTTCTGCTTTTAATTAAAGTCAGGTCGCAATCCTATATCCAGTTATTGCGACCTAAGACCCATTGAATTCAAATCCTTACCTTGGATAGAATCAGTGTAGTTTCTTCGTCTATCTATAGGTGCACAAAGTAAGACAACTATAGATTGGCCTTCATTAAGAATGAAATATTAATGACAGGCTCTGAGCCTTGAGGTTATATCTGAACTAATTCTTCCTGATTTATTTTTTATTTTTCTCTTTCATACTAATATTATAGCTGTACCTTTTCCCCCCTTTTAGCTTGCTTTATATAGTAAAATTATTCAGAGCTACGGAATGGAAAACTTCAATTCAACTTCAAGAAAAATAATGCAAATGCAGTTTCTCTCTGCATAATCTGAGGAAAGGGGTATTCTCAAGATTTTAATTTAAACAAAACTTCAGGGTAGAAAAAAGAGGGGTTTGAAGCTGAAATGGGTGCCTTAGGTGTATGGAAATCTACCAGAATCCTGAAGAATTGTAAAAAAGGGGGAAGGGAGAGGCCAAATAATGTACAAACTGAAGGCAAATCTTTAAGATATCCTGGCAGTGTTTGGGAATTTAAACTATTTTTAAAAGATACAGCTCTTCAATGGATAATCAGTAAAACTGGTAGAAGGTCAACTTTATATTGTCTGATCAGTTCTTTAATCTAGCGATGATTGATTTGACTTCCTGTTATCAAGTTACTTAAAATCCAAGCCATCTAAGGCTGATTGACTCCAAATTTTATGCCAATGAATGCCACAACTTCTTATACATTTTTGAAAGAATTAAAATGCTGCCATTCTACTGTATATTTTATGTTATACAGCTTGATTCTGCATTTCTCCCCCACCCCCAAAAATGTGTGTGTGTGTGTGTGTGTGTGTGTGTGTGTGTGTACATTTGTTATTCATGCAAAAATGAGAACATTTTTAATTACAATTATTACAAGCTATTCTGATTGAGTGGATTTGTTATTAGAACCATTCTGGTTGACTGGATTTGTTATTCTAAAAGACAATACAATATCTATCTACTTGTGCTGGAAAATAAATTGGGGAGGGAGGGAAGATGATGTTATGTAGACAAGATTAGGCTGCACTTGGATACCAATAAAGTAATCCCTTTGCAAAGCAAATCAGTACCTAGGGTTATCAATTCTCAATTTGATAAACAAATATGATCAGAACGGAAGGGAACATGTGCTGCTGTAATTTTACTGTTATAACATACAATATGCAGAATAAATGAACTGCATTGTCAGGACTGCTAATAATCCAGCTTCAAAGGTTGTTATTTCATTCCCAAATGTTTAAAAATGAAAGGCCTGTATGTCTTTTATAAGGAATAATAAAGCATAATAAACTTGTCCAGTAATCAAAGACACTAGATATGTCCATCTCTAGTTAGAACTAATGCACATTAATTCAAGCCTCTCGGCTTTGTTACTTTCTAAGGAATATGTTAGTTATTTGATGAATAAAAGCACCAATGGATAGAAGATTAAAGAAAGCCCCCAAATTCATGCCCTATCAATACATGCTTGGTTAGGAACAAACTTCAGTCCATAAGGAAATTTTACAGTTTAAATAATATTTGACGTCAATGAAACAAATTATGGCGAAGGAAGGAAAACAGTAGCACAAAACTGAGTAAGTAAAATACTAGAACAAACATGGAAAGCAGTTGACCTGAACTGAATTTAACAGAATGACAAAGTTGGAAGAGACCTCAAAAGTCTTCTAGTCCAACCCCCTGCTCAAGTAGGAGATCCTATACCAATTCAAACAAATGGCTGTCCAATCTCTTCTAAAAACCTTCATCAATGGAGCACCCACAACCTTTGAGGGCAAACTATTTCATTGGTTGATAGTGGTCACCATTAGGAAATTTCTCCTTAGTTCTAAGTTGTTTCTCTCCTTGATTGGTTTCCATCTATTGCTTCTTGTCCTGATTACAGGTGCTTTGCAAAATAGGTTGACTCTCTTTCCTTTGTGGCAGCTCCTCAAATAATGGAAGTGTCAGGCCTGTAGTTATGTTCTTTTTAGGATCTTTGGCCTGCCACACTTTCTTATAATTTTCTATGCTGTTTCATTAGTGTAGTAGTTGGGAGGGGGGAATAGAAAGGAGTAGGATTGTGGAATGTATGTTGACATTCTTTTATAGAAGCCAAGGTCATCTTTTGTCTCCACACCTCGACACCTGGCCGGAAGAAGATGGGTGTACATGCCAGCGTGGAAGATGATGATTGGAACATGTGATGGATTTGTGGGTGTGGGGATAGATCATGAACTTTCAACTGGGTGAACCCACAGGATGTAATTCAGAGTTGGAATTTTCCATAGCCGTGCTAAATTGCCTGTAGAATAAATTGGACCTTTAAGGATGTTTTGCCTTGGACAATGATTTATTTCTGCATGGTATTTAGAACCATAACAGGAAGATTCTATCATGTCACCCCTAGTCCTTTTCTTCATTAGAGTAGACATGCCCAATTTCTGCAACTGTTATTCATATGTTTTAACCTTCAGCCCCCTAATCATTTTTGCTGCTCTTATGTGCACTCTTTCTCTTTCTGCCCTCAATATCTTTTTGTATCATGGTGGCCAAAACTGGATGCAATATTACAAGTGTGGTCTTTCTCTTTTTCCTTATACAGGATGGGATCTCTGAAGAAGTGTTTAATAGCTTACCAATCAACTAGCGATATTTAGGTATTTAAGAACTGAAGACAGTAAAGAGAGATGAGAAGAGAAAGTTTTGAATTGTTATTCCTATGCTAGGGTAATTTTCAATTCCCCTTAAAGCAGGAATGTCAAACCTGGAGGCTCTGCCAGTGAAAATGGAGCTCATGATTGTGTTTGACCTT
Source organism: Natrix helvetica (assembly GCF_964273705.1). Classification (NCBI taxonomy): domain Eukaryota; kingdom Metazoa; phylum Chordata; class Lepidosauria; order Squamata; family Natricidae; genus Natrix; species Natrix helvetica. The sequence continues at coordinate 17,734,119 of NC_138549.1, read as the reverse complement.
GGGAGGGGCGAGGTGGACATAGCCATCACTTGTCTAGGGGGTGCCTGTTGGGGTCCGAGCACTCTGCCAGTGTGCAGCCCCCCTGAGCTCCATTTTCAGCTGTGATGGCCTCTTGCAACCCTCTGCCAATGAAAATGGAACTCAGGAGGCCAGGCACAGCCCTCCCGAGCTCTGTAATTGCTGGCAAAGCTCAGGCCACCACAGGTGCTCTGACATGAGTCACGTCAAGATAGCCACGCCCACCATGGCCACGCGCACCCCGTCCTACCCGAGGTCAAACACAACCCTTATGCGGCCCTCAATGAAATTGAGTTTTACATCCCTGCTTTAAAGCACCCTCCAAAACCAAATAACAAATCATCTACAAAAGCTCTTAACTTATAAGTTTCTTTTTCAATCTTTATTCCCAGACTCCCTTCACCTTGTCTTATACTTCTAGTCATTGTTTCAAGAATCAAAATTAAGAAGATATGAGACAGTGGACATACCTTGTTTCATACTTTTTGGATCCCACAAAATATTATTAGATCCCTATTAAAAGTTATTTGTGTTTTCTCATGCTTATAGCTTTCATAAAAAAAAAACTGATAAAAATTTGGGTGCTTGGCAACTAGCATGTATTTAAACAGGTTCAACACTATTTGTGGCTTTTCCAGCCAGTTTCTGACAAGCAAAGTCAATGAGGGAAGCTGAATTCACAAGAAAATAATAGATTAACAGAGTTGGAAGGAGCTTGGAGGTCTTCTAGTCCAACCCCCAGCTGAAGCAGGAAACCCTAGACCACTTCAGACAAATGGTTATCCAAGGTCTTCTTAAAAACTTCCAGTGTTGGAGCATTCACAACTTCTGGAGGCTAGTTGTTCCACTGATTAATTGTTCTAACTATCAGGAAATTTCTCCTCAGTTCTAAGTTGCTTCTCTCCTTGATTAGTTTCCATCCATTGCTTTTTGTTCTACCCCCAGGTGCCTTGGAGAACAACAATGTGGTTCATTTCATAACTGCAGGTTTTTGTTCATCAGCCTTGGCTGAAAAATGTAACACCACTTAACAACTGCTTTGCTTAGCATTGGAAATGTTGGTGCCAGTTATGGCTTCAACTCAAGGAATAGCTGTGTACCAAATGGTGGGCTTTGATTTGAAGTCCCCCCCCCCAACTCTGCTGGACCCTCTTCTAGATGATTATTGTTTGTTTTTCTTTTTTACTTTAAAAAAAATGTTCATTATATTTCTGAGGTTATTTTTCACCATAAAATGCCTAAGAAAAGAAAAGGTAAAGGTCAGAATGATATGTAGTTAATAAAGAATACTGAGCAACAAAATAACCTCTTTGGACATGTTAATCATACAAGACAAAATAGTATACCAACTGCTCAAGGAAGATGACAAATGTGTAAGAAATAAAAGCAAAACTATTCAATTCCTATCTTCATGTTGAATAGTGCACTCAAAATGTGATCCTCAAAGGACAAATACCATATTTTTTGGAGTATAAGACACACAGGAGTATAAGAGACACCAAGATTTTGAAGAGGCAAATTAAAAAAAAGTTTTTGCACTCTGCAGACCTCCCCCAAACTGCCTGTTTTTCACAAAAATGGGCCCATTTTTTGTTAAGAAAAGTGCATGCATAGCCTTTAGGATGCTTATGGAGGCTGAGGGGGGGGGGGCAAAATCAAGGAAAAAAACGGCCCATTTTTCACTCATTTCTGCCCTCCCCAGCTCCCAGAAGCACTCTGGAAGCCTTCTAAAGGCTATACACAGCCATTTTGGTGAAGGGGGAGGATTTTTCAGGAGGCCAAAAAAGTTGTATTCAGTGTATAAGATGCACCCAGATTTTAATCCTCTTTTTTGAGGGGAAAAAGTGCTTCTTATACTCCAAAAAATATGATATATAATTTTGGTCACTTTCCTCCATAAATAAAGGAACAAGTATAATGCTTTGAGTCATTTGTTTAGTTGGATACTCTTTATCTAGTTTAGGACTTGTGTGGAGAATAGATAACATTTTAGGTCATATTTAAATAGAAATATTAAAAATGGAAAAAGATTCACAAACATTTCTGTACTACTATCTGATAGCTAATTGTCTAAAAGGCAGAACTTTGCAATAAATTAAAGGGGTTAAAGTTATGAGCTGAAAATACTAGAAATAAATTTAACCAAGGCAAATGCAAGGAAGTAAAGAAAGTAACAAAAAATGAATACATCCTGTGAAGTAATTGGCTGTCTAGTTTGATCACAGGATTTGTGAGAAATACTTCGGAACAGGAGCTAACTGAAAACTGACTTAGTTACAGAGCAATGCAATGTGACCACAAAAGGCAAATGTAATTTTAGCTGCATTCAGAGAAGTAGTTTTAAAGCCATGTGAAGTAATTGCTCTACTTCTTTCTGCTTTGGTCAGCCTCCATCATTAATGGTGTATTCCCTTCTTAACATGACACTTGATAAGCTTTCTGGGAAACTGGAATGAGGTCAACGGAGACAATGAGACAGGTCCCACCTGAAAATTAAGTCCAGTGAAGAGAGATTGAAAAAGCTTCACTTTGAGAAAATTAAAGGGATGAGACTAATATGCCTCAAATACCAGTTTTCATTTATTCTAGTGTTCAGTGGAATGATGCGTTTAAGTTACGGGAAGACTCTGGTATTGGACATTAGGAAAACCATGCCAAAAGTAAGATCAGTTTGGCAGGTAAACCTGTTGTGACCCGCCAGCAGCCTGCAGAGTTAGCTGCAGAGTCGGACAGTGAGGTGGGTGGGGAAGAACATGGGCCAGTCCTGAGGGCTGAGGAAAGCTCAGACAAGGGCTCTGTGCCGGAGGCAGAGAGGGAGCTACCCAGTAGCAAGGCAGAGGAACAGCTGGAGCCTGTTCCCAGTGTGAGTATGCACAGAGCTGCCAGAAGACAAGAACAATTAAGAAAGCAGGGTCCGACTTAAGAATAAAACCACACCTTGGAGGTGATTGGCCCCTCCCAGAGGAAACAAAAGAGGAGTGAACAGGGAGTGGGCTTTTGTAGGAAACCATTCATTCATTCGGTCATGTCAAGAGAGGAAACTTCTGTTTGTAACTATAAGAGACCCTGTGCCAATTTTTGTCTTGCTCTACATTTGAAAACTAGATATTTGGCAGCTTGCCAAATGAGATAAGATTCACATTTGATAAACAACCCTCTGAAAGACTGTTTGCTAAGCCTTCTGGACTGTGAATGAAAGGAATTCGCAGTTGTGTAAGTAAAAGGGGTTTTGCAGGGACCAAGACTCTGCTTCTTACTTGTTAAGGAAGCCTGGGTCAGAGCAAAACCATTTGCTCAAGAGATGATGGATTCTCCTACAATGCATGTTTTGAATAGTAGCTAGACAACTATATGCAGGCAGTGATTTACTTTGAATCTCTTCACTAATCAGAGGGTAGATTCAATGTCCTACGTCAGCCCTTCAGTCTGTACTAAAAGAGGAAACTAAAAACAGGGCATGGATTTGATTACAGAACATACAGAAAGATAAGTGTTAAAATGCAAGTTCAGTATAAATACCATAAGAAAAAGCAATAAAATAATCAATATGTGCATTAATAAATACATTTCAAAGTGTTGCAGAAATATGTAAGCAGCCAGCTTCAGATATTAAGTGTCCCTAAGTAAAAGGCAGAACATTTCCAGAAACTAAAGCCCAGCCAGCATTGTCAATTCTCATTCTATTTGAAGTCGATTATACATTGGGGAAAATATAGGAGACTTCAGTTAAGAAACACCCGGTTCTTTCCGTTGCTTAGAACATTGCATAAGAGAATTTATTTCATTGTTGGGAAATTTGGAATCATGCTACCCTGATCCCCCAATGCTAGCTAACTAGATTCCAGATATTAGCTATCCAGAATTGTATGTGTTAAATTAAAACTGTAATCCATTTCCCTCCTCCCCCAAAGGTTAAGACGTCTATCAGATCTATTTCAATGCATGTTGCAGCAAGAGAAACACTGTCAAAATCTTCACAGCAGTTCTAGTATTCTGACTTGTTTATTTAGCTTTGTCGATTCAGCTGAAAAATCAATTGAACAGACACAATATCCTATTCTTACTACAGTCAGATTTGCCAGCTAAGCTGCTTTAAACCCTGTGGCCATAAAGTTTTTCTTTCTTTCTGAGGAGGAGGGAGGGAATGGAGGAATTGGAAATGAAGGGAAGGGAAAAATAACCCCCATTTAGCTCTGCCTGTTAACATCTGTTAATAGCAACTGGGGAATTATTATTTTTTTAAGACAAAGAGCATTATTGATACAGAATGTAGCAATGTTGTAAAATACGGTCCTTAAAAAACACATTTTACCCTGATTGTTCTGTCACCAACATGACCACAATTATCCTGGGAATCTGATGGATGTAATTGTTTCTTTGTTCATTTGTTTGCAACAGCATGAAAGGAAATGAAAAATAAACAGATGTTGTGAGGAGAGGACAAATACTTCCTTCAGACAAATCGAAGCAACAGTAATTGACTAATGCCAACATTAGGCTATTTATAAAACATTTAGGGCAAAACCACATTGAAGTCAGGAAAGGTTTGAAGAAACCAAACGTTAATTCAAGATGGAAGCATGAAGAGAGACCTGATGCAAGCATACAGTCATCCTTCCTATGTAGCTGAACCCTCTGGCAATGTTCATTGACCCTATCTTTCACTTCCTCCACTTGATACATTCAGTGCCATCTTTTCTTGGCAATTCTAACACAACATTTCAAGGTCCACCCCATTTGTCATCGATGGCACCTTTGCTTCCATTATCTTCAAAGGAATGGTTGCCTGAGAAGTCAGATCAGTAGTGGGATTCAAAAAATTTTTTTACTACCGGTTCTGTGGGTGTGGCTTGGCTTGGTGGGCATGGCATGGCTTGGCTTGGTAGACATGGTATGGCATTGCTTGGTGGGTGTGGCGTGTCTTGGTGGGCATGGCAGTGGAAGTATACTGCAAAATTCGCATTCCCTCCCCACTGCAAGGCAAGGGTACTGTAAAATCTACATTTCTTCCCCATCCCACTAACCTGCTTTCCAGCTCTATTCTCCTGTGTAGGGCAACAGAAAAAGACCAGCCGATCAGCTGCGACTGATCAGCTGGGACTGGGAGGCAGCAAATAGATGGGGGCAGGACCAACCAGAGGTATTTTTTGCCAGTTCTCCAAACTACTCAAAATTTCTGCTATGGTTCTCCAGAACTGGTCAGAACCCATTGAATACCACCTCTGAGTCAGATTCTATAAAAGGCAATACAATACCCCTTGCTTTAAGGGATACCTAATGTAAGTAGCTGCATAGGTAAGGTTGAATGCCTGGGAATGAATTTTAAAATGAAGAGGATCGACTTAATAGCTAGATCACACATTTGAAAAAAGCTTATTCCCCTGACTTCCTTAGGTACCAATGCCCCAGTACTGTAATTCTCATGATCAAGTATTACTTCTCAGTAATTATCTTCATCTACTCTTCTTTACAACTGAAATGGGCTTCTGTGCCTTGCAATCTAACAAACCAGAAGGGAAATTAGTTTCAATTAACTCTACAGGATTGCAGGATTGGACCATCCTTAACTAGGAACTCCTAATTAATCTGCTCCTCGTATGCTGTGAAACTAAAATAAGAAGGTGCTTGTACCTTACTACTAGAATTTGCGGATAATCATCATAAAACAGCAGGGGAAAAGATTGTTTAAACAAATAAGGTTATTTTTTTTTCCATATCTTGGATCATTTCCCCCTTCTTCCAACCACACAGACCAAATCACTAATTTGAGTTCAACTACCAAGTGAGCATTTGTTAATCTAATTTCTTGAAGCTAGGTTTAATGATTTTTTTGCCAGCCAGTCAGTCTGTCAGAAAAGTAAGAGAACAGAATAACAGAGTTGGAAGGGAATCTGAAAGTCTTTTAGTCCAACTCCCTGCTCAAGCAAGACACCTATAACATTCCAGACAAGTGGTTGTCCAAGCTCTTCTTATGAACCTCCAGAGATAGGGCGCACACAACCTCTGAAGGCAAGCCATTCCACCAGGGGCAGGATTTAGCCGGTTCGGACCAGTTCGCACAAACCAGCAGTTCTGGCGATCAGTTGGCCCTGCCCACATGCCCCTGCACTAGTCTGTCCTATATTTCCTTTGTTTGAAGCTCAGCTGATAGGCATGGCAAAGTGATTGCCACTCCTCAGCTATTTTACTCACTGGGGCTACAGTAGAAGGTAAGTTTTAGACCTCTTATAAAATGAACTGTGCATGCACAGAGTGGTTGAATCCCACTACTGCGTTCCACTGGTTAATTATTTGAACTGTTAGGAAATTTATCCTTCTCATTCTAAGGTGGATCTCTCCTTGATTAGTTTCCACCCATTGCTTCTTGCCTTGCCTTCGGGTGCTTTGAAGAATAGTTTGACCCACCCCACTTCTTTGTGGCAGCCCCTTAGATTTTGGGAACCTGCTATCCTGTCACCCCTAATCCTTCTTTTCATTAAATAGATGTCCCCTGTTCCTTAAACTGTTCTTCATGTGGTTTAGCCTCCAGTAAGTTACAGTGATGTGCGGTGAGGTTTATGGCTGGTGAGGCTGGTGATGTCACCAGGAAGGCGGAGAATGGGACGACGTGTGCAGGAGGCTGAAGCGCGCTCCACAGTCCCCTTCATGTTGATTCAGGAAGGCAGGGAATCGGACCACGTGTGCCTTTTCCCTTTTCCTTTTTTTTTCTTTTCATGATGAGAGCGGTGAGACTCTGCCTCCCCTGACCGCACGTCCCTGGTAAGTTATAGAAATAATTTTATTAACTTTCCTAGGATTGGGTTTAAAACATATACATCCATGCACATACACACAGGCAAAATTTCCCCCCAGAATTCTTCAAAGGATGAATTCAGTAATTTTATCTATTCCTAAGAAGAAGCAGAAAAAAGATGTCACCAAAGTTTGTGTGTGTGTGTGTGTGTGTGTGTGTGTGTGTGTGTAAGAGGTGGGAGAGGGTCATTATGAATCTTTAGTCATTTGTCTTCTGTATTTTCCCTTGCAAAGGATAAAACTCTTTAGGAAATCTGATTTTTGAAAGTTCTTTGATGATGCTGAAGAATCTTCTGCTGATCTCTCAGGAAAGATTGATTTATGTTTGTTTCCTCTAGTTCAGAAAGTATGCTAGGAAGTTACTGACCTTGCAGACATTACAAAACTCCTTCAGTGCTGAAAGAAATGCTTATCACTAAAGCAAGAGTAAAGTTTAAATGCCCAAACCTAGATAGTTCAGAGCGCTGTAGGGGGTAATACTCAAAGACACTCAGTAACCACAAAACAGAAAACGGACACTTCAGGGTTTTTTGTTTTGTTTTTTGTTTTGCCTCAATTCTGAACTGGGGAGCCATTTCTATCCTTTGAATAGCCAAGTTCAAGCTTTTGCTGGCTAGATGTGTTTCTGCTAAAGGAAAAGCTGCATAGGAAGAGAGTGGCAGTTGATTCTTAAAAAACAACAACATTTGTTTAGCATATGTTGATGGTATAATTAGCTAGGAGACTATAATATTAGTATGTTATTTGGCTCCTGAAGAGCACTAATCCATTTAGTCCACTCTCATGTTCTTACTATAGGGGGAAAACTAGCTCCACCCCAGAAAGACGAGCGGCATCCGGTGGCATCATCCAAGGCCTTCTCTCACCACCAACGTCACCTACAGTCAGCCATGGCATCTGCACAGGTACAGCACTGGCAGGGGTCCAACTGTCCACGTGAAACACTGCCATGTTTCTCCTTACAAATGGCTACCTATTTCTCTAATCAAATGAAATATGCTTTTGAACAGCTAGGTAGGCAGAAGCTGAGGCAACTGATGGGAGCTCACTTAATCATGCAGTGTTAGGACTCAAACCTCCAGAGCAGAGACCATCTCCAGTGCAGGGGTGGGTTCAAGTGGGCACTAATGTCGGTTCCCTCGAGTGTACGCTGTATGTGTGCACATGCACAGTGCAATAAAAATTGTTCTGTGCATGCACAGGAGTGAAAAACAAGATGGCAGAGCTTACAATGCTGCCCGGAGAACTGGTTCGGGGGCATGGCAGGCCTGGGTCGCTGCCAGTTCCAGCGACCTAGGCCGCCAAACCACTTCCGATTCGGCCAAACTGGTAGGAACCGACCACTGCTCCAGTGTCTTTAAGCCACTGAGCCACCATGCCTCTTCTTAAAAACAAAGAACACCTAAAAAATACAGATTGATAGAAATCTGTCCATTGTATTTGTTTCTGTATTCCAATATGTTGGGTTTTTTTATTTTAAAAAAATAGAGTTTAAAAGAAATCCCTGCAAATATCTCTCTAATGGAGGGACAACATGACTTTATTTTAATGTACATTCTCTAAGATCTAGTCAAATAATGAATCCTTGGTGTCATTCTTGGCTTCATAAACATACTGATACAAGTTTATTCAACATAAAATTGTCCAGAGTTACCATTTTAAAGAACAAAACTCAGAAGCATATGTACCGTATTTTTTAGAGTATAAAACGCAACAAGGTTTTGAAGAGGAAAAATCAAAGTTTTTTCACTCTGCAAACCTCCCAAAAAGGGCCTGTTTTTCATGAAATCCCCCGCCCCCCCTTTTTAAAAAGGGCATGGATTACCTTTAGGAAGCTTATAGAGTGCTGCTGGGGGCTGGGGGGCAAAAACGGGCCATTTTTTGCTCATTTCTGCCTTCCCCAGCCCCCATGAGCTCTCTGAAAGCCTTCTACAGGCTCTGCATGGCCATTTTGGTGAAGGGGGCAGGGTATCTGGAGGCAAAAAATGCTGTATTCAGTGTATAAGACACAACAGGCCTGCTAATCGGAACTCACCTGTTCCGATTAGCAGGCCTGGCATAATTACAACTGTCCCTCCTGGCAAATGTATTAACTGGTTATTTTAGGGGTATTGTTTTTAACTTATTGTGTGTGTTTTAGGGGTTCAAAATCCTATATTTATATATATTGCTTTGTACAGTTCTTTTAATTCCATTTTTAACCTCCTCCATTCCAACTGTACATATTCAATTTTTATTGTATTTTGATATATTTTGCATGGACTGTACACCGCCCCGAGTCCCTTTTGGGAGAGGGAGCGGTCTAGAAGCATGAATAATAAATAAATAAATAAATAAATAAATAAGTATAATATGCACCCAGATTTTCAGCCTGTTTTTTGAGGGAAAAAGGTGTGTCTTATACTCCAAAAAATACGGTAACTTCTCTTTTCAACATGTTTTGGGAATATGTTTATTTTCCTGGATAGATCTTTCACACACACACACACACACACACACACACACCAACAACCTGGGGATGTGGCTTTATAAAGGGGGGGGGAAAGGTGATGCTCAGGAATTCAGTTCAGAGTGATGCTGTCTGCCATAGCAATGTTTGTTTTTCTGACTCTGACAGATCTGTTCCCATAGAAATTCAGGGGAAATTTCTTTTAAACAAGCAACCCGACACATACTCTTCGCTTAGGTCAACCATCTGAAATATTTAGCAGAGCCAGGAGATCACAACATAACCCCCCCTCCAAAAAAAAGACAGGCAAGAAGAAAGGAAATCAATGTTGTATTAAAAAAAAAGAAAGAAAGAAAGAGTGGAAACCTTGTTCTTGGAAACTTCTGATAGGGCCTACCTAGAATGAATGTGATAAAACTATAGGCTGAACTTCCCCTTTCCTTGGAAATATTTCCTTGGCTATGCTTCTTTGGGTTGTAAGACGAAGGATCAAACTCTACACCTTAATGTGATCCACTCCTGATCCCTTTTGAATGATTCTGAATGTTTCTCGGGTGATTATCTAGCAACTAAGTAGAATATTGTGGTGGTGCAGTGGTTAGTATGCAGAGGCTACAGGTTACTTCTGCTGATCACTGGCTGCCGGCAGTTTGGCAGTTCAAAACTCACCAGGCTCAAGGTTGACTTAGCCTTCCATCCTTCTGAGGTCGCTAAAATGAGGACCCAGATTGTTGGGGGCAATATGCTGAGTCTGTAAACCACTTAGAGAGGGTGTAAAAGCACTGTGAAGGGACATATAAGTCTAAGTGCTACACTTAGCAGAATAGTTTGCTTAACAAGCAAATCCTGAATGTGGATAAATAACTTTTAAAAATATAAATAAATTGCTCTCCAGAAAAAAATGTAAAATGGGATTTCTGGAAATTCACATATATATTTTTTTACTGATCTGCATTTTCCTAGCAGCTTGGAACAAAACTTTTGTTTTGCCTATGGAGTAGAAAGTCTTTCGCTTGCCAAACAAATAACCACATGTTTGCTTGTTGCCACTTCTTTTTTATCATTTCTTCACCTAATGGTAACTGCAGAAGGTGAAAGTCAGGCTAAAGACCTTCAGAAAGAAAGCCATGGTAACCAGAGTCCATCACAACATGTGGAATTCTCCCACATTGTATTCATCTGTGGTACAAGAAATAATTGCATGGCACTGATGAATATACCACAAATGTAACATAAATAATGAGCTCTAGTTTTGTTTAGCTTTTCCTCTGGGCAAGCTGGCTTAGCATCCATGGCTTTTTGCTTTGAATTTTGCATTGAATGCAGTCATGGAAATGGGCCACTTCTTTGGGAAATATCTTCTACTCCAATTCTCTAATAACAGAAGGAAATATGCAGGATAGCATAGAAGCGTAACAAAATTGGCACAAACCTATGTTTTAATTTGAAAGGTGGCATGAAGTCCTGGACTGGGAACACCACCAAAGGAAGTTCAAAACCACAAAAGGATGTCTTTGCTTATGAACATCTTTTGTCACTAAGCTTTTTCCATGTCTCATAATGCCACAAATGATCTCGATGTCTGAAACAGGATACACACATTCAAGATAATATATTATCAGGAATACAAATGGGGAATGGACGTTATGCAGGAACCAGTTGAGATTATCACCTCCTTGGATTTCCTAAACATGTATCAGGCCTGCCATTTTGGTTTGGCACCTCGCTCTCATCCTGTCATCAAAGGCTAGGGAAGAGGGGGCATGGGGAGAACAAATGGGCAATAAATTTGTATAGGGATGTGATTGGAAATAGTGAGAGATGACATCTTGATGAAGACCAGGGAAGTATGGAATCAGTTTGTGCCAGTGCTCAACGCCACGCACCCTGAGATTAGAATATGGACTACCCCAAATATCTCAGTGTTTCTCCAAACACCTATGCTGCTCTTCATTGGCTGGAAACAAACTGGTCATGCAGGGGAGAGAAACTTTTGTAACTTTTGGATAAGATGCTGAGCTTGTCGATCGGAATGGTCGACAGTTCAGCAGTTCAAATCCCTAGCACCACATAACGGAGTGAGCTCCTGTTACTTGTCCCAGCTTTTGCCCATCTAGCAGTTCGAAAGCATGTAAAAATGCAAGTAGGGGAAAAAAAAGGAACCATCTTTGGTGGGAAGGTAACAGCGTTCTGTGCACCTTCAGCATTTAGTCATGCTAGCCACGTGACCATGGAGATGTCTTCAGACAGCGCTTGCTCTTCGGCTTTGAAACGGAGATGAACACAGCCCCCTAGAGTAGGGAATGACTAGTACATAGGTGTGAGGGGAACCTTTACCTTTAACTAGCCTGACTTTACTGCAGCCAACAGCCTTTAGTAAAAGAACCTATCATTTCACCCAAATGGAATTGAAGGCACCAGACTGGGCCAGGTCTGACAGCATAGTTCAATCACCCTATCCCTAAATGTTAGCGTAGCTCAGCAGTTATTTGATGCAAAAAATAAACTACATGATATTAATAAGACAGGGGCCACACAATAAGTAAGTAAGTAAGTAAGTAAGTAAGTAAGTAAGTAAGTAAGTAAGTAAGTACAAAAAAAACAAGTAAATAGCTTATCTCAGCTGCACAAAACATAAAAGATTAGGTGATGGACATCCATTTCAGAATGTTCTCACCCTGCCAGCTCCTTTTCATTTTTATTAAGCTGTTTTACTTCTTGCACAGATTGTTATGTTTTCCTTGGTGAGAACTGCATTTACTAATGCAAATGCCTTCCAAATGCATAGCAAGAGTAAATCTTAAGTTTTAAAAATTGACAGACTTATAGGACAATAGGGAAAAAGATTAATTTACGTCAGCATCCTGCATTGTAGCCATAGTTACAGGATGAGAAAGTAGTGTCGAAAACATGATGCAGATGGGGATTAATTCATTTCTTCTCCTTTGATGATTATTTTTGAGCACAATGATCAGAAAGTAAGACTAAATGAAGATGTGACGAATACTAAATATATAGGGTAAACCACCTGTGTATGGGCATAAGTGGTATCGCCTTCTCTTCAGAATTGATTTCAGTGAACTGGTTGTTAAACTGGTAGGATCCCACCCCTAAATAAGTCATGATTTGCCATTTCTGCAGAGGGTCATATGGATAGAAGCGGACCTTTTGTACGACATACTTCTGACCTGGAGTAACAAAAATCTTTTGATTTTATCTCCTTTCTAATTTTTTGATGGAGATAACTCTAAATGTATTGTCGGGCTCTTTTTTGCATATGACATGAAGGCAGATGGAACCATTTCATAATGTTTTGCCTTTTGTTTTTAACGTTAGCTCAGATACCACATTTTCCCCTCTATCAAGTGATTTTAAATCACACTGTAGGGGATGACCAGTCTGAGCATGAGGGAGGTGTCTACCACATCATCAGTCATGAGTTCCTTCATGCCCACAAGAGATCTATATCCAGCCCAGCTTGAATTCCTTCTACTCATATCTCCCGCTAATTTCACTTGCCTGTTAGTTGTTCAGATTCTTGTAGATAACTTAAGCTTATAATAAATCTCTATACCCATTTCAACAGTTTGGATCTCTTGATTTTTCTGGCACTTGACAAAGACAATTTTGCATTTAACAGAATAACAGAGTTGGAAGGGACCTTCTAGATGTCTTCTAGACAAACCAGCTCAATTAAAAGACCCTATACCATTTCCAGACAAGTGGCTGCCCAGTCTTTTCTTAAAAACTTTATGGAGTGCCCAAAACATCTGAAGGTAAACCATTCCTTTTTCCCCCTTTCCCTTTCTAAAACCATTTATTGCAGAATATAGGTAACAGGGATTAGTCAAGATGGAGATACAAAACTTTCAACACCTTTAAATAGAGCATCGTTTCTATTCTTTATCAAAGCAATGAACATTTGCTTTGGAGAATAAAAATACACCATATTACATAATCCTACACATTCTGCAAACACACACAATATATATACAGCCAATTATTCCTGATCATGTCATTCATTGTACCTTAGATAATCAAATGAACTATTTTGGATGATACTTTCCATTATTCCTTTACACACACACAACTCTGGGTTTTTTTCTTTTATATTTCCAATATGCCACACTTTTCGACCAAATTTATAGCTACTCTCTTACCCTTTATGTGGAAGAAACATTAAGTAATATGAGCAGTTACTTGTTCTTGGGCAAAGCTATATGTTGGAAAAACTAATTTTAGAACATACCAACATCTGGAATTTATCCAACGATCATTCTATTATAGTTAGCAAGTTATAGTGAGTCACTGAACTTAGTTAAGAGGAAAAAGTGCCAGAGATTGGTTAATTGAGTTCTATAGGGTCAGGGAGATTAAAGAAGAACATGTATGTATGTATGTATGTATGTATGTATGTATGTATGTATGTATACACATACGCACACATACATACACACACACCTTTGATAAATAATTGATTTATAGTTGATAAAGAGTACATGGGTATCTGGGCATTCCCATGACCAAAAAGGTAACACTTTGTTACAGAGGGTACTGAGTCTTTGAGATTTGTTAATACCAACCAAGAATTGTTATTCTAACTGGCCTTACCTCTTACTTTCAGGGGACACTAGTGAAAGGAACATTATCAGTATCCATAAGAATTTTGCAATTTAAGAAGTCATGGTTTGTGCAGAGGTGGTATTCAGTTCTGGAGACTCAGTAGCGGAAATTTTGAGTAGTTTGGAGAACCGGTAAATACCACCTCTGACTGACCCCATCCCCATCTATTCTCTGTCTCCTGAGTCCCAGATGATCAGAAGGAAATGGGGATTTTGCAATATCCTTTTCCTGTCATGCCCACCAAGCCATGCCCACAGAACTGGTAGTAAAAAAAAAATTGAATCCCACCATTGGGTTTGTGACCACATACTCATTGATGTAGCAAATCTTTTTAGTTTTAGTGGTCATCTCTTTGTTTGAAATGTGTCAATTTAGTGCTTGTCATTGTTGGCAGCTTTGCAAGTAACAATTACAGACATTTTAGTACCAGTTCCAACTACAGTTAGAGTACAGAATGGTATTATCTCACTACAGTTTTTTGAAATAATTGGCTAAAAGTAATTTAGAAGCTGGTCATCTCTTGAATTTCTGTTGACTCCCTTACTATTTACCATGCAAATAGTTATAGACAACCCAAAACATGCAGCAGTCCAAACCAAGAGTTTGGTCTTTTTTTTACAATGATCAGTATCCCTTATTCAGTGCATCAACATTAATAACAAATTATTTTAGATAAAAGATAACAACTTGTTCACAGCACTATTGATTTCAATTTCCCTTTTATTTCGGGACTTCCTCTCTCCTTCTCTCATCTCCTGAATGTTCTCTACAGATTTGAGGGAGAGATTCATTTACTTTACACATAGAGGGAATCTACCTAATTAACATTTCCTAAAAATACAATGTGTATAGTTTTTGCTGGAGCAATCAGTCTGACAAAATGATAGATGATTTTCCACTGCAGTTGCCTCAAAATTTGAAAGATTAACTATTATTAAATACATTTTAATTAGATGTCTTCCTTTTTCTCCAATAGTTGTAGGGGATGGGATTCAAAGTTTTGATCAGTAGGAACAGGAAATCAAGGTTCTTGCTATGGAGAATGTAGGAAAGAAAGATATATTAAATAGTATGTTTCTCCATTAATGTATATGTATATGCACACACACACACGATTATATCTAAATATGTATGTGTGTATTTGTGTTTCTGTTTATGTGTGCATGCGTGTGATATCAGATATACAGTAGGTGATTGAAAAGCTATCCTGAAGTTTTATTTTTTAAAAACCCAATTAAAATTTAAATAGCGATGACAGTGGTATACTGCTGAAATGCAATTAACATTACAGACAATTTATTTTTTCTAAGGGAACTTGGTATATGGGTCTTCAGTATAAATTGTTCTCTCTGCTCATTAGCCAAATATCTGTCAGTTGATTGCTTCTAATCAAGAAAATCCAAGGCAAAGGGTACCAGCAGAATTAAATTCTTTGTTTAAAAATGTTTTAAGAGTTAAGTAGATAACTCTCGGTCATTAAAATTACTAAAATCACTGCAATTTGTGAATCTTCTCTAATTAAAAAAAAAGTTCAGAGTCAGAACAACATACAAAAAATAATAACTATCCATGGTGTGTCATTTGAGAATGCATAGAGAGAGATGTAGAATAGAAGAGATGATTAAAAGATGGGTAAGAAATGTGTAAAAAAGAAAAAAAAAGTCAGAATAACTTCAAATAAATTCTAGCAGTAGTTTTACCTTGTGATTATATAAACAGTGAATAGAGGTGGCCTACAGGTGCATAAAACTTTATTCAGCAAGAAATATTTGAATCTGAATTTAAATACTTTATCTGGCCCAGTGTGATTAGATACGCAAGGAATTTGTCTTTGGTTCAGGAACTATTCAGTACTTTAAAAGATGCATAGCATAATGTATTCAATTCTCCTTTTTAAAATATTATTTTGCCTTATATGATTAACCCTCTACTTTTTTTGTACACACAAAGGCATTTTTTAATGTCTTGTTAAAATTCTGAGTGGCCACTTTCCTATCCTATATCCTATATCTTGGGCCAGTGGTGGGATTCAAATAATTTAACAACCAGTTCTCTGCCCTAATGACCAGCTGGGTAGGTGTGGCTCGGTGGTCATGTGACTCAGTAGGTGTGGCCAACTCAATGTCACTTACATTTATGGGCGCTTCACCTTAGCTGTTACAATGTAACAAGGGTTAACCAGAGACTCAGTTTCTGTAAGCAGGGCAATAAAGCCTAGGCTAGAAACAACACCAGAATGTTTCCTTCCTGCCTTCCATACAGGATTAGCTCTGTAAAATGGGGAAAAAACAAAATGAGATTTATTCCAACAATTGGTTCTCTGAACTGCTTAGAAAATTAACTACTGCTTCTCCCAAATAGGTGTGAACTGGCTGAATCCCACCACTGATCTTGGCATATGGTTGATTCATTGTGATGGTTTTCTTGTGTATGAATTATTTATTTGGAGACAATGGAAAATGGACATTATTTGACCTTGCAACTGTGTCCCAAACTTTCATGTGCATCTCAAGAGAGTTTTCAAACAAGCAATCTGTCTATCCCTTCCTTTATGGACCTCTTCCCATGTACAAACATATAAATCTTCTCTGCCCAGCCTTCAGCCATTCGATAACCATTCTGCCACGAGATTTGCACTTTTCATTCCATCTTTATTTGCCCTCAACCATGGTTGTTTATCCGAGATCTCCTTCTCGGGCACTGCCAATCACTTGATTTCCCTCCAAAGTGACAACGTCCTACCGATTTCTCACACCTTGGGGGTAATCTGGAACACCGTCAGAATAAGGAACAAAATATTACTTTAAAAGTATCCCCAAGGCTAAATTCCATCTTTTGTACTTAAGGGCTGAAGAATGATGAAAAGCAACAAAGGTAACAATGCCAGGTCATGTTAGTGCCATGTTATGCTAACATTGGTTCAGAGCCAACCAAATTAATTTAAGACTTCAAACAACAAAAGATCGAGCATTTCTGGAATTAGTTTTCATTCTCGTACTGCATGAAAGCATTGCACAACTTCTTTATTGTTTATATTTTTGCAAGCTGAATATTGAACCTCGCTTGCATGAACAAATGCCAGTTTTACTGAAAAAAGGTTTGAAAATACCTTGAAATATAGTGAAGCATTGTGTCGTTTTCATCAGAAGCAATATATCACACACATTTGAGAATGAAAACCAAACTCAGATTGCCCTGTCCTATTTTTAATTTCCTATTATTTTCCTCCCTCTCTCATCTTTATTGATATGCCAGGATTTATTTTCAAATACCAGGAGTTGCATTCTGCTAACTAAAAGCTTATTAAGTTATTAGCAATTGCTGACACACTGTTCACTTCTTCACCTCTGCTTTTCCAGATATGCAAAACTTGGTCCTACAAAAGGGCAATTTTTGTTGGCCAATTACAAAGTTTTTTTTTCCCCTTAAATGTCCTTAGTGCATCACAATATGAACCTTGTGGGAGTGCTTATGATACAAAGAGAGTGGGGGAGGAAGATAAATCTTATTGTATATTAACCCTTACAAAAGGAAATAAAATTAAGTACCGGTAGTTTATAAAATGTAAGTTGAGTTGCAGCTTTGACATGATGTACATACATACATATATGGGAATGAATGCTTGTGTGTGTGTGTGTGTGTGTGTGTGTTTGTTTGTATGAGTGCAGATGTGCTGGTCTTGTTGCATTCGGGAAATGCAAAAATGGGGGGGTTGGGCCTGTAGTGTGCACATGCGCACTGGGGGGGTGTCGTGCATTGCATTATGGGTGTGACACGCCTGCACATGACCCCCCCTGCGCTCCCCCCACTTATGGCACGCAAGCCAAAAAAGGTTCGCCATCACTGTCCTATGCCTTTTCTTGTGCATTACACTTGCAAAAAAGTGGGGCAGGATTTCAGTCACATAGTTGTGACTACTGAGGATTTTTTTTAAATTCCTGATTTAATTAGCAAAATAGCATGTATCTGGGTCAGTGGTGGGTTTCAAAAAATTTGGGAACCTTTTCTGTAGGTGTGGCCTGCTTTGTGGGAGTGGCTTACTGGCCATGTGACTTAGCAGTCATGTGACTGGGTGGGAGTGGCCAAGACGATGTCACTGAATTCTTTGCCCCAATGGATGATCTACAAAAAGAAGATATAAAAAAGGAAATTTATTATTTTGTGTACTTACTACTTAAATAAGATTAAAATAAGTACACAAAACAAGAAAAGAGCTACTTACAGAACAAAGATGACTGTTCTTGCCAGTCTTCAATATCACTGACTTCAATGAATGGCCTGCACAAAGAAGAGATACAGAAATGAACTCTTTCATTGCATGCATTACATTAGAATGAAAGCAGCACACAAAATAATAGAAAAGGAAGATTACTGTCCTTGTGTGTGTTGAAGTCATCCACTGATCACCTTGCTCCAATGAATGGGCTGCACAAAAATATACAGAAAGGAAGACTTTAATTGCTTGTACTACTATATTAAGGATGAAACAAGCACACAAAGCAAGAAAACAGCTACTTACATAGGAAAGATGACTGTCCTAGCGGTCAAACTCTGTTGCCTCTTCATCCTGTTAAATAATACAAACTGCAGAATAAATAAAATAATATTGGACTTGATTGTGGTTGTAAGCTGAGAACTACAGGTAACAGAAGGGACCTCTGTTTTCACCCAATAATGTACAGTGTTTTCAGGAAGGATGTCCCCCAACAAACAGGAAAGTTATAGTTTTTCATCTAAGAAGTTAAATCAAGAATGAATATCATAGGTAGATTCACAGAGCAATACAGATTTCTTTTTCTGAAATTGATTCCTCAGTTCAAAAAACAGGAATATATGAATTAGGTTCAGTACTTAGGACAGACCAAGTAGCTATTCAAGGGTTAGTGGTGTCACGGTTAGAAGCAATGGTAAAGCAAGATATGGATTTAAAACCAGTAATATTTGGTTGGGCATTTCAAAGGGAATACAATACATATTTAATTCTACGCATGTTAACAGCTGCTGGAATTGTGTTTGCACAACAGTGGAAAAACAAAGATATGAAAATGAATAAATATTAGAATGTGCAGGAATGAATAAATTGACAATTAAATCAAGAAGGCTTTGAATACTTTATCATGTGAGATTTGTTTTATCAATTGCTAACTAACAGAAACAGAAATTAGAAATCTAAAAGTATGAAAGAAAACACTAATTATTTAAGGAAAGGTCACTAAAATGTATAAGGAAATATTATTAGTACTTGATCATTATTAATGTGTAGATAACTGCGGGACATTACACACACACACACACACAAACTATGACAGTGCCAGGAAAACACCAAAAAATAACAATTTCTCCCCAAAAGACTGCAGACAAAACCAATTTTTTTCCCCTAACCCTAAGGACAGTAAAGACAAAACCACTGGAATAAAAACCATCAAGGCATTGTGGGAAATTATAAAGGACAGTGTCAGGAAGCTCACAGAACCAGGAACCACCTCAGAATTACCTAAACAACCAGGTATCACACAGAAACACACAAAATCTGGCAAAGCTGCCTTGCACCAACCTGCCCTGCCCAGAGAAAAGCAGCCACTTTGAGACACATAAACCATGAACCAACCTGCACACTTAAAAGCAACATATTGCATCACAAATAAAACATTTGCAAAAAGGAATAACATTTCTTGTAATAAACATATTCTATAAACAATAAATAAATAAAAATTCCCTAAAATATATTTTTAAAAGATATTCTATAAATAACTTTTTAAAATCCTTAAAAACCATTTAAAAATATTCCACACACAATAATTTAAAATAAAACCAGTTAAAAGTATTCCACACACAATACTTTAAAATAAAACCATTTAAAAAATTCTATACTCAATACTTTTAAATAAAACAATTTAAAAATATTCTATACACAATACATTTAGAAGTATTGTTTATTTTAATTTATTGATAATAGAATCTTTTTTTAAATAGTCTAAGGCAATTTTAAAAAAAGATTCTATCAACAATAAATTAAAATAAACCACTTAAAAATTATATACACAATAAATAAAATATTCTTAAAAAACATTAAAAGCATAAAAGTAAAAAAAAAACCCGGGTCACTTACCAGGAGGCAGAATCAGCAGCTCTCCGATGCAATGGATGCAGCAGGCAGCAGGCAGCCAATGAGGCAGCAGGTAAGCTGGACTGAAGGAACAAGGGACAACCGGGTTAGCTAGGCCAGCTGCCTGGTAGGCTTAGCCAGCCAGGCAAGACTGGGGACTGGTGGGGGCGTAGCAGGAAACCCACTGTCATCCACATGGCTTATGCCAGCTTGCGGCTTTCGCAAGAGAAGGCCTGAAGGTCTTCCCATACAAAAGCTGTGAGCTAGCGTACGCTAGCCTCCTGCCGCCGCTACTGCCCACCCCCTTTCGGCCATATGCTGGCATATGCTAGCTTCCCATCACCGCCGCCCACCCCCTTCCATCCACACAGTGTACGCCAGCTTGCGGCTTTCACGAGGGAAGGCCGTGAGCTGGCGTATCCTAGCCTGCTGCTGCTGCCCACCCCCTTTTGGCCCCGGGATGACATACCCTAGCTTCCCGCCACCACCGTGCCCCTTTCGGCCACGTGGCATACACCAGCTCCCGCTGCCGCCATCTCCCCCTCTCATGCTTAGTTGCTTACCTGAGGGAAGCAGCAAGCTACTGGAAGGTGAAGCGAAGGGAAGGGAAGGGAGGACCCGATTAGCAAGCGCGATGCGACAGCTGCTTGGGATGATGGCCGTTGGCGCAGTGCTTTTAAATGTGTGTTAGAGGTGGGCGGGTCGACTCTAGCCTGCTCACTTATTGGCTGGACTCCACAGTGCTGGGGCAGGCGTTCCGGAACTTACTTCCTGGTCCACCGGTGGAACCTCTTCTAACCGGTACGGTAGATTTGATGAACCTCTTCTACCGAACCGGTTAGAACCAGCAGGAACCCACCTCTGGTGTGCATGCTGTCAATATGCACACATGCATAATCCAATCTGGATTGATGTGTAGCCCTATCAAAACTGCTGATTGCCAGAAATATATTTACTCCCAAATGAGTTTAAGGTAGATTTCTTACAAAATAAGTACAGATGACTTACACTATAGAACCTAATTTTAATGCAAATTTATCCTGAGTATTAAAACATAATTTTCTACTGATGGTCAGTCTCTTATTCATTTAAAGCTAATGAAGACAAATATTCCTTAGCTAGGAGTTTGACACAATATAGCAGCATGCTAAATATAACAAAATTCAAGTGATTCAATTACTGTTCCAATTCTCTCCCCCCCCCCCCAATACTGTTATGAAATAGGTATTCTCCATTCTCTACACATGATTTTGAGTTCTATTTCCTAAGTGTAGAATGTTTACATTTAATAAATATCTACTTTGCAAAAATACCTGGAAAAAATACTGGAACAATAGCTGACCCCTAACACCCCTCGGTGTGTGTGTTCTGTTAATATACAGCCTGTTGTGCTGTACTGGCTTCTACTGTACAGTGCAGTGGAATTGCCATGGTAATGGCTCCCTCTGGTAAGGGGAAAAATCCAACATTAGAAATTATGTTTGGTCTGCACATAAATAAATACCTCGGTAATGCGGGATTATTGGCTAGTTACATATATAAAATCAATTAATAATATCAATGGATTTCATTTGTAATAATTAAAAAAATTAGGAAGTGAACTCAGAAAAAAATATCCCATGTGTAATCACAAATGGAATTTACCTGCTTTGGTGTGGAGTAAAAGGTAAACTTTGTGAAAATATCAAGTCAATCAATGTGCCAAAAGCAGAGTTGTGATTATGACAAGGGATAGCAAATAAAACAGGTGCTATGAGCAAAATAGCAGTAAAATATCAAACAGGATCTTCTAAATATTTTGAAAGGAATAGAGCACTTATTTATTTCCCGGTCTTACTTAATGGTTCGTATTTTGCATTTATTTTTCTAGCTGATGCTGAAAACAACACCTGCTTTTCATTCTGTTTGCATGAATGTGCTTTCTTGGAATTAAAAATACAATCATATTGCAGAATAAATTAAACCCAGAGGAAATACTGAAAAGAATTTTATTTTGAGGCTCTGACACTTGTTTCGAATAACACCATACCTTGTATTGATGTAGTAGCAATGGCAAACACTAATAGAGTAGAGTAGAATAGAGTAGAGTGGAGTGGAGTGGAGTGGAGTGGAGTGGAATGGAATGGAATGGAATGGAATGGAATGGAATAGAATAGAATAGAATAGAATAGAATAGAATAGAATAGAATTCTTTATTGGAAAGTGTGATTGGACACACAAGAAATTTGTCTTTGTTGCATATACTCTCAGTGTACATAAAGAAAAATAAAATAGAATACATTCATCAAGAATCATAAGATACAACACTTAGTGATAATCATAGGTTACTAATAAGCAGTCAAATTATACTAGGATACAAATAAAACAATATAAATTGTAAATGTGCAAGCAATATGATTATAGTCATAAGAGGGAAGAGATAGGTACTAGGAATGAAGAGAAGAATAATAGTAATACAATCTTAGTAGGTAATATGACAGTGTTGTGGGAATTAGTTGTTTAGCAGAGTGATGGCATATGGGGGGGAAAAAACTGTCCTTATGTCTAGTTGTTCTGGTGTGCAGTGCCCTGTGGTGTCATTTTGAGGGCAGAAGTTGAAACCATTTAGGTCCAAGATGTGAGGGGTCTGTAGTTATTTTCACAGCCCTCTTTTTGACTCGTGCAGTATACAGGTCTTCGATGGAAGACAGGTTGATAGTAATTGTTTTTTTTCTGGAGTTCTAATTATCTGTTGAAGTCTGTGTCTGTCTTGTTGGGTTGCAGAGCCCAACATAGTTTTGATGATCCTTAAAATTAGAAGTCTTTTCCAGCATTGAAAGAGATACTGTATCCATTGTTCAATGAATAATAATATATTCTGAAAATAATTTAATTCTCAGGGTAGTTTACATTTTAAAAGAGGAAATACCAGTTCCAGTTCCATCCACACGACATCAATAATGCCAACGTCATTGTGTTCCTCTATATGTTGATGGCTGCAAGAATTCTATAAACCCAGAAATGTGAAGAAACACTAATTCACATGGAAAGTAATGGTGGAAAAGATGATGGAACTCATAGAGATGATCAAATTGATTGCACTAATTAGGGACAAGAATGTAAATAGTTTTGTGGCTACTAGAAACCACTTCTAGACTTTCTGCATGAAAGAGAAAAAATGGACTTTGTTTTTTGATATAAAAATGGCTATACTGCTATACTGTATAAAAATGGCTAACAGTGACTGCAGTGGGAATAGTATTTGCACAACAATGGAAAAGTGAAGAGATCCCAACAGGTGAAGATGTGATTAGAAAAATGGAATGTGCAGAAAAGGATGAGCTAACACTTACAATTAAGGGGGAAAAAAGAAACTGAATTTTTTTTTTTACTTGAGACCTATTTTATCAATGAAAACAGGAGCTAGAAACAGGGAAATATGTGAAAGGATCAGCGATATAAGGAAGATAAGTTAACTTGGTTAAATAAATAGTATGATTACTACTGCTATTAATATTAATATAATTGATATTGATACAATGAATATTGTTGTAGACACTTTGATTACTATTTCCTAAAATGATTTGTAGCCAGACAACACACTGCTCAATTGAAATTGGACTTTGTGTATGTTAAAAAAATAAAATAAAAAATTCTTACATAAAAAAATGACTAAGAGTAATATTTGTACACTGAGACCATATGCACCAAAGACAAATTCCTTGTGTGTCCAACCACACTTGGCCAATACCGAATTCTATTCTATTCTATTCTATTCTATTCTATTCTATTCTATTCTATTCTATTCTATCTGGTATAACTAAAAAAGTTGGTGCCATATCTTACTGCACTGAAAAAATCAGAAGTTATTGTTCTGTTGTTTCTTTTTTTATTGATTTCCCCCCATCCCTTCCTCTTTGTCCTCGATCCCCTTTCCTTTCTCTTTTTAATTTTTTTTAATTTCTACTTGTATTTTATAATTGAAAAAAACTTTTAATAAAAGTATATTTAAAAAAGCACAAGATATTTATTATTTATTTATTAGCGTTTATATACCACCCCCTCTCCCGAAAGATAGCAGTCACAAAAGAAAGCATGAGATTTTGCATCTTTGTACATGGGTTGTGGATGAGTTAAATTGCATGATAGCGGCCACCATCTTCGCTTTCAGATTTATCCTGTCCCTGGAAAACCCTGCCCAAAGGAAGAAAGATATTGAAGACCAGATAAAAACAATTGTATAAAGGTAAGGGTCAATATTCTACAATAAAAGGATATATATATCATATATATATATATATATATATATATATATATATATATATATATATATATATATATATATATATATATATATATATATATATATATATATATATATATATATATATATATATATATATATATATATATATATATATATATATCTACCAAACATCTGGAAACCAGCCCTAGCCAACAAACGAACACCACCCACCACCCAAGCCGTTAAAATACAAAACAACAATGCACACACAACCTGCACCAATCAGCACCAATCTACCAATCATGATACAACCACACAACCAATCATTCCACTTACTGAAACAAAGCCACCACCCCATCCCCTCCCACCAAGACTTACAGAAAGACGGCAGCTCCGTTCCCATTCTAAGCCCACAGCTTGAAGATGGCAGGTGTGATCCTGCCGAAACGTTGCAAAGACAATCTCAACCTTAGACGGGAAAAGACCCGAATACAACAAAACCAGCATACCTACACCCGTGAAAATCTACGAAAACAAATTATATATATATATATATATATATATATATATATATATATATATATATATATATATATATATATATATATATATATATATATATATATATATATATATATATATATATATATATATATATATATATATATATATATATATATATATATATATGCATGTGTGCAAACCGTGCATGCGATCGAAGTGCATGTCTGGACACATCACATTTGTGAACTGGTAGTTAAAGTAAGTGAATTCCATCCCTGGTAGAAGTCATCCAGGTCTATCTGAGGAAGTTTTCCACCCTTGTATGCCAGGATTGAAAAAGCTTTGAATAGCCTGGACAGTCAAAGCAGATCCGGTGCCAAAATTAATAAAATAGAATTGTTCCAGGTTGACTTGTCCAAGAGTATATAGACAATCCATCAATCAGTGTCTTGTCTTGACTAAACAGTAGCAGGCCTTAAAGGTTTCCAAACAATATTCCTACTTCTTTAGTTTAAGTGAAATGGGAAAGTGGTGCAATTTCGCCATTCAAGTGGCTAATAAAAAAACAAGCAATGGTAATAAACTAGCTGACTAATGAAGCTTTATTGGAAGCAACCCAATCTCCTTAAAAAGAACAAATTAGGCTCTTTTTGAATGTGCTTTCAAAATCCCAGGTTTTTACCTGGTGACTAAAATGTTATTTGTCAGAGAATTCCATTTGCTGTGAATTGAGGGACTCCGGAAGCTTTTTGTAGAGCACAGGATAATAAAGGATCATGCTATTGAAAGTGGAATATACGATCATGAGATACTAATAATGAAACTGAAAGAGGGAACAGAAAAGAAGCCAGGGATATAACTTCAAAGAGGGATGGGACAAGCATGAAGGATCTGTCATTATCTAGTTGTTGAGGAGTCAACAATAGAAGAGGATGCTACTCAGAGTGAGTGAATGAGGTTGCAAAAATGAATATGAATAGCTGAAAGAGGACAGGAGCTTGGGTCAAAGGCTCAGCAATGAGCATGCTAGCCTGGTGTCTTTCTGGTTGCTTTCAAATGTATAGTTTGAAATGGAGAACCTGCTCTGTTTCAGGAAGGTTCTTCATAGGATAAAGACAAAGGGAAATGTAGAACAATAAAAAAGAAAAAGAAGGAAGGGAAGAAAGGAAGGAAAAAAAGGCATGAAAGAAAGAAAGAAAGAAACCAAGAAAGGAATGAATGAATGAAGGAAGGAAGGAAGGACATTATAGTGAGAGTGAGGGAGGGTCTCAGATAAGTCCTGCCTTAGCGCTTGGCCACCACAGGTGCCCTGGACACAAGTGATGTCAAGCTGGCCATTCCCACTTTGGCCACGCTCACCCTCAGCCACACCCCCACCAGCCCTCCAAGGTCAAACATAACCCTGACGTGGCCCTCAATGAAGTCAAGTTTGACATCCCTAATATAAGGTCTCCTGCTTGAGTAGAAGTTGGACCTGAAGACCTCCAAGATCACTTCCAACTCTATTATTCTGTTATTCTGTCATGATTTGGGAGCTCAGATTTGTAACTTTCCTGTTCTGAGGGGTGTGTGCTTGTCGTGTGTGTGAGAGAGGGCATAATTTGTGTAGGCTGAATTAATTTACTTTAGAAACAATGTCTGAGTGTATGTCTTGGCCTTGTTCTTGACATAATAGTGAACCTAGGCCATATATGGAATTGGTGTGATTTTTAACACACTAATCTTCATTGTTGTGCCAGAAGTCATCTGAAATGCAAAGTTACTTTGCCTTTGGAAGATAATAAGGTTTACAATAAATAACAACAGCTCAAAAAGTGTTCTTTTGAATTCAAAGCAGTACCCCCAATCTGCATTAAATGAAAAGTTCACAGGGACATGCATATTTATGGAGACCATCCCAATCTGTTTCCTTTGGCTAGAAATGTCTGTGTACTTGTTTAACAATTAGAAATCCCCCTTGAAAAAAGGGTCAGTTTGCTTTTAATTTTGACTCCATTTTTTTTTTCTGGCCATTTCTGATTTTTTGAACAATGCTTACCTGGGAAGAATCTTAAATGTCTAATCCAAACTTAAATGGGGAAAACTGAAAGTGTCGTTGTCTTTTCCCCTGTTAAAATTGGTTGCCAAACAGTGTCACTGAGATTTTAAACTCCATGTTTTGGGCAAGTTGGAATTTATCTTCATAACATTTTTATATGCTTCTGGAGATGTCTCAGCTCATTTATTTATGTCAGTTTCATTAACCTGAAGTGAATGGCATTGTTTTAATATCAGCAGCATAATATTCAGAAAATGAATAACAAAATGTTATGTTTCTGATATCTTTCTAAATTAGATAATAGAAGATAGATAGATAGATAGATAGATAGATAGATAGATAGACAGACAGACAGACAGACAGACAGACAGACAGACAGACAGAGGGGGGGAGAGGGAGAGAGAGATAGAGAGATGGATGGATGAATAGCATGGATGGATAGACAATAGATTCTGAATATAAGATACATATTTAGGAATGCATGCCTCATGCTCTCCTAATACTTCTCATCCTAACAAAAATAAGTCATGCCATAATCCTACATAAAATCAATTATTGTTTCTAGTACTGAGCAATGACATTTCTAACAAACAAAAAATGAAATAAAAGAACAGAGAAAGTGATGGAGGCTCCTAAAATTATGGGAATGGATATTCTGTTGTATATTGCATAGGGGGCTTTTTTTTTTGAACTCTTACACACTTCCAGAGTTCCTAATTAGCTTAACATATAGTACATTATCACATATCTTAAGTAATACAAGCTTCTGAAGACCAAATGTTTTGGCCTGTCCATGCATCAACTTCTTTGGGTCTCTTCAAGTACTAAATATCTTCTAAAAAGTTACCTGTTATATCTACTAAAATGGTCTTTCTTCATTGTTATTAAATTGGGCTGTTTGTGAAATGCATGTATTTTAAAAAATAACTTTAATCAGTAGAATTATAAAAGCAATCCCTTAAAATTAAAGATGTTAATGTTTATATCTTATTATATAAATTATATAGTTTTGAACATCATTGTTTTGAGGAAATATGGCTGTATATTGGAAAAGTGATACTATTACAGATATTAAGGATTGACTTTGAAATGTACAAATTACATATTTTGGAAAATATTATTGATTAATATTTTCTATTAATCAGGAAATGAATCAATATATGTTAATTTGGTATAGATTTAGGTTAGAGCAATAAAGTACTATTATTAGACTTTCCTCCCTACTTGTTAATAATTCTAGTATTGCTAGACATTTTCTGATAATCAGTGATATTGACATGGATAATAGTCATATTTAGATTCTTAGCATTGAGAAAACATTGGTTAAGGTGGTGTCTTTTAATTTGTTTTCTTAGATTTGTTCATTTTTGCAATTTTTAAATTTTGTATTTCATTGTTATACCATAGATGCTTTTTCAATAGGCAACTGGATTTCCTTATTTTTCTTTGAAGATATTTTGCTTCTCATCCAAGAAGTTTCTTCACCTAAAGAAGCTTCTTGGATGAGAAGCAAAACATCTTCACAGAAAAACAAGTCCAGTTGCCTCTTGAAAAAGTACCTTTGGGACAACCATGACCTGGATCATCGAGAATGCCCTTAGACATTATTTTATTGAGATATGTATGTATACATATATACACACCATATTTTTCAGAGCATCAGATGATCCAAAGTATAAGATACACCTAGCTTTTGGGGAGGAAAACAAGAAAAAAAACCTTCCTCTGTTCCCAGCTATTTGCCTCCTTGCAGCAAACAGCAAACAGCCAGTTTCAGTTTCAACACAGCCTAATTAGCACAAGGAGCTGATTGTTGGTTGAATCAGCCTCCCTATCAGCTGTTTCAGGCTGCAGGGATTGCCATAGCCTATTGTTGCCTATATGCCTCCAATTTTCGGCCTCCACATCTGGTTTCAGCCTCCGCATGCTCCATTTTTGGGTTCCGTGCACCCCATTTTCTGCCTGTTCTGGGTAGCTGGGATTGTAATGGGCAGAAAATGGGGCACATGGAGACCTAAAAAGGAGATACAGAGATTAGAAATGGGATGAGGAGGCCGAAAATGGGGCAAGTGGAGTCTGCAATAGGCAATGGCAATCCCTGCAGCCTGAAACAGCTGATGGTCAGGAGGCCAATCCAATCGACAATCAGCTGCTTGTGCTAATCAGGCTGTGCTGAAGCTGAAACTGTTTGCTGCAAGGAGGTAAATTGCTGAGAGGCAGGGGCGAAAGGGTGGGGGCCGGCTGTTGGGCAGGGCTACATTTGGTGTATAAGACATACCCAAATTTTCACCCTCTTTTAGATATATGGTATATATTATTTTGTGCAATCTTGCTCTAAAGTGCAATAAAATGCACGATCATAACATTTTAAGGTCTCTCTATGCAAAGCCACAAACACATTTTGCTAAATATTCTGATCATCTGAAAGCAAGTAAAGAGAAGGGAAAACTTTTTAAAATGCCACAGATATCGAAGTGACCTGGATAACCCTAAAATATCCATTTATATTCCTTCCTGCCTACCTTTTAGTTTATGAGTGGGAGACTATTATATCTCTAATATTCTTTGGTACGCTTGTGCAGTGATCCGGATTGAAAGGGGAAAATATGATTTGCAGCATGCAAGGGTGTTGGGGTCACCTCTGTCCTTAAAGATGCTGCATCTTTCCCTGGGATCATCACTTGATTTAATTTGATTTAAAGGAGGTGCCAGCAAGGGCAATATGACAGGCTCTGAATCACCTTTTCCCCTTCAAATCTGGGATTGCTGTACAGTCCTTTCCTTTTGTTATTGTTATTCCTTTAAAATGCAACAACATCAAGTGAAGAATGCAAGTGAAGAAAATTGTGCTCTATAAGCAACTTGCTTACAGCTTGATAAAAACCTTGAACTAAATCCCTTCCTTCCTCCACATAAAACTTGACCAAAAAAAGCTAAGTATGACTTGAATATAATACATCTGATCATGCAAGTCTATGAATGATTACTCATAGATATAAGTCTCATCAAGTTCTATGATTTGTATAGGGATGTATAGGTCATTTCATTCCCTTGAGATTTTTTGCACATAGCCTAAGATAAATTGAATTTTATAAGCTTATTAAATGTGATGTGTATTCATTTAACTTGCTCGTTTTAGCTTTTTTTTTTTTCAGTGAAGAGGGCAGGTTATTTAAAATATATGTCCTAAATAAAATGAACATCTTGGAAGGAAAATCCATCTGGTTCAGTTCCAAGATGGGAGAAAGATGCTGAAAATAAAATGGAGGCTGGAGGCTGATTGGAAAGAAGGTCCATTTATTGATGAAGCAGAACCACCAGTGTTTGTGGTTCTGGGGCAGCTGACAATATGGAATTGAGAGTGGGTGGGGTTTTATACCTTCTGGATTCCAATGAGGTCATGTAGGGGTCATGGCTGGCTCTATAGGTCAAAGGGGAAATGCAAATCCTAGGTGTTTACCTGAGCTAATTTTGTCAAACTTTTGTTTGTTGCTTATCTGGAGTTTCTGTCTGACCCAGTCTTTCTGAATGGATTGCCAAATCTACATTTCTAAAAGCTGGCCTCCTCAGTTTCTGCTTGGGGCAGGGAAACTGGCATTGGTTTCTGCCTCCCTTAAGATTTTTTTTTTAATTTTTCCTTTAGGGCAGTGTTGAAAGTAAACATTTTTACTACCAGTTCTGTGGGTGTGGCTTGGTGGGCATGGCAAGGGAAGGATACTGCAAAATCCCCATTCCCACCCCACTCTGGGGGCAGCCAGAGGTGGTATTTGCCGGTTCTGCAAACTACTCAAAATTTCTGCTATTGGTTCTCCAGAACCTGTCAGAACCTGCTGAATTTCACCACTGCTTTAGGGGAAATATTACCCTGCCTTTTTAAATATTTTCTAAAAGATTCCATTCTTCGGGGGGGGCGGAGCTTCCCACAATTAGGTATGGCGAATTGCTTACATGGAATTTATTTTGCAAATACAGTACCTGTTTTATTTTCATAAATAATTTACAAGACAAAGTAAGCACACATAAATATCTTTAGTATAAAGAGGAATACCCGGCTCTAAAATAAGCCATTCTGAGTGATACTTGCCGCTTTTCATCAATGTTGCCTTTATTAGTAACATTTCCCACTTGCTAACTCTGATACAGAAGCCTCTCTTTTTTAACAATCAGAAAAGTATAACTCCCTGCCCCCCTTAAAAATGCTGCTAAATAGCTGCTTTCAAAGATTCTGAATTGGTGCAGAAAAGAAATAGATGAGCCTCTGGCAACTGTTGTTCAGCCTTACCAGGATGGGCAAAATTGTCTTCGTGAAATAAAGTGGCCAATTTCACAGAATTTTATACACAACTTTAAGTTCTGGCTTTAATTAGTCCGCGCGTTCCTGCACAGTTAATTTGTGATTCAAATCTGCAAAACAAAGTGATTCTGCTTTTAAAGCTAGAGTGAATTTCCCTCCTCGCAAAACACAGGAGTGATGGAATAAAGGCTTTAGCATTCATAATATCAGATTTTTTTTCCTGTCTGTTGCCAATTTTGGGTAATAAAGAGAAATGTATATGCAACAGATGGTGAGCGTGTTTTCATTGCTATTAACAAGTGTCTTCTTCTGACTTAAGTCATGTAAAAATTGCATTCCGTGAAGGAAACCTTTGAAGTAAACAGCTTAATCCCATAGAGAAGAACATTCTCTATGTAAATTAAAAAAAAAAAAAAAAAACTATGGTTAGGTCAGAAATTGCAGCCAAATGTTTCACATCTTGGGCCCCCATAAAAACTTTTAAAGGGACAAGAAGTCTGGAAAATATGTGAATAAGTTACCAATCTTCTTAGCAAGAACCAGGTGTATTCCTCTAATCAGTAAAGTGTTTTGGAGGACTCAAAGCCTCTGAAAGATTAAAGTAATTAAAAACAGATTTTTGTACACTTGAAACCTAAAGGTTAATGTTAATGAAATGGCTGAATACTGATACTAGCAAATAAGTCTCTGACAAAACATGCACAAATGATTTTCTTTTGAATTTCAAAATGTGGGACATCAGAGTCATGTAGAAAAGATTTACACCTGTAGGGAAAAGAATACATGGAAAAATAATACAGAGGTTCCAATACAAATGATAATTCATTGTCCCATAGGTTTTTTTTAATGATCACTTTTTAAAAAAAAACCTACCTTTTTATTTTCCCTTTAAGTTTATAAGATTAGGATAAACCTCAAGATGTAAAGGAAAACAAGATTTTTCAAGAATTTCATGAGGTAATTAAAAGTGTGTACTCTAGATATTTATATTACATTATGTCACATCACTATACTATACTATACTATACTATACTATACTATACTATACTATACTATACTATACTATTATTATACTCTACTCTACTCTACTCTACTCTACTCTACTCTACTCTACTCTACTCCACTATACTATACTATACTATACTATACTATACTATACTATACTATACTATACTATACTAGACACTGAGCTTATCAATCAGAAAGGTTGGCAGTTCAGTGGTTCAAATACCTAGCGCCGCATAATGTTACTTGTCCCAGCTTCTCCCAACCTAGCAGTTTGAAAGCATGTAAAAAATGCAAGTAGAAAAATAGGAACCATCTCTGGTGGGAAGGTAACAATGTTCTGTGCGCCTTCTGTGTTTAGTCATACCGGCCACATGACCAAGGAGACATCTTCGGACAGCACTGGCTCTTTGGCTTTGAAACAGAGATGAGCACCACCCTTTAAAATTGGGAAAGACTAGCACATATGTGCGAGGGGAACCTTTACCTTTTACCTTTATTTATTATTTTATATTATTGTCATATACACACACCACAAATAAGGAGTCAACCTATTTTCCAAAGAACCAGAAGGCAGGACAAGAAGCAATGATCAAAGAGAGAAGCAACCTAGAACTAAGGAGAAATTTCCTGACAGTAAGGGCTATTAACCAGTGGAATGACTTTCTTTCGGAAGTATGTGTACTCCACCTTTGGAGGCTTTTAAGAAGAGACTGGACACACATTTGTATGAAATGGTATCAGGTCTCCTACTTGAGCAGAGAGTTGAACGACAATACCTCCAAGGTCCCTTGCAACTCTGTTATTCCTTATATTCCTCTGCACTTGCAGAAATACACATGCACTTTATGTACATGCAATTGGATTCAGAGATTTTGTCCTATGATTTAAATGCTGTACAATTAAATAGAAAACTTCAGTTACAATGTCCATTTAGAAGCATAGGGGTCACAAACAACCCCTAAAGGACCTTTAAGAGACACCAACAAATTCTCGTTTCTAAACTGACAAAGTTAAGGGATGCAGTGGCTCAGTGGCTAAGATGCTGAACTTGTCGATCAGAAAGGTCAGCAGTTCAGCGGTTTGTCTCCCTAGCGCCGTGTAATGGATGAACTCCCATTACTTGTCCCAGCTTCTGGCAACCTAGCAGTTTGAAAGCATATAAAAACTGCAAGAAGAAAAAGAGGGACCAATTTAGTGGGAAGGTGACAGTGTTCCATGCACCATTGGCATTGAGTCATGCCAGCCATATGACCACGAAGACATCTTCAGACAGTGCTGGCTCTTCAACTTTGAAAAGGAGATGAGCACCACCTCCTAGAGTCAGGAATGACAAGCACATATGTGAGAGAGGAACCTTTACATTTAAACTGACAAAAGGGAACAAATAATAGAACCATGATGGCGAACCTATGGTACGTGTGCCAGAAGTGGCATGCAGAGCCCATTCTGTGGGCACACACAACATCACTAACCACTCTTTGGTTTCTGGCACATACATAAGTGCCAGACAGGTGGTCTTCCAAGTTTCTGGTACTCCGGCATGCCCACATGCGTTCCGCTTTGGGAACTCGGTGCCAAAAACACTCATCATCACTGTGATAGAATATTAACAACTTTCAATGAATTTCAGGTTAGATTTAAATGAAATAGTGCATTGCTCTGATTTGACCTCTTCTCTCTCTCGGTGTTCTGCAATTTGGAATCTACTTCCCAGTATTCTGATTAAAGGCTAAGTATAGTTCTTGGCTTTCCAAAATTTGGCACTCCTTCTGTAAATTTAGAGTCACATTCATTATTTACCTGACTGTTTCAGCAAAGACTAGCTCCAACGTCTTCCTGCAATGTGTTGCAATCTGGCCTTTGGTGTTATTGAAATAAAAAAGATTGGAATGCCAGTAGTCCAGTTAAGAATAATTAATCTTGAAGATTGTAACCACCACAGAGAGATATGTGGAGACACATTGTCCTTCAGATATATTCAAACTCCAAGATAATGCACTGGGCTGGTGATTTCAAAACAAATATAAAATGCATGAGATACTTTGTGGAGCAGTGAAGTAGAAAGGTCTTATCGGCAATAGGTTGTGATGGTACTATCACACATGAGCAGGAATTACTTAAGCACAGCGTTTTGACTTTTTCAACTGGTCTTGCGTAGAAAGCAGTGACTTTGACAGTTCCTGACATTCAAAGGCCCTCTCCATACCCTTACATTAGTTAGCGCTGAAGAAGAAAAATCATTCCAAAACAAAGGGTATAGGAAAAGGGGACAAAGAAAATTAATGGTATGTGATAATGATCAGAATGGTGAGATGTAGTGGATAAAATGTAGCAAATTATGTCTGCACACAATGAATCACAGTGTTCATTGAATGACTTTGTTCTAGTCAATAACACTTAACACAACCCACTTCATGAGATCATGGTGAGGATATAATGGGAATAATAGCTTATGAGTACAGCAATTCATTCTTACATATACTGTAACTATCGAACTTCTTTACGACTTTGTAATGAAATGCCCCTAATGTCAGTTCAAATTCAATCCCATCTTTATTTTGGCAACTAATCTTATATAAAAGACTAAAATATTTTATGTTTTTATATGCTATGTTATTGGGGGAAAAAAATCTATTCTGGGTTATTTACAAAAGCGAACATTCCATGCCTACGCATACAGGTATATAGCAAGCAGATTAAAAATATCAATAAATCTTGTGAGTAAACTTCACTTAATATTGTGTGTATGTGTATGTGTGTGTATGCTCATATAGAAAATAAAAAGATATTACTAACTGTATTGTGTGTGGGCAGATAATGTGTGTCTTTTCATTCTCTCAATGTATCTATAATAATTTTAATGGAGTAAAATATGGGCAATTAGTTTGGTTGTCCTGAGCTTTTTGGTGTAGTTTCTCTAAATATGATAACCTCATATATCTTCCTTAGGAAACTATTAAATGAAGTACATTAAGTATGTAATATTTCAGAACAGCAAGTTGATTACAAATATGCAGATGGCCTATTGGTATAAATCTAAACAGACCGGTCTTGTTAGCATTTGTGGATCAGTTGGATTATCTCAATCAAGAATCAATAGCTAATCTCCAATTTTACAGGTTTAACATCAAAAGAAAAGCAAAACAAAAATGATTTTGGGGGTTTGTTTTTCAAAGTACATTTCCAGATCGAAAGAATTTACCTTCAAAAAATGATGTGTGCCAAACTCTGACTGGAGCAATTTAATTTTAGTCAAGTGTCTAAACTGGAATCAAATACCCTTTGATTGGTCATGATGGTAGAATGGTAAACCATCCTTTGAAGTGGCTAGAATACTAACAGCTCAATGGGGGGGGGGGCACACACTTGCATATATAGTAGAAGCTCTCCCAAATGACTTCAATCATTATTTTTCACTAAACCCACTTTGGCTTTCAAACATCTGGGGAAGGGAGAAGGTTGTTCAAGTGCAAATAATACATACACAAATAGGAACATATTGAAAATGTTATTAATAAGTGCCTAAACCTCTATCAGAAGGAAGAAGGAGAGAGAACAGCGATGGCAGATAACTGAAATGTCACATTGTTACACAAACATGCAATGAAGATGGTAAATAACACTGCCAGGAGAAGACAGGATGGTTACCAATCTCTCTCTTGAAAAGCAACCATCCATGATCTCTTCTATGATCTGTAGAAGTTAAAGTTTCCAGTGCAATAATGATGCTACTTGCATTGTTGGTTTCAAAGAGAATAGCTCGATTTTCTTTGCCTGGGGAAAAAAAAACTAAGGGAAAAAGGAACATTATTAATATGAGATTAGACTTCTATGTAAGACAATACAGGAATACAAGACAAGACAAGACAGGAATACAACAATCAGTAGCAGCCAACAGATCAATGAATTCCTATCACTTTTTTGCTGTATAGTTGACTATACAGTGGGTGACTTACCTATAGTGCTAATACATCTCTACAAAGTGTGCATTAGTATTAAAAACAGTACAAAGAATTATTGTTTAATAGTTTTGCTTTGCTTACAAATTAGATGGTTATCAACAGTATGATGTTCAGAATGTTTTCCATGTGAAGAGGTGGAATATTGGAGGATATGTGTGAGGAAGGAAGGAATAGATTAATTTTGTGTAAATACAAAATCATACTCGCAAAACATGTGCTGCTTTCAACATGCAAAATAGTTGGTCAAAGTTCTATTGCTTTTCCTTCTCACCTCATTATGTTTGCCTTCTATACCAGGTAGAATGAAACTGCAAAGTATCATTCAAACCTATTACTTCAAATTAGTTATTTACTTTGCCTTGCATGAATAGGAGATGAACATTTATGAAAGTGCCTCTTCTACAACAGATAAGAAGAAGAGGCAATGGCTCAATGGATATTGAACACCCTGAAAATCACCCCATACAAAAGTAAAAAAAAAAAAGAGATAGCCTGAACAAGCCAACTTTGATTTTATTTGAACTCAAGATCTGAGATTCAAAGAAAGCATGCTTAAACCAGAAGGCAAACCTACGCAATTCAGGGGGTTTCAAGATTCATTTTGAAATACTTATCTGAGGAAATAATAAAACACCTGCTTCGGTTTTCAAAGGACTGAAAATACAAGGGATAGCAGTTTCTTTAGAAAACATTAATCCTGCCAGTTTCAGCTGGACACCTTTAAGGAAGGGGTGCTGATATGAGGAAAGCACGACACAGTAGCTTCTAAAATGTCAAGAACGAAGGAAATTATGGTGAGCCAGTACAAGAGGTATCCATTCCCCGACTGAAAATAAAAATATTTCTTACATTTTATTTTGATTTTCTGGGATGCTGAGATATAATGAATACGTTCAATGAGTCCGGTTCGTATGGAATGATGTTGCTTTTCTGCATTGGTCATTGGGTTTTCTTGGATGCTAGTAAGGTTTTCAATCCTAATTTTCAGCACCCCCTCAGAAACCAAACACAGCTTCTAGATACAGGGAGTGTTAAGGGGAAGACTTGCCTTTGCAAATTCTAATAGCAATACAATATAATATGATAGCAGAGTTGGAAGGGACCTTAGAGGTCTTCTAATCCAACCCCATGCCTAGGCAGGAAACCCTATACCGTTCCAGACAAATGACTATCCAACATCTTCTTAAAGACATCCAGTGTTGGGGCATTCACAACTTCTGGAGGCAAGCCGTTCCACTGATTAATTGTTCTAACTGTCAGGAAATTTCTTCTCCATTCTAAGTTGCTTCTCTACTTGATTAGTTTCCACCCATTGCTTCTTGTTCTGCCCTCAGGTGCTCTGGAGAATAGCTTGGAGAATAGTTTGGAGAATAGCAAATGTCAGACTTGCCCCAGTTTGCCCCTCAGGAAAGCAAGACTCTTGAATCTATTGGGCTGAATCAGAAGAACTTTCAATGAGAGAAAATGGATGCAGTAAAGTCAGGTGGAATATGAAGTTCCCATGCAAAGCACAAAGCAAGTTCCTCAGTTTTCCAATCCTAATTTCCTGGACTAGTCCACTAGCAGTGTTTTGAGAATGCTGAGGTGCTAGGCAGATAATAATTCACACTCAGGGCACGACGGCCTTGAGACCTGATGGAAATCAGCTGGGAAGAAGTTTGTCCCATCTCCAAAGACGCCTTAATTCCCAAGTGAACAGCAGAAGCAAAAAAATCCCAAACATGTCATCCACCCCCACCCCCCCTTAGCACAATGGCAGGATACAAGAGATGGTAGGCCTGACATAAACAGAATTAATTGTAGGTAAGACTTAGGTAAATTTCCAAGGTGAGCTGAAATTTGCAATGCCAAATCAAGGAAGAGATAAGGGTATGGTTAGTCAACAAGTCAGGGTCATGATACACAAGCCAGATGCTGGAGTTGCTTCTACAAGAGAACAGTGTTCTTGTGAAACTCAACTCCTCTCTCTGCTGAATACCAGTGACGTGCGGTGAGGTTTATGGCTGGTGAGGCTGGTGACGTCATCAGGAAGGTGGGGAATGGGACCACGTGTGCAGGAGGCTGAGGCAGCCTCAGCCTCCTGCATACGTGGTCCCATTCCCTGCCTTCCTGAGTCAACATGAAGGGGACCATGGAGCACGAGCCGGCAGAACGCGCTCCGCGGTCCCCTTCATGTTGACTCAGGAAGGCAGGGAATCATACCACGTGTGCCTTTTCCCTTTTCCCTTTTTTTTCCTTTTCATGATGAAAGCGGTGAGGCTCTGCCTCCCCTGCCTCCCCTGACCACAATCCTGTGGCGGGCCCAGCCCTGTGGAATGACCTCCCTCCGGATATTAGGATTACCTCTGACCTCCGCGCCTTCCGTGTAAAGCTCAAGACCCACCTATTCCAAGTAGCTGGCCTGGCTCAACCATAGTTTGATCATATCGCTCCTGGCGGGTTTTTCAATTTTATGATTTTATTTAGGGGATTTTAAACTGTGATTTTAATTGTTCCCATTCATTTGTCTACCTCCTCCATGTATATGTCTATATTTTGTGTCTGTATTGTCCATATTTGTATTTTATATGTTTTTATTGTACGCCGCCCCGAGTCCTTCGGGAGAGGGTGCGGCTAACAAATAAAATTTTATTATTATTATTATTATTATTATTATTATTATTATTATTATTATTATTATTATTATTATTATTATTATTATTATTATTATTAATCCCTGCTGAATATGCATAGCAGTGGTCAATCCTTTCTTGTGAATTCAGCATCTTGCTGCCTGTTTATGAGTCACACACTTCATCAAGGTGCAGAGATCCCAGGAGGGATTGTGGGAGGGACGGAGGGAGGGGGTGCTGAATGCCCGGAACAGCTTGCATTTCAGACTCTGAAGGCTTGACAGAAGATTGGCTTTGCTAGTTAGGGATAAAAGGACCTTTCATCAGTGGCATTATGTCAGGTTTCTGGCTGGTCATACTCAATACTAGCTAATTAATTAGCAGAGGAAGGAACAGCTGATGGCACAATGAGATACGATGGCACAGAGAAAAAGAAAAACACAATAAGTGAAATTTGTAATCCTGGCATCTTGTACTCTTAACAAAACAAAACATTTTGGATAGCACTTGTATTTTGTAGCGTGGCATCTAATCAAATATTGTCAAAGACTTAAACTTACTTTAATAAGTTTGAAAATGCATTTGATCCAAGAGTGTGGCCACCTATTGTGCCCATATTGAGTGCAAAGACACTCCACTGTGTTCCCAATTGTGTTGACATGACCAACACAGAAGTTTAACATGTCAATAACACCAAAGGGGTGAGGGG
This sequence comes from Natrix helvetica, assembly GCF_964273705.1. Classification (NCBI taxonomy): domain Eukaryota; kingdom Metazoa; phylum Chordata; class Lepidosauria; order Squamata; family Natricidae; genus Natrix; species Natrix helvetica. The sequence goes on along the minus strand of NC_138549.1, from coordinate 17,694,779 downwards.
AAGCTTGAAAGTTGTAGCTGGCAATATTAAAACAGCTGAAAACTGAGAAAATGAATGAAGCCAAAAGCAAATGGCAGCTTTACTTGTCAGGGTATGTAATGATTGAAAAAAATCTGATGAAGCTTATTATATGAGTCAGGCTTAACATTTTTGCACATAAAAGGGAACTTTCAACACTGGAGGTTGTGTATGAATTCTGCAACCCAAAAGACAGCAAAAATGACACTGAGTGTGTAGAACTGGTTCAAAAGACTGGCATGCTTCTTCAAAGTGTTTACAGCAGTAAAAAGGAGGAAAAGAAAGAACATACATAATAGTTAAAATTATCTGTCTAAATAGAACATAATCACGGTGATCATAACCATGAAGTTAATAAAGCATTTATATGACATAGTCATATACTTTGATTCAGTGTCTCAAAATTTTCTGATACATTGTAATAAGTTAATATTTGGGTCTGTCTGTCTGTCTGTCTGTCTGTCTACCTACCTACCTACCTACTTACCTACCTACCTACCTACCTACCTACCTACCTATCTATCATCTACCTACCTACCTACCTACCTACCTACCTACCTACCTACCTACCTACCTACCTATCTATCTATCTATCTATCTATCTATCTATCTATCTATCTATCTATCTATCTATCTATCTATCTATCTCCATCTCTGTGCATGTGTGCCTTGTGAACTAGTCCAGAAAAGAAGCATACCCAGATATTCTAGTTCTAGTTTTATTGTGAGGCTATATTAAGAGGGATGTGGTGGCTCAGTGGCTAAGACACTGAGCTTGTCAGTCAGAAAGATCTGCAGTTCAGCGGTTCGAATCCCTAGTGCCGCATAACAGAGTGAGCTCCCGTTACTTGTTCCGGCTTCTGCCAACCTACCAGTTCGAAAGCATGTAAAAAATGCAAGTAGAAAAAAAGGAACCACCTTTGGTGGGAAGGTAACAGCGCTCCGTGTGCCTTCGGCATTTAGTCATGCCAGCCACATGATCATGGAGTCATCTTTGGACAGCGCTGGCTCTTCAGCTTTGAAACGGAGATGAGCACAGCCCTTACAGTCTGGAATGAATAGCACATATGTACGAGGGGAACCTTTACCTCTATTAATTGAAAGTCTAGAAAAACATTCCCCCACTTTGAAGACATATTCCAAGAAACTAGGCTGGGTCCCTTATAAGACATTTATCATGATGCCATTCCTTTTATGGATTTAGTTGCTACTTGTCTGAACATTGCCTAGTCTGTGACTTTTCCTTCTGTCTCTCAAGGTCATTCTTACAGGCCTAAAGAATGGTATATTTGAATTGACATTGGAAGTGTTCTACTTGCTTTAATCATGTTGATAGCCAGACTGAAAGCTCCAAATTCCTACACTTTGCAGAAATGAAAAGCTCCAAATTTCTACATTTTGCAGGGCAGAATTACAGCAACTTAAGCAATGAAGTGCTCTGCCTACAATTGCTAAAAGTTCACTTCTCAAGCTTGTTTACCCTCATATATGTGAAACAAGATAACTGATCCTAAAATAGCACTTTTAAACACAATAAAACTCTCTTGATGTGATATAGTTTACTGTTTTCTTTTTACCAAACTTTAGTAAATTTCCTGAAAGTGATTGAAATTGTTTTCCTGAAAATGATTGAAATTGTTTGAAGATAAAAGTTTATATGCTGACAAAATATCACTAAGTAACTTAATGTATTAATAAATGGGGGGGAGGGCCATTCCCTACATAATGTAACTGTCAAAATTTGTAACCTCACCCACTATGCCTTTCCCTGATTATTTTCTTTAAAAAACCAATAAAATTCTGTTTTTTTTTTAAAAAGAGATTAATGTTGGGTGTATGTGATGGCCTCATCAGAATAGGTGCTTTCTTTTCTACTTTAACCTGTTAACACTCTCTTTTCACAAAGCCTGTAAAGATATTACACAACACATATTCATGTTAGATAGAAAATGGAGGAAAAATAAGGACTTTCACAAACTGATAGCTACAGAGCTCTGAGCTATCTACCCTATATTCCCAAAAGAATTTAACTACATGCCATTTTTGAGGGACATAAAATATGATAACTGACATGTAATAAAAAGTATTTCTCATTTTTAACCCCTAAGTAAATAATAATAACAATTTAATGTACATTTGTCTGCAAGTCCTATACTACTTATCTTTGGCACATATCTACTGTTATGACAAGAAAAAACAGAAATAATTTCCTGGCACAACATCCACCCCACTCCTTCTCCCCCGTGTTTTTCTTTCAAAGTCTGCAATTACATGACAGTTACAAAAACATTTATAGCATCTTTTACCATGTTGTCTATTGCAAGTTGTTCTCATTTTCTCAGTCTGGGATGCAAGTTTAGCATCAATTTATCTCAACTGTTCCATAGCTTCTGACATGAATGTATAGAATGATATACATGCAGACAGTTTAAGAATGTAAATAGTGTTTTGGCAAAAATAATTTGAAAAATAGAGAATAATCCCTCAGAATAGCTACTTCCATTGTTATCACCACATTAGCAGAAGTTCTTGCTTTGATTTGTTTTGTTTTACAATTGGTGGCTTTAACATTAGCTATATGAGAGGATGGATGGATGAATGGATGGGAGGGAGGGAGGGAGGAAGGAAGGAGTGGCTGAGGAGTTCTATTTTTCAATATTTTAATGAGTCTCCTGAAAAGTATCATATCACATTATTTTAATATGGACTTTATCTCAGTATATTTTGACTTAGGAGTCATGCAAAGATGATGCTACTTGAAATTTATGTACGTAAACCTATTTAAGGTACAATTTTGTGGTGGGGGGGAACCTGTACTCTTTCAGGATCCCCTTCCCCATTGGTCTAATATAAGAAGGGGAGAGGGGGAGAGGGAAGGAGAAAGGGAGAAGGAGGGAGGGAGGGAGAGAGAGAGAGGAGGGGACAGGGAGAGAGCGAGAGAGAAGAAACATAACCTATTTGTCTTAAGTAAATCCTGAACACACAAAATCCTGATCAGTCTTTCTAAGAGTTATCAATGATTTTTATCCCCTATCAGTTGAAGGACAAGTGGTACATCATGCTATTAACAATAAAGTTCTACCAAAGAATGTGGAAGTTTTTCTTTTCTTTTTCTGAACGGCCACATCAAATTCAAGCTTTACCCCCTAGAAATGTTATGGCAATAACTGAGATGAACAATGGATTTCATGCTAGAAATCCATTGAAGTTTCTCAGCTGAAATAGTTTGTCATGGAAGAATAAGCAAAAAATTCTACATCACAATATGAGACGCTGTTCTCTAATTGCTAGATAACTTTTACATGTCACCTGATCTTTTACAACCTCTTGCTATCCATATTCAAGCAAAGAATGTTCAGTCTACTGAGAGGGTTGCTCTATTTAAAATCAAAATAAAATGTGAAGCTCAGTTAATTATCTTGTTCTCTTATGGTTAAAAACATGACCAGAAAAGGAAATTAAGCTACTTTACTCCTTTTCTATTAGTTTCCTTTTGGGAAATTATGAAATGTTTCAGACGCTTTCATTTGAAATAAAGTTTTACTTTTTAAAGGCTATTAACATTATTTTTAAAGTTAATTTAAAAAATATATTCTAAATATAGAGCTAGTACATTTTCAACATCACATATTTTCTTAAGCTATGTGAACGATGAGTTCCAATAAAGGACAAAAAGAACAGATTTATTAGTTGCTTCTTTATATCTTAGATCTTAAATTTGCATTACTTTAGAAACTAATAAAGCACAACCTGAAATATTGTGACTTGTCTCATGGCTGACACTGGTTCCTCATATTTCTTTCCTCCTCCTTTTTCATCATAATTTACACATAATATAAATTTAAGGCCTGGGTCTTTAAAGATATCTGTGGTCTCAAAGCTCATTTAATTTTTTTATGCTTTAATCTTATCTCTTGGTTAGCCAGGAAAAAGAATGTGTGTGTGTGTGTGTGTGTGTGTGTGTGTGTGTGTGTGTGTGTATGTAAGGACTCTTACTGGGATTTGAACCTAGCTGATGAGAGCTAAATAGCTTGAAATAGATCTATATTAGTCTCCCTTTATTTATTTATCAGCACAAATACAACACAAATATAAAAAGGCAACATTAAAAATAAAAATATGTTTTTCTGCCTGGATGGTTTTCTGTAATGAGCCGAAGGACAGAAAGGGGGAGTAGTGAGCTTCCTCCCATATTTGGGCATACCAGGGGTTGTAACAAAAATACATGTATGTATGTATGTATGTATGTATGTATGTATGTATGTATGTATGTATAGCTTATATATAATATAGCTTATAATATAGTATATATAATATAGCTTGAAATAGCTTGAAATGGATCCATACACACACACACACACACACACACACACATATATATAGATGTGTTTATACAGTATTTATAAGCCTGAAAAAGTCTCCTTTCCTTAAAGCAGTGTGAAAAACTGAACAGACTACATGAAACAAGGGATGCGGTGGCTCTGTAGCTAAGACACTGAACTTGTCAATCAGAAAGGTCGGCAGTTAGGCGGTTCGAATCCCTAGCGCCATGTAATGGAGTGAGCTCCCATTACTTATCCCAGCTTCTGCCAACATAACTGTTCGAAAGCATATAACAATGCAAGTAGAAAAATTGGAACCACCTTTGTTGGGAAGGTAACAGCGCTCGTGTGCCTTTGGCATCTAGTCATGCCGGCTACATGACCATAGAGACATCTTTGGACAGTGCTGACTCTTCAGCTTTGAAACAGAGATGAGCACTGCCCCCTAGAGTCAGGAACAGCTAGCACATATGTGCAAAGGAAACTTTTACCTTTACCTTACATGAAACAGCCATGCCTTTGATATAATTCATTTTTTTTTAAAAAAAAGTGTTTAGGTTCCAGTTTGCAAGAAAACCAGCTAGTAGAGGAAGAAAAAAGAAGATGTAGTTGCCTTTAAGAGATATTTTCCTTATATTCCTGTATGTTGCAAAATACTGAATCATTTTCATATGAATAGTCATAAAGAAGTACAATAACAGGATATTATTCTGCTTTAAAATATGAATTTGTTCCAAGCAGCAGCACTAATGCCGACTTCTCTATTGTAACTTCAATTCTAGCTTGTTTGTCAATGATGCTTTTCCTCTACATCAGATTATGAGGAGATAAATTAACTGCAGATCTATTGAAATATGCCCATTATTGCTACTGCTGTTGTTATTCCAAGGATGACACAGTGGTATTGGCCAGATTGGATTGGTCAGTATGCTGATTTTTTCTACCTGATAAGACCAAGCACTGTGCACTGATTTAGGAAGAAGAGAGAGTGAAATGTATTTGAAATATAAGTAGCTTGGGTTGGTAGTTGGGCTGTTAGTCTGGGCTCTGATCTTGGCAATTTGGTTGCCAATGTTTCATCACCATTTGAGGAGAACATCGTTACTGCACTTTGAATTGTGCTCATCTGTCAGACCACTGGCCTTTAAACACCTTTTTATGTGATGCAATATCGTTTTAGGTGATACATCTACAACAATTTGCATCACATGAAAAAGTATTTAGAGACCAGTGCTCCGAGAGATGAGCACAATTCAAAGTACACTGACGATGTCTCCTTCAATAGTGACAAAAAGTTTGCAACCAAACTGCCAAGCTCGGAGCTCAGAACAATAGCCGAGAAGAGAGAGTTTCAGTCATGAAAATTCTGTTTGCATTCCACAATTGAATGGCTATGCACTTGCATCGTTGGCAACAAATATGTTTCTCATCCCAAAAAAGGCAAAGCTTTGGGAATACTGGAGTTTTCTGGAAGCTAAAAAAAGACATGAATTATTTGACTTTCAACATGTTACTGGATGCTGTTAATGACTTCTCCTTAACAAACTATCTCAAAATTCAGATTTGTACAGAAAGTATTTGTAACCCAACTATGTAGTGGGCAACTTGGGTGGAGATGTAAGACAGAGCTTTCTCAGTGGTTACTCCTAGGCTTTGAATCTTCCCAAGTGGCTCAATTGTTCCTTCTTTTCCAATCTTCATATATTTTATTAGTGTTAACATAGTTTTAGCAGCATTTAAATAAGGAAAATATTGATGTTAAAATAATTAACATTGAATATTTTAATGTAATAATATGTTATTGTTGTTCATTGCCACAAGGTCCACATATTGACAGAGAGGCTGAAAGTTAAATAAAGAAATAAACATGTAAAGTTTTCATTAAAAAAGAGCTTTTTTCCATTAAACAGGAATGCAATTGTATCTGTCCTGGTGTTTTGAGAATGTTTTAAAATATTTTCTGAGTTTGAAATGGACAATAAAGATGTTTTTAGATATTATATTTCCTCTAATATTTTTTTCTTAGGCCTGCAGCTGTGCATAACTTATTACCAGTACATGCGAGTAGAAAGCTAGAAAAAGTAGTACCATAAAATATCATTTAACTGCCATAAAGTATAACTAATGAAGCAAAACATAAATTTCAACAGGTGTATCTATGGAGTGAAAAATGTATATTCTTTTTCTTCTGCTCTCTTTGTCTTTTTCTTCATTCACCCAGTTTCCTTAGCTGCACAGCCGAGTTAATCTACAGTCATTATATTTAAACATATTGAATGTGAACTAGCAACAAGAGATTTCCTGTTTAGTGATTTTACTTCACTCGTTATCATTTTACCCACTGATTTAAAGGTTTCTGTTTGCACAGATCAATAGCTGTAAAATTCCAGCTATAATCAAAAGCCTTATTCTTTCAGCCAATGAAAGCGATGAGATCTGTTTCACTACCCTACAGAAGAATAAAAGCCGAGAGCCAACTACACAATAAAAGAAGGAGACAGCCCAATTGTTTGATAAAACATAGGGAACTCAAATCAAGCAAGCCATCTTTTCTTTTGACATCTAGAAGTCTGCCCTGTATATCCGAGAGCGCTGACTTCAAAACTGCTATTTTGTAGATATAGGCCTTCACACAAAACCCCTTCTATTTATTAGCAGTCAGAAGATTGTAAAGCTCATCTTACTATACTATACAGAGTTTTTGATTCTGGACTTTTTCTCCCCAAACAATGTGAATGCTATGATCAAAGCTGGGAACTCACTCCTAATTAAGTTCATGTACATTCTTTTCTATGCAGTACAAAGACAGGAGAAGATAACATGCCACATTTAGACTCAAATATGGGGAGGTCCAGATTTTCAAAAGTAAGAACTTCTCAAGGCTGTGAATGTGTCCTTTGACTCCATTAGTAGTCAACCGAAAAGGCATTATTTGCACTTAATGTTTAAATTCTCTGTCCTATGCTATGCTGGCTTGACTAGTGTATTCCATGTGTTCCATTAAGGTAAAGGTAAAGGTTCCCCTTGCACACATGTGCTAGTCATTCCCGACTCTATGGGGAGGTGCTCATCTCAGTTTCGAAGCCGAAGAGCCAGCACTGTCCAAAAATGTCTCTGTGGTCATGCGGCCGGCATGACTAAATGCCGAAGACACACAGAACACTGTTACCTTCCCCCCAAATGTGGTCCCTATTTTTCTACCTGCATTTTTACATGCTTTCGAACTGCTAGGCTGGCAGAAACTGGGACAAGTAATGGGAGCTCACTCCATTACGCGGCGCGAGGTATTTGAACCACCAAACTGCCCACCTTTCTGATCGACAAGCTCAGCATCTTAGTCACTGAGTCACCATGTCCCTCTCGGGTTTCATTAAACAATTCTCCTAATGTGGTGTTCTCTCACCTTTATGTTTCAAGGATACAATTCCAACCTTCCTTACTATGATGTTGTTTTCCAATTTCTATTAGTAAACAGTAAACAGATTAGGAAAACATCTACTGCAGCTGTCCACTGGAAGCCATGTCCTCTTTTAATTCCCTATGAGTGCCTTCCTTTCTCTTTCTCTTATAGCTTTTGGTAATGAAGTGGATGTTCAATTATAATAGTGAGATTCATCAGCTATAATAGTTACCTTAGGCACTAATTTGAAATTTCAAGAAAAAAAAGGGATTTCAGATTGATTTGGAACAGACACTCTTCTAAAATAAACGAGGTCCTACATCAATCCCTCATGTATGAAAAATGGCTCAATATAGATTTTTTGTTCTATTTTTATTTTACATCAAATAAAATAACCTACATGCACAATGACAATATTTTAAGTGAATAAGCCAATCCTGTATCAAACAACTAAGTGCAAGGCATTTTATTTTAAAGATATTTAAATGCTACTGTTGTTGCTACTGTTTTGAAGGCAATGCCAGGAACCTTTTTAAAAAATCTTGATAAAATTGGATGGAATTGGGAGGTCCTTTAGGCTAAAAGTAATGAAATTGGCCAAATCCGTTTTGGTTTTGGTTGTTTGGTTTTTTTTTCTTCGGCAAGAATGCCATTTACATTTTCTGAAATGCAGAGTCTCGGAGCGTATATATATCTCTCTGTTTCAGTGTCAATTATGACAAAACGACTATATTGAGAATGGGTCTTAGTAAGGACAATTTCACAGCAGTCATAATTTTTTCTGGCTACCCTGTGAATGTTCCTATTGCTGCGTTTTCGTTCCCAAGAAGCTGGACATCGTCCCCTCCAGCTGGCTAATGGGATAATATTAAAAATGGCATCCAATTGGCATCTTACTTCCTCATTTCTCCTTTTCCATTTTAAACCTTTAAAAAAAAGATGGGGCTGAAAATCAAATTGCTGCGTTTTTTAAAAACTGTGCAGGATGAGTACAAAAGTTGTTCCTTTAAGTGATAAGAGAGGAGGTGGGAGGGATGGCCATGATGATTCCTTTGCTGTAAAAGAGAGATGACATATTTTTGGAGCATAAGATGTACCTTTTTGGCTGAAAAAAGAGGCTGAAAATGTGGGTGCATCTTATACACTAAATACAGCATTTTTGCCTCCCGAAACCCCGCCCCTTCACCAAAATGGCTGTTTATAGCTTTTAGGAGGCTTTCAGAGATCTCCTGGGGGCTGAGAGGGCAGAAATCAACAAAAAATGGCCTTCCAGCCCCCAGCAGCACTATAAGCTTCCTAAAAGCTATCCATGCCTTGTTTTGAAAAAAAAAGGGGCAATTTTTGCTCATTTTTCCCCACCCTACCCCCAGGAGCACTCTACAAGCCTCCTAAGGGCTATTTATGTCCTTTTTTTAAAAAAAAAGGCCCAATTTTTGTGAAAAATAAGCCGTTTTTGGAAGGTTTGCAAACTGCAAAAACTTTTTTCTTTTAAATTTTCCTCTTCAAAGCCTCCCTGCATCTTATACTCAGGTATATCTTATACTCCTAAAAATACAGTAAATCATAAGGCCCAGCACAAAGGGGGAATCTATACCAATTCCTACCCTACGCTTTCAAAGGAAACATGGTTTTCGTAGCTTTTCCTTTGGGGTGGCAGCTGTTAAGCCACTCCCTTTCCCATAATCCATTGGGCCAAGCTTTCATTCAGAACAGCTCTAAGAAATTAGCAAGACTTGAAAAGAGAGGCTGTTGTGGTTTGGATAGATGTGGTGCAGTGGTGGGATTCAAATAATGTAATAATCGGTTCTATGCCCTAATGATTTCTTCCAACAACCAGTTCATCAAACCACTCAGAAAATTAACAATCAGTTCTCCCGAAGTGTGCAAACTAGCTGAGTTCCATCACTGATGTGATGTCTTTAGAAAAGGTTCTGTGTCTTGAACAGTGCGAGGGGTGAGCTCCCATTCTTGCCCCAGCTGCTGCTAACCTAGCAGTTCAAAAACAAGCAAATGCAAGTAGATAAATAGGTACCACTTTGGTGGGAAGAAAGCAGTGTTCTGTGTGCCTTTGGTGTATAGCCATGCCAGCCACGTGACCATGGAACTGTCTTCAGACAAAGCTTACTCCCTTGGTTAAGAAATAGAGATGAGAACTGCCCTCTAAAGTTGAACATGACTGGACTGGGGAAGCGTTTATCTTTTTTTTAAAAAAAAAGGCAGAATGAAAAGTAAATTAATTCCACTTAAGGCATTGGGATTGAAAGCATATTTTGTATGAAAATAATAATACTATATATCATAGACATGCCAGTAGGGAAGCAATCAGATAAATAAATGCAGATATTATGACAGCATGATGCATTTAAAATATTTTAATGGTTTTCTATCATTAACACTGAAATCACTGACATTTCAATAGGGGTGGTATGTACATTTGGAGAAAGCACTAGCTTGGCAAGGGTTTTCTTTATATCTCATATTTCTTTTCAAGCAAATACTCAGTGACATATCCTTTCAGAACTAATAGATTACCACTATAGTCTTCTACCTTCTTTGTTCTTTGTAAAGGGAACACTGTTCTCTTTAGCTGTATATTACTCCAACATCCATTCCAAAGCACTGTGACTTAAGAGATCCTCCTCAATCATTCACTATGAAAAGAAACTGGAACTTGAAGTCAAAGTTCAAAATGTTGGAGAACCCCTTCCCTGCAAAATTCACTTTGAATGATTTTCCCCATGGTAAAGCATCCTTTCATTATTGAACGGCATCATATATACATTTTTCCACTTTCCTGATACGTATTAACTAGAAGTAATAACAGAAATACGAAAAGCATTCTAATGTAATCCAATCTTATCCAGTAGCTAGTCCTAGGGACTCTATAAGCAGATATTACTAAAGTTGTTGAGGTAATGAATGTAGCGTGAGAGTCATATTTATTGCAATGATTCACATTTCAAAAAAAATGACTAATTATATATTAAAATCAACAGAAGTATTTTCATACTTGACAAGCAGATACTCTATATACATGACAGTACAATGGCTATTTGCTGAGCTGATAGCTAAACTATAGCTGTTCCCAATGATGAAGATGTTTGTCCATCGTGTTCGAAGAGGACCTTGGCATCTAACAGGTTGTGAGCTATCCACGATATGTCCACAGGTGGCTGGTAAGGCCTATATAGGCACAAAATGTTCTGCCACATGTCGGGCAGAGATCTGTGGGAACCATTGTTGCAGCATTTGCAGCTCATGCTTTGTGGAGTGCTGGCTTCTCTTATGCTGTGGTTGTTCTTCTGTCGTCAGATGTCTGGCAACCTTGGTGGATCAGCATGCCCCATGTCGATCGATCTTGTGCCAGGGTTTCCCAGGAGGTCAATTTCCAGGGACCTGAAGGAGGCTTTCAATGTGTCTTGGAATTGCTTCCTTTGTCCCCCATGCGATCACCTTCCTCGAGACAGCTCACCATAGAGGAGCTGTTTGGGGTGTATTATAGTCATGTTTCCAATGAATATAATGGTGTCATTCTGGACTATTTTTTTTAAAGGGATATTTTTTTAAAAAATATCTTGTATTTTTTGTTCTCTTAACGATCTTTAAAGCGCTCCATGGCTCAGGACCTAGTTACTTGCGGGATCGTATTCTGCCCCATACATCCCTGCGACCAATTCGCTCGCACAGAGAGGGACTCCTCCAGGTGCCGTCCACCAGACAGTGTCGAGGGGCGGTGCCTACGAGTAGAGCCTTCTCTGTGGCGGGCCCAGCCCTGTGGAATGACCTCCCCCCAGATATTAGGACTACTTCTGACCTCCGCTCCTTCCGAATAAAGCTCAAGACCCACCTATTCCAAGTAGCTGGCCTGGCTCAATCATGATCTAACTATATCGCTCCTGACGGGTTTTTTATTAGTGTAATTTAATTGATTTTTTATTGGGGTTTTTAAATATTGTGATTTTAATTGTTTTTATCTATCAGCCTACCTCCTCCTTGTACATGTCTTATATACGTCTTTGTTATATGTATGTCTTGTCCAGATATGTATTTTATATGTTTTATTGTACGCTGCCCCGAGTCCTTCGGGAGAGGGTGCGGCTAAGAAATAAATATTTATTATTATTATTATTATTATTATTATTATTATTATTATTATTATTATTATTATTATTATTTTCTGTAAGGCAGGATCACAGAACTCCAATGAAGATGAGTTTAGGAAATCTAATGACATTTTGAACTGATGTTGTGAAAGAACCATACAATTTGCAATGGTCCTATCAACCATTAACAATCTAGAAAAGCTAAGCAGACTAAGATACGAGTAGCAACTTCCAGATCTGTAGGGAAGTTTAGGAAACCAAAGCAGTATCTTGGAATACTTGTTGGACCCATGAAGCCATCAGGACACAACCTTGACTCAAAGGGGACTTTACTTTTGGTTTTAGGAAACTCAACATAGACAAAAAAATGAAAGAGAGCCCACTCAGATATGTATGGGCTGAATGTACCAAGGAGGTTATGTGGGGTCTGTTAAGTACAGGATCAGGAAAGTCCATTGATTTAAAAGGCCACCACTTGATCAACCACAAGTTAAGAACATGGCAGCTTAGGGTGAAAAGGCAGTGAGTGATAGTGTAAGGAGGGGGAATGCCAGGTCCTGTAGCCAATCCGTGCTAGAGAGGTCCTAGATTGGAAACTAGTACTGTATAGCATCCATTTGGGAAACCCATAGATGATTTAGAATGAAAATCAGCGCTACAGCCAAGGTGGGGTGTGCATTTGTGTTTGGTTGAGAGTGTCAAAAATTCAGAAATAGAAATAACATTCTTCTTGTTGTTGTTGAGCAATATCTGTCATCAGATGTTGGTGATCATGTTGGCCATATCACACAAAAAAGTGTTGCTGAGTTTTATCTAAACCAATCCCTTAGATTTTGAAGCCATGATGTTCTACTCCTGCCTGGACCTTGTTTGCCTTCAAAAAATAACATTATGCAAATGTAAATTTGTAGTGTTACCTTAATTTCAAGGGGAAACTAAGCATAGTAAAAATAAATAAACACCATACCTATGACCCTTGTTTAATGGGTTTAAATACATTGAGAACAATAAAAAACAAGATTTCATGGCAAGAAAAGCTAATGGAAAAGGAGTTAAAAGGGCTTTCCTTGTTAAAGGAGACATTAAAAATACATTAATAATCAGCTCCAATGAGAAAATTAACTGGACATAGAAGTGTGGCTGCAGGGGGAAAAACCTAATGAAAAACTGAAAACAAAAGAGGACTCTTCTTGAAGATAGAGGATAGATGAGGAGGGAGAGAGACTCAGAGACTCTGGCACTGTAAAATCAGTGCTGGGAAAATTAAGAATCACGCTAAGTGGATGTAAGTGGGGCGGGATTCAACCGGTTTGCACTGGTTCAGGTGAACAGGATGTTAATTTTGCATCCAGTTTGCCAAACAGGTTGTTGCAAGGACCGGCTGTCCCTGCCCACCCCCTTCCCCTCCCAGGAGCCTCCAAGTGGCCTATTCATCATGCCAAGTAAGTGCAGGATCCGCGTGAAGGCTCTCAGAGGGTGAAAAATGACCCTCCTGGAAATCTGGAAGCGAGACCATTTCCAGCCTTCAGAGGGCCTCTGGAACCCAGGAAAGGCCATTTTAAACTCACCACCACCACCAAAGGCTCGGGGAAAGCCTTTGGAACCTTTGGAACCCAGGGAGGGCAAAAATGCCCCCTCTGCTATGGTGCAGGAGGTCGAGAAGGTCACACCCACCATGGCCACACCCACCCAGCAATCAGGCAGAGAACCAGTTGTTAACATTTTTGAATCCCACCGCTGGATGTAGGTGAACAAAAGAGGCCCCTTAGATATGTTCAGGAGAAAAGGAAAAGGGAAAAATCAGTATATTCACTGCTTAGTGAAGACAGAAAAAAATATTAAGAAGTCACCAAAATGGTGGAAAAAAAGGCAGAGTAATTCAACTCCCCTAGTCCAGTTCAGGGCAAGTAGAATAGGATGGCATGATGACTCAGCCGTTAAAATGCTGGGCTAGTCAGCTGCAATCTTAGTTGTAGAACTGAAGATTTAAGATAACCTTGGTAGGTTAAAGAAATGGACTGAAAATAATAGGAAAAAACTAACTGATAGAAATACAAAGTTGGCATAAGTAACTAATCAAAATTATTCCCAAAAGAAGTAGAAATCAAACAGGATAAATATCTGGCTTACTCAATGTACCTATAAAATAATCTTTGAATCTATAACTCTCTTACTTCTGCCTGTGTAAATTGTTCAGATTTAGAGAGGGAGGAAGTTAAATTCCTTTTCCATATGTGAGGAGTACTCCTGATCTAATTTCATTCATTGCTTTATTAAGGATTTGATAAAGCTTTAAACGTGCACAGAAGACTTTTAAATGTACCTTGAACATTATACTTTGAGTGAATTGGTATAGATATTCCTCAATCCTATGACTATATTTGAATCCAAAATTGCAGGCATAAATCATGCTGGTCATTAAGTGGGTCACAATGAGACTGTACCCAATGTTGTGACCTTTTCGGCAGCAGTCATTGAGCAAATCCATTGTCCCCAATGGGGATTGGGGGAGGGGCTGGAAGTAAATGCCACTTCCTGGCAAAATACATGTCTCAAAATGTGGTCATGTGATTGTGGAGCACTGTAAATGGACATAAATGTGAGCAGGTTGCCAAGTACCCCAAATTCATTCACATTTTTGCTTTTTTCCTTCCTTACTATATTCTGTATATACATTTAAAATGTGTATTTGTGTTAGCTTTATTCCTCATCTATACCACATGGTTGATGCATAATTTTGCCTCTAGGAGTTAATCAGATAAGCTTTCTATCACTACTTTCAGTCATTTCTACATTTTTAGGTCTGTAACCTTTACATTTAATTTTATTATTTGTTTCCTAAATTATGTATCCATCCCAGTCAAGAGACTTGTCATCTGTAACATGATTACATTTTGTAAGCATTTTCAAAAGTGCACAATAATTATTAAAAGGGAAGAAAAGTTCCTTATTGATTTAATATTATTTCCTGTCGAGATGCAATTTATTCAATTAACATTTAAATGAAAAATATGTATTATTTGAAATACCAATAAAAGTTCTCTCATATCTCAAGAAAATTAATTCAGGAAAGTATAGTATGTCAACTCATAATTAAAAGTGGCAGTATACCAAATGTCGAAAAGGAATTTATAGAACAATGTTGGCACATTCTTAACAAAAAGAAAAGATCAAATATTGCTTTTTTTAAGGAAAAAACATCCAAAGGAACATTTTAAAATGCTGGTAGTTTTAAACCACATCATCTAGTAGGTTTTATTTAAAAATAATAAGTTTATGTATCTGCATAATTTATATTTGTTACCTTATAGCTCTATTACCATAGTATGGTGGAATGCCCATAACATCAGAGCTGTTGAGATGGTGTTTCTTGTCTTTGCTTTAGGATAGAATTTATATATCCACATATATTTCTATACATCCAGCTTCCAAGACTTAAGACAGTTTACAATCACCATAGAATAGCAATAGCAATAGCACTTAGACTTATATACCACTTTACAGTGCTTTACAGTCTTCTCTATGTAGTTTACAGAATCAGTGTATTGCCCCCAACAATCTGGGTCTTCATTTTATCCAGAAGGATGGAAGACTGAGTCAACCTTGAGCCTGGTGAGATTCAATCTGCCAAATTGCAGGCAGCCGGCAGGCAGCAGAAGTAGCCTGCAGTACTGTATTCAAACCACTGCACCAATTCCAATGTGCAGTGACCAATTCCAATTCCAAACCCCCAGAACTTTAACCTGAGACCGTCTACTGTTGTCCTCACCCCATTCCTAAGAGGTCTGTAAGGAGCGTGCATAAGCGCACCAATGTACCTACCGTCCCTATTCTAACAACCCGATTTTTCATATCCATTTCATGTATTCATAATCTTGTATATACTTATATCTATTATCTTACACATGAACAGCGGCCACTGTACCGGTACAGTGGCTTGTTTGGCCAATATGCCCACCCATGTTTCATACCTATTTTTGAAGCAACCAGGCCAATTGCACATACGTGCACAGTGTACAGCACCTGCCGACCTCCGATAAGCAGCTGGGTGTCACAGTGGCGGTGGAGTGCGCATGTGTGTGCAGCGCACATCAGGCATGTGCACAGCGCATGTCCAGTGTGTGCACAAACAGACCATGAGCGGCATACTGATAGTGATGGTAAGAGCAACCCACCATTGATACAACTTTAACAAACCATTGTTTTTTAAAAAAGCAAGAATATAGGAATAAAAAAATGCAGCTCATTTCTTCATAAAACCAAAAGGGAAGGATGTGTGTCAGGGGTGGGTTCCTGCCAGTTCTAACTTCTTCTGTTCCACAAATCTACAGTATCATTTAGAACCAGTTCCAGCTCCCTCCCCCACCCCGTCCACACATCATCAAGATGAAGAGTGAAAGGAGGAATTCTGGGAGTTGAAGTCCACAAGTCTTAAAGCTGTCAAGTTTGAACACCCCTGGGGTTTTTTTTTTTTTGTAAAGGGTTAGGGGTTCAAGAGTCTTGTAACTTGACAGCTTTAAGACTTGCGTGCTTCAAATGCCAGAGTTTCTGAGCCAACATTTTGATTGCTAAGCAAGAGCATTGTTAAGTGAGTTTCACCACATTTTACAAGTTGGCCACGCCCACCCAATTACATGACTGCCACTCCCACTTGGTCACATGGCCAACAAGCCACTCCCACCCAGTCACATGGCTGGCAAGCCACTCCCACAAAGCAGGCCACACCTACAAAAGAGGTTCTAAAAAATTTTGAAACCCACCACTGATGTATGTCATTACATCCTAAAAAACAAGCTATGCAATTTAAATAACCTCCAAAAGTCCTGCTTAGAGAGGGACATCTTGAGAGGTTTGCAAACATCCAGGCATATCTCATGACTCGAGATAGTCCACCAAGTAAGGACTTCATAAGGAATTACTACCCCTGCTTCTTTGTCCTCTTGGTCTCTTTCAGGGATTGGACCTTAGTGGATGCACATATGGGAAATTTCAGCATCTTCCAATCACATAGTTTAACTGAGATATGGAACTAGATAAGTCCATAGCAAATATATTAGTTATATTGCTAAGTGATTAGCGCATAAAGGCAGTTCTCAGTTTTCGACTATTCATTTAGCAATTCAAAGTTATGACAGCTTGAAAAAAAATGATTTATGACCAGTCATCACACTATTTGCAACATCCCCATGGTCACATGATCACAATCCAGGTGCTTGGCAATCAGCATGTATTTACAACAATTGCAATGTCCCTGGGTCCTTTATCAGCCATCTCCCGAGAAGCAAAGCAAATAGGGCACGAGCGTCAAAGTCGATTGTGTCACATGACGCACCGTGATGCATTGCAACATTTTTTGCCTTGGCGGAACCTGGGTAGGCGTGGCCTGTGTGTGACGCATCTGGCCCGCGGAATGCCAGTTTGACACCTCTGAAACAAGGGGAAGCTAGATTCGTTTAATTACCAGGTGATTTTGCTTAATGACTGTGGCAAAAATGTTACAAAATCAGGCACGGGCATGTGATGACTCACTTAACTTTCCGTCCCAGCTGTAGTTGCAAGCAGAGTGATAAATAAGTACTTTGTCAGTGATATGAAGGCTTAGATTGGAGGTAATCCTACCAAGTGGTTGCTGAACTATTGTACAAAGCTGAGTATTCCCAACCAGAATGGTCAGTGATATAACATGCTGGGACTTTTAGTTCTGTAACATCTAAAATCCAATTTCTAGCTCATATGAGCATTCCTTTATAAACACAGGAAAATGTCTTTATTGATTCAGATGACTGATTTATCTAAGTTTATTTAGGCATATTATATCTGGGATGCAAAACTATAAAAATTAGATGCAGAAAAAAGACAGTAATTACCTATATATTTTTTTTGCAGCCCGGGCATGGTATGCATAGCAATGCTTATCTGGACTAACAATACTGCCCCTCTGTGGAGGGAGGGATGGAAAGAGGGAGAGAGAGAGAGAGAGAGAGAGAGGGAGAGAGAGGGGGGAGAGAGAGAGAGAGAGAGAGAGAGAAGGAGAGGGAGAAAGCAAGAGCAAGACCAAAAGCAATTGTTGGATTGTATATGTGTGTTGCTACAACTAAAATTGCCTTGTCCTACATTAAGATATTTGGGATTGAACATAATTGTACAGTATGTTCAATCCCAGATGTTTGGGACTGAATATACTATACGTGCTCTACACTAAAGTACAAATCCTCAACCCTCTGTTCGCATTCACTGAGATCTTTTGGGGCCTTCCACTCAATAGTAATGGAGAACACATTTCAGTGGAAGACAAGATATAAGTGGATGAATGATGGGCAAGGAACTGCAGGAGCTGAGCATAGCTACTGTGTGAAGTAAATCACTGAAACAGACATGGCAACTTCGTCAGAGAGACAATCTGCAGCCACAGATTGATTTCATTTCCCAAACTGGCCACTGGATTATTCTTTGAAAGGCAGGCTTATAAAGGAATTTTGTGTCATAAATATATCTGGCTTGTCTACCTTTGTCTTCCAGAACTCATGATTCTTTGTTAATCTTGATTTTAGTTATTCTTGGATATCACCGAGAGCATAGGATGTCAGCCAATGTATCTTGACCTCAAATGTTTTATTGAGGGAGAAAAAATCTGTATGTAAATTTTTCAAAATTCTTTGAGGAGGGGGAAAAAAAAAACCTTGGGGGAAGGAAGACATATTTCCAATAAACTTGTTGACGTTTTCAGGAAAAAATGAAATAATAATTGGCTTGTAAATTGGGAGAATATGCATTCTTCTTCCTCTTCCAACATGAGTTTCTTCAAAGAATCCATAATTTAAAATTTCACTCTATATTTAATATTTGCATTCTGTAAATATTTTATTGGTCCATGAGCAGGATCTTTAATTCTGCAAATTGTAATAAACACAAATTAAAAAAGGAATCTTGCATGTGTACAAAACCTAACACAGATATAGTATAGATATCAGTATATAATATACACTTTATAGTATAGATATAGTATAGATATCAATTTATAATAATTATAATAACAACAACAATACTATATGACATAAATAATAAATATCAATGCATGCCATATCATTAAATACTAAGTACATATACTAAAAACCTGATATCAAATAAGAAATTTCTATTACATATGGGTTAATATTCATTTTTTTCCAATTAGTTATTTAATCATATCAAATCAGATTATTTTCTCTTATAAATTTCAGTCCACTGGCTTTAATTAAACAAATTAAACAGACTCTCCAATTCCCTTAGCAATTCCTGCATCTTTCCAAATAATTTTAAATTGTTCAGCAAGTAAATTACATTGGCATCTTAACTACAATGCTACAAGCAAATGTGATATTGAAATGATGTAGCCACAGGTAAAGCATTATTAAAACTGGTATCAAATAGCTGAAGAACTAAAGACAGTCATTCCTTTTCAAGTTCATTGAGTATCATATTTAATTAGTTCAGTATATACACAAGGAACATTTTAAAAAGTTCAATGGATAAAAGCAAATGTTTGACTTGCCCGCACATCACTTGTTGAAAATAAACCAATATAGCAACATCTTTTGACTTCTCCATGAGCGTAAAACTTTGCTAACAGATTGAAGCTTGAATGACTTTCAGGATGCTAAGGCCTTTGGCAAATATCACTCTATTTGCTAGCTATTAAATGTTTGCGAGCATCTGTACTGCCACAGGCAGCAATTTTTTTTCCTGAGTCAAGAACCCCAAGAGAAATGTTTACTGGTTTTATTTTCCTTAAAATAGACCAGGGAATCTTTTCACATTTGAAAACTTTACCTTCATGGAACTGAAAATGAGGCACAAGATGAAAGCAGTAGGGACTTTATAAAATACAGACTTGCTTAAACTTATGGTTATATTTAGAGGGCAGAAATAGGAGAATTCTGAACATAATTTTACTCAATAGCCTGGCTGAATTCTAGCTATTCCAAGGAGTGGAAATGAAAAACAGAATAAGGGATTAGAGTGGCACTTGGGTGAGCATATTTAATTTTTTAATTTCATAGCTACAAAATATTTCCATAAATCAAACAAGTCCTCAAGAGAATATACCAGACTCCTTTTAGAAGGGCTATAAAACCACATTTTATTTTGCAATGGCTTTGGGCAAGTGACGGTTTAAAATCTTTGTACAGTTCAGCCTCAAAATAATTAAAGGTATCCATGCTAATATATAGACAGTCCCATCAATTTGATGCACAATCCCATCAAAATGAATGAGATTTGAGCTGCTCATAAAGACTATGCTTGGTGGTTTAAGTTGGGTTTAAGAAGACTATATTATCTTTTCTTTTGTAATACTCTATGCCCATGTTTCTTACTGAATCTTTTTAATATTGAATTCTTAAGATTATTAAAATTGCAGGAAAGAAAGATATATTGTACAGCTAATCTATAAACTGGCATGAATACATATTATAGGGAAAGTGTCATTTTGTGCATTTTTCATATAGTTTGTCTTAAATTTTCAAAGTTATGCTTTTCAAGTAAATTACATCTGACCTCATACTATAGATGGATACATATTTGTTATCTCAACAAACACATTTATAGAGCAACAATTTATCACAATGTTGCCTTTCTTGAATTTTTTTTCATCCTTTTAACCATAATGTCTTTAAATGTCTTTAAATGTCTTTCTCCTAATGTACATTTATTAGCAGCAGTTTTCCTAATCATCATATTTCTTGCAAGTTATTTTTTTCTGCAGGAAAATGCATCCTCCTTTGTACTTTTCTTCTAGTGTTTGCTTATTTCCCCTAATCTATCCATACACATATTACCCAGTGAGCAATTATTCTATGTAAAGAAAACAGTGAGTTTAAAATAATAACTACTAATGTTATTTATAAAACAACAGCAAGAACAACAACAACAGTAATTTGGCTGTAATGTAATGATATAATCAAACTAAAATACAGTAAATTCTTCCTTAAGAGATTTCCATGAATCATG